>NW_005841939.1:1067772-1104114 GCF_000455745.1 Alligator sinensis | reverse complement strand
GTAGGGAAATTCTATGTCCTGGTTTAATGTAGAAGTGTCAAAATGCAGCCCATGGACTATATCTGGCCTACAGAGCCCTGTCATTTGGTCCACAGTACTACCCATGGGTCTCAGACTGGCCCTGTGCACTGCATGCAGAGGTGCCCTGGATTGGCCAGTGTACAACATGCTCTATGCTGCAGGTGGTGCATGTGGCCAGCTTGGGACATGCACTGCATGAGGCGCCACGCTGAACTAGCCTTGCATGCTGGAGCCAGTTCACAGGGCTGGTCTGTGGGCCCAGTCTTGTCCCCTGGGGCTGATGAGTTTGACACCCCCATGTTACTGTATTGTATGCATGTCCTTTTTGAAATGTTTCATTAAAAGTGAGAGGCATGGCTTAACCTGTTTTACTAGATCTTTCCACAAGAAACAACTAAATTTCTATTAAGGCTATTAAATAGTTAAGCATTTTGATATTTCAGTTCTTAAACTTCCAGTTTGAATCTGCCCAGCCCTGCCCAGGGCAGTCCATGGCCCCCATTCCAGCCACTGTGCATGGCTTCCTGGGAGGGCTGCTCTTGTTGCAGCTGCAGTTGCCTGGGTACTGGTTGGCTCACCCTGCATCCAGTGGCTCATTCTCCTCCTGCTCTGCTGTGCCACTCCAGGCAGGGAGAAGCTGCAGCTGGGTGGCTCCTATGCCAGCATGAGGGGCTCCAGCTCTAGCTTCTGGTTGCCTTCCACCCGCTCCGCCTGCCTGGCTCGATAAACAGTCTCTTGCAGGTGGCTGAGTGAGTGGAAGCTGGCCAGGAGCTGGCACTGGAGCCCTGTGTGCTGGGGCAGGAGCCGCCACCCAACTACAGCTTCCCCAGTACCTGGAGCAAAGCAGCAGGGGCAGAAGGAACCTTTGGAGGCAGGGGGAACTAAGCAGTACCCGGATGGCTGCAGCTTTGCTAGGAAGCTTTACCATGGGGGAAGCCAAGGGCCAGATCCAGTCAATTCATGGGTGCCCATCTGCGAGCCAGATCCAGTCAGTTGGAGGGCCAGATCTGGCTTGCGAGCCATATTTTGCCCATCCCTGCTTTAACATCTTCCTGTATGTTATAGGCTAAAATGAAAGTATAAGTTGATGTTGTTAAAATAAATGGTTTGTACTTTACCGTAGTTGACCATCCTGTAAATTGTTTTTGAATTCTTCATAGGAGGTTGTCACTTACAAAAAAAAATCTAAAAAATGTAAATATGGTCACTTACAGTGTAGATACTGTGTTTTTTAGATTATTACAAGAATATCTTTTATAGATAAGTTTATAGTCATTCTTAGGTATTTAACATTTCACAATATTGCAAAAGATAATTACTGTATTAAATCACCTTCCTTTAATATATTTACTTCATTATAAGAAGTACCACAGTGTTTAATTTTGAGTCTATTAAATGATACAGAGACATCAAGAACATTTTGATCAGACTCATAACAAGTCACGGGAAGGGAAGTTCTAGCCTACAGTATTTCTTAACTATTAAATAATACCAAATTTAATCTGCACCAAGAAAATGACCAGTTGCTAAGAATGAGTCTCTCGAGAAATTACAAAGCCTCTCTTAATAGTAGCTAAATAGTTTAACAACTAATGTTAATGAGAGAAACCCACTTTTAACGTAATAGTATAATTGCATTTTACAATGGGACTTGCAAAGCCATTAGCAATTGGATATTATATGTGACAGATTTTTCTGTACAAGCTATGTTTATGGATTGTAATTGCCCTTTTCATGTTTGTATAATCTGTGGACGTTTTCAGTTCCAGGGTGCCTCATGGTGGCTTTGCTCATATAATGGGTGGCAGTGGACTTCAAAATTTTACAATTGCTGCTGTGCCATATACTCCAAATCTGCTCCCAACATCGAGCACGTGGTATGTTAAATAGCCTCATTTAAATGCATTAAGAAAATGAACGCATTCCTTTCATTGTTTTCATTAACTTTTTTACACCCCCAAAACTGGCAGGTTTGGTATCATCTCATTAAAAGGAGACCCTCTGGTCAGCTTGCAATGTATCTGCTCTCTAGTAGAAAACTAGTTATTACAAGTAATAGGTTGTTATATTTTTCTTCCCTGTTGTTGAAGGAAAAAATTCTACCTATTCTGTTGTATTTTAATGGAAGGCAGTACAATATCACTAAGGGACACTTGAAGCTAAATTACTATATTGCTTTTTATTCTAAGCCAAAAGGAACTTATTTTCCTGCAGTACATTTGAATGCTGAAAGGTACTGCAATGCAGCAGTGCGTTTTTTCATAAATATGACATCTTTGGGGTTTTCTGATTGTAATGCAAATCTGGGAGGACAATTTCACGTTAATTACTTAATACAAAACAATCAGAAATTTTTATTCTTAGATTTCATATTTAATTGTGATGCTTTCTTCCCTTCTTTTCAGTATCAACATGCTGAAGTTACCTGAATACCCAAGTAAAGAAATCCTTAAGGACAGGCTTCTTGTAGCGTTACACTGTGGAAGCTATGGTTACACAATGGCATAATGAAGTCTAGAAAACTCATCTGACTACCGATGTGCAATTCAGAGTGGCAGAAGTAATTTAGGAAACTGTCAACAGAAAAGCAGCCTAGATGCTGCAGTCCACAGGAGAGGCTGACTTTTAAAATTCATAAAAGATCAGTTTTTTCTTCTCCATTATATGTTGTTTAAGTAAGTTTGTGATGTTACATGACTTAAATTTCATAGTATGTTCTATTTTCATTGGTTTATTGGTAGCTTTATATGAAAAATAGTGTACTTTCTTCTTTATGTTAGTTTAATCTTAATCAGAGGGTTTGTCAGAATCTGTTTACACCAGTCTTCATTTTAGATTTTCAACTATGTGGTTGAACGGACATTTGCGTTTTAGTTTACCTTTCACTGAAATGGTATACTGGTAACATACAGACTCATATTATATGCCTTGATGCATGTAAGAGTGCCATTAATTTTTTCAAAGAACAGTGTAGAAAGTTTAATTTAGATAGTGTATAAAATAGCAAATCTGATGTATTTTCCCATATATTGCATAGTACCTATATCAAAAAGATTTTTTTAACTTTTTAGTATTTTAATGTATATAACATGTAAAGAATAGACTATTATCACTAAAGTAAGCAAATGGAATTTAATATCTAATTTATATTAAAATTTACACTATATTGTACCAAATATTTAAGTATTCGTGACTTCATGGTCAGTTTGCAGTTAGAATTTGTATATATTGTTTTAGACGTATATCAGTTTGTTTGAATACTTTTTCTCATGCTTTCATATAGTTATATGTGGAGAGGATACAATTAAATTTTAATATTTTACCAGAATCCATGATTGACGGGTTATTTTGTCAAGACTAAATGTAAATGTTAATTGTCTCAACAGTTGTAGTGAAAATTATCTGAATGGACATACATCTACTATGTTGACAGGTTATTTGCATTTAGTAGACATCAACAATACGTGGGCAAGAAACTCAAGTTGGTTGAGAAGTAAACTGAGGGGACTGTAATTGTTGGAAATTCTGAGTGGCATCTTGTGGAGTACAGTAAAATCCCTGTTATCTGGGATTTTACTAACCGGCATACTCTAGTAACCAGAATTTCCAGCCAACTGGCTGGACATGGTGGGGCAGTGGGGGAAGGCTTGCATGTGGCCACCACCACTGTACTGTTGCCACTGTGCGACCAGCCACCGCCCTCCCTTCCTGCTCCACGAGTGGCCAGCGCCACCCCTCTTCTATCCCCACTCTGCATCTGGCCAGTAACCTTGTGCCCTCAGGTAACCAGCATTTTTACATTACTGGCACTACCCATTCCCCACTTGTGCCAGATATCAGGGATTTTAGTGTATTAGCAAAAAAACCCACCATTCCTGAAATGCAACACCTTGAAAAAGAGCTTAATGAAATTATTAGAACTCACCTACTTGCTTGCTTTCCCCTCCTCTGCCTAAGATACTCATGGAGAAGATTGCTAACAGCTACGAACAGGAACATAGTTTAAAAATTATTTCCCTGTTTGCATATAGAGTCTAATAGTGTTCAGTAAACTTATGATATTACTTGTTTTTTTTTTTTCATTTCTTCCTACCTAATGTTAGAAGGAAAGCATTTTGAGTAATGTAATCATTACTTCCTCAGTCTGCCTTTTTGTTTAGTTGGGATTCTTTTTGCTTCAGTTGGGGATGTTTACTTGTAAATGCTTTTCTTCTGAACTGCCCATGCTAGTGATTAGCAACATTTGGTAGCAGCAGGCCAGAATGACCCAGCTTAGGTCCTGGGTGGGCTGTCACTAGGACCTTGTTGCCACTGCCACTAGGGCCTTGCTGCCACTAGGACCTTCTCCCCACTGCAGCACAGAAAACCTCCCTCCCATCAAACGCAGCTGAAGCCCCAGTTTCATGGGCTGTAGGTTGCTGATCCCTGACATAGACAATTTCCTTCAAGTACTTCACATGTCTTTTGTTTCATTGTAAGCTCTACAGTCTCTTACAAAGAACATCAAACCTTCCTACTAAAAGATAGTATCCAAAACATGAACTGTCAAATGGCATAAGATGTTTCAAACTTGTATTTTTACTTGGCTTGTCCATTCCCATGAAGGATTGTTGCAGACTGCTTCTGTAGAAGCTTATAGTGAAGTACATGGAGAGAGGACTGACAGACCTTCAAATACATTTTTACATTGTCTAAATCCTAGTAGTAAGATGTGTTCTTAAAAAGAAAGGAATTTAGGTGGGTAAGAAAGGAGGGACAGAAGCTCATGCAAAGTAAAAACAAAACAACCTTTCCCCCCATTTTTTTTTTTTAAGAAGTCAATTTTGCTTCGAAGTAATTAAATACTTTGGTGCACAGAAATATCTAACCATTTTGTACAAAATATAGCCCTGTACAGAGCTATTTATTAAAGGTATTTTACTACCTGGCATAATAATGATATGTAGAATAGTAGATTCTGTTTTAAAATAATTGAGTTGTATACAGATTTTCTTGTATGTCTTGTAGGTGACTGGACAGCTGATGCAATTTTATTTACCAAAGACAGACTATATTTTCCACTGTATTTTTCTCTTGATGATACTCACTTAAATATATTGCTTAATAAGATTATGATTAGATTATCATATTTTACTGCCAAAGTTGGCAGCCCCAGCACCTTTAAGCTTAGAGTTACTGGTGTTTATCAACAATATTTTATATTTTAGACTAGAATTACTTCAGCTAAATTGAACAAATACTCTTCGTGGATCAACATTCCTAAAATATTTGGAAGGTGGTATATATGTATAATGAGTTTTAAATGGAAAGAGTTTGTTGTAGTACATAGTTTTGAGTTTTTTTGTTACTAATAAAGTAAAAGTTCTGTTATCTGGCATCTTATAAGCTGGCGTGCTCCACTAAGTGGCATGCCAGCTTGTAAGATAAAGTGAAACTAGAAGTGCCCACTGTGGCACTTCTGGTTTCTCTGAGCCCTCACAGCCTGGGGGCATACTGGGCTGTGTGGGGCCCGCCTCCTTGTCCTGTGGGGCCCACGGGAGCAGTGGCAATGCGGCAGGAGGGGCGGAGGGATGCCCCAGAAGTGGCGGCTGGGGCCGCTCAATTAACCAGCATATCTTGTTATCTGGCATCCCCCATTCCCGGGGGATGCCAGATAACAGATCTTTTACTATACTACCATTGCAGAAACAAATGAATGGTGGGAAACAAACAAAAAAATCACTATTGACATGAGCCAGTAGGGCTGTGCGAAGCTTTGGTAGCCAATTCGATTTGGAGGAGATTCAACCTGATTCAGTGACTGAAACTCTGAATCGGGAGACCCATTAAAAACTCCAAATTGAATCAGAAGCCTCCAAATTGATTTGGAGAGCTTCGGCGCCGATTTGGAGATTCCAGCCATAGACTAAGCAGGCACCAGTCCTTGAGGATGCTGGACACAGCTGCCTCCAGCTGGTAACTCTGTTGTGGGCAAAGGGTGGAGGGAAGGTGCACGGGGGAATGGGCAGATTAACATCCCCACAGCAAGGGAGGGATTGGGGCTGCGACAAGATGCCCAGCCGGGGTGGGGGGTATGGGACTTGGAGAGGAGGGCTCCCACCACTGCACACCACCAGTCCAGGGGGGCATGGAAGGGGGCATGTGCCCCTGGATTTGTGCAGGGTGGGCTAGGCTGCGCTCTGTGGGTTCAGTTCAAAGCGCAGCCCTGGCGCTGCCTGCCCTGCAGAGCACAGTGCAGCAAGGGCTATGGTAGGGCTGCAGCCACCCTACAATTCTCCATAGCCCCTGCTGCCAGCCCCTCCCTGATCTGGCTACATGCAACTGCTGCCATGCCCTACTGCTGCTTGCCCAGCCAGGTCTCGGCAGGGCGAAGCCACAGCTTGTCTGGGAGGCATAGGGAGGCTGGAGCGGGTTCTGCTGCTGCGCGCCACTTGTCCGAGTGCCTCCCCGCCCTGGCTGAGTGAGCAGTAGAAGGGCATAGTCCCGACTCTTAGGACCTCCCCCCCACCCCCATCCCTGCCCCAGCAGGGCATAGCCCATGCTGCTGTGCCTGCATTCCAAGTCCCCCCCCCCTGGCTGGACAAATGGTGGGAGGGCATAACCCCCACTCCCAGCACATTCTGCTGCCCGCCCGGAGTACAGTCTGGCTCAGCCCACTGTGCGCAGATCCAGGGGCACACGCCTGCTTCCATGTCCTCCCGGATCGGTGGCATGTGGCGGTGCTCAGTGATGGGAGCCCTCGTCCCCGAGTCCCACGTTTTCCTGCCTTGGCTGGGCAGCTTGTCCCAGCCCCAATCTCTCCCTCACTGTGGGGGCATTGATCTGCCCCCCCATGTCCCTTTGCTCCCCACTCCGCTCACCACAATAGACTTACCAGCTGGAGGCAGCTGTGTCCAGTGTCCTTGAGTTCTGCTGCCTGTTAGTCTATGGCCGAATCTCCAAATCGGCGCCGAATCTTTGGGTCTGAATTGGCCGAATTGATTCAGGACAGTGATTTGAATCACTGAATCGAATCACTCTCTCTCTGAATTGGCCAAATCTGAATCCGAATCAAATACTTGCCGCTTTGCACAAGCCTATGAGCCAGGTCTCCTGGAAATTGTCTATGCTTTCGCTTTAATTTATTTGCATTTAAAAAATATTTGCCAATGGTATGTCATTGCCAAGTGTGTGTTAATTTAATGAAAACCATATCAATGTATACATGCATTAGGGAGCGGAGCCTTTGTTTTTGTTATACCAAGAACTCCATATCCTTGCTTTTGTAGCTTTCAACATTCAGCCTTAAATACACATTAACTGGGGGTGGGGAAGGAGTTGTCTTTAATAGACATAAACAGGATTACCTGCTGAAGCTGATCATGTGATGAAAACAGGATTTAATAATCATACCAAAAAGACTGCTTTAGAACACCTGCACCCTATTAAGAGCAGTGTATGACAAATCTGTTGAGAAGCCATAACTTAATATAGCTTATAGTTTAGAATGATTAATTGGATTGTATCTGTTCTCTCCCACTATGCCAGAACAAGGCAGGGTGGGTGTTTCTCTTGAGCAGAAAAGAGCAGATGTCTCGTCACTGCATAGATCATGAGAGCTCATTAACTTTTATTATCTTTATAAAAATGTTAGATAGCAAGACCCTAGCTTTAGATGCACAACATATTTTCAGACATCAAATGTTGCAAAACTAGTAAAACCATGACCTGTGCGATGTAACCTAATGACTACTACTGAATATCCCATATGAATTAAAGCAGTCCATAGATAAAGGAGGATAGGAAATTAAATCTTCTGCAGGCTTAACTTTAGAGATTCCAGTGTTCAAATACAAAAATATTAATGCAAGCTCTGCTTTAAAATTTGGTTATTTCTGTTTAAAACAGACTGAAGCTTTAGTTCTGTCCCCCTATTTACCAGAACAGAGTAAGCAGAAATGGAAAACATTGTGCCCGATGATACTGTAGCATGTACAGCATGGACAAGGAAGCGGGATGAGGTTGCTTTCACAAGGGAACTGGTTGAAAACTTGAAATATCATTTGCCTCCACCATATCACCATATATGCATATGGAAATGTGGTGCCCAAATATGGAACTATGTGCTCCTTATCTCCTCCCTCCCAGCAGATTCTTAATATTATTGTAGAATTGTTAAGTCAGAATTTTTGATGGGAACGTAATCATTTGTAGGATCTGAATCAGATGTTCCTTGCTCTCAAACACTAGCATAAATGTCCATCTTGCATGTCTGTGTTGTGTTTGCTCAGTCTTACCAAAATGAACCTTTGTGTTTCGGCTGACTATACTTAGACAATCTTTTATTGCTTGCTGTCCACATAGTTTGAAGCCTTTTACTGCAATGCTTCCTCACCTGGCTCCCACAAGAGTTTAAATTTTTAACTTTTCACTCTGCAGCCTAAGATTGAATTTGTGAAATTTCTAAACAGCCATGATTTTGCTTTTTTAAAATTGAACTGAATTCATGTCTTAATATGGCCTTCTCATTTGTGAGAGCTAAACATTATTCAAGTTTTATTTAAATAGAATTGCTGGGCTCTTTTAAGTTTTGGCTTCAGTAGATTCTGTGTTTAATTTATTGATTTACTTTCAGAACACACCATGACAGATTCTGATCAATTTCCTTTAACATTCCCCTCTTTGCAGCATTAGCCTAAGTTCGGTTTTCTGCACATTTTTGAAGAATACAGTTAAACCCTAGCATTATGTATTAAAAAACTTGACTGTATGTCTAAAACCTCCAAGTCACTTCTTCTAAAAGCTCCAAGTCATTTCTTAAAGAGTGTGTTAAACAGCTATTTTGTATATATTTAGTTTTAATGCAGACATTAATATTTAAAATAGTCTAAAACTTTTGTATAAACAAAAAATTAAAAGTAAATTTATATGTTCTTTCTGTCAGTCTCCAAATTCTGCTGCTGTAATGATGGAATGAAATTTATAGTACCTGCATCCCAAGGCAGAACTTCAAAATTACATTTATCTTTTAATGGATTCACCTTCTTTTTCCTTTGAACTTCAGGCAGTTTCAGCTTCTTATATTTAGAGTTGCATCAGTTTAGTTTGCTACGTCAGCAAACAGAAAATGTAGTAAGTAGGTCCTTGTTGCTAGTAACGTTCAGTCCTCTATTAGTAGCTAATGTATTCTTAGGTTGTATGGTCAGATAAGAAACCACATATGTTGCCAAAATCTTATAACCACCATGGTAGCAGACGACTACTATCTTGGTCAATGATTAAAGCAGGAACTTACAGAGCTGAAAATATAAGCTCTTGAAGTATGAACTAAAGACCAGGATTCTGTTGCTGGGAATGGTAAAAAAAAACCCTCATCCTGCTTGGGCAGTGCAAAACTTACACACTCTACAATATATTAGGCAAGGAGGTTAGTTGGGGAGGCACTGAGGTCACGGAGGGGACGGGAGTTGAGAATCCAAGATGAGTGGTGGTTTCTTAAAGAGACGATCTTCCAAGCCCAAAGGGTGACAGTCCCAACGCGAGTCAAAGGGGGCAAGAGTGCTCAAAAGTCTCCATGGCTCACCAAAGGCATTCAGGATTGCCTGAAAGCTAAAAAGGAGGCATACACCCAATAGAAGGTAGGGGCCATCACCAAGGAGGATTATACCTCCATTGCTCGAGTCTGTAGCGGGACTGTTAGGAAGGCTAAGGTGGGGACAGAACTGGGACTAGCAACTCGGATCAAAGACAACAAGAAGTCCTTTTTTAAATGCACAGGGAGTAAAAAGAAGGCACCGGGTGACATGGGGCCCCTTCAGGACATGCTTGGCAATTTGGTAGTTGCACTGGATGATAAAGCTGACCTCTTTAACAAATTCTTTGCCTCCATATTTCTGAGCAGGGACATCCCCCCCCCCACCGGGATCCCGGATGAACTCAGAAGAGGCACAGCCGGGCCCAGCGTCAGAGATGACCTGGTCAGGGAACTTCTGGTGGGACTGGAGGTCTTCAAACCAGCAGGTCCAGATTATCTCCATCCAAGGGTGTTGAGGAAATTGGCAGAAGCCATTGCGGGACCCCTGGCAAAGCTCTACAGGCACTTGTAGTGCTCTGGCGAGGTGCCTGGGGATTGGAAAAGGGCCAGTGTGGTCCCCATTTTCAAAAAAGGGAGGAATGAGGACCCATGAAACTGTAAGCCCGTTAGTCTTATCTCGGTCCTGGGGAAGCTCTTTGAGAAAATTATCCAAAAACACATCTGCGAGGGACCCCTATGCTTAGGGGCAATCAACATGGGTTCATTAGAAGCAGGTCCTGTCAGACCAACCTGGTTGCCTTCTATGACCAGGTCACAAAATCCTTGGATGCAGGTGTCGCGGTGGACGTAGTCTTTCTGGACTTTAGGAAGGCCTTCGACACCATCTCTCACCCCATTTTCATAAAAAAATTAAGCAACTGTGGCATTGATGCCTACACAGTCAGATGGGTCACAAATTGGCTGGAGGACTGTACCCAGGCAGTGGTGGTGGACGGGTCATGTTCGACCCAGAGGCATGTGGGCAGTAGGGTTCGCCAGGGCTTGGTCCTTGGGCCTGCACTGTTCAACATCTTCATCAGCTACTTGGATGAGGGGGTGAAAAGCACCTTGTTCAAGTTCACGGATGATGCTTAAGATGTGGGGAGAGGTGGGCACATTAGAAGGGAGGCACAGGCTAGAACTAGATCTGGACAGGTTACAGGGGTGGGTGGATGAGACTAGGATGGGATTCAATACTAACAAGTGCAGGGTACTGTACCTAGGGAGGAAGAACCAGCAGCACACCTATAGGCTGGGGAACTCCCTTCTCATCAGCACAGAGGCAGAAAAGGATCTTGGAGTCATTATTGATTCCAAGATGAACATGGGCTGCCCATGTGAGAACGCAGTCGGTAAGGCCAATTGCACCTTGCCATGCATCCGCAGATGCATCAGGAGCAGGTCCAACGAGGTGATCCTCCCCCTCTATGCAACATTGTGACCAATGTTGGAGTGCTGCATCCAGTTCTGGGTGCCGCACTTCAGGAGGGATGTGGATAGCATTGAGAGGGTCCAAAGGAGGGCCATTCGCATGATCGGGGGCAGCAGTGCAGGTCTTATGAGGGGTGGCTACGGGACCTGAACCTGTTCAGCCTCTACAAGAGAAGGCTGAGAGGGGATCTGGTGGCCGTCTATAAACTTACGAAGGGGGACATGCAGGGAATGGGAGAGACCTTGTTCGCCTGAGCACTACCAGGAGTAACTAGGAATAATGGCCAGAAGTTGACTGAGAGGAGGTTCAGGCTAGACATCAGGAGGCACTACTTCACAGTCAGGGCCGCTAGGATCTGGAACCAACTTCCAAGGGAAGTGGTGCTTGCTCCTACCCTGGGGGTCTTCAAAAGGAGGCTAGACAATCACCTAGCCAGGGTCGTTTGACCCCAGCATTCTTTCCTGCCCGTGGCAGGGGGTCGGACTTGATCTGCTCAGGTCCCTTCCGACCCTACCAACTATGAAGATCTGTTGACTCTGAAGGTTCAAGGGACTCTGAAGATTTAAAGGACTTTGACCATTTCAGTACACCATGCCTCTAATTGAAACCATGACTTTTAAAATTATTATCCTAATCTAGCATTATCTTGACTTCTATGGATTGTCTCCTGAATCAAAACAGGTTAAATGTCTTCAGGGGCTCTCTTACTTTGTATTTATGCAGATACTAGAACAATCTAGACCAGATCTTGCTAGTGGTCTTTATAAAACAAAACAAAAAAAAAGGGATGTAGAAGGAAAACATCAAAACTACAAGACATGTTGTGGTTCTTCATAGCTTCCGGTTTGATTATGTTTTGTGAAAGAAAGTGCTCTGGATGGCCTTTCTGTAGGCTGTGTAGCAGAACTTAGCTGGTTAGAAGCTCTAGGCCAGAGGTTCACAACCACCAGGCCACGGCCTGGTACCAGACCACAGTGGGTTGGCTACTGGGTCATGGCACAAGCCCCACCTTTTGGTCCCCCATTTGTCTGCCTGGGTAAGTGGCTTCTGCCGCTGGCGCTGACATGCGGGATTAAAGCTGGGGGGCAGGTCAATCCCAGGAGGAAGGCAGCCGGCTCTGCTGCTCCCGTGCCAGTCTGCAGCACAGAAAAGGTTGTGAACCACTGCTCTAGGCAATGTCAGAAAAGATGGGTCCATTGGCTAGACTCTAGCTGCTAGAGTTCCATTAATTAATTTCTCTGCTATAGACTACACAATTCTAAGTTTCCCAGGGGAGCTCTCCAAATGGTTTAAGTGGTTGATATAAGGAGCTTCCATTTTTTAGGCATACATATAAAGATTTTCTACATACAATGGTTAAAAAAAGTGAGGCCTCTTCTAGAAAGTCAGATGTCCAGTTTCACCAATGCTGTAGTGATAGATCAAGGGCAGGACCCTTCCTGCCTTCCTAATATATACAAAATGAAAGTTGTTGGTTCAGTAAGGATGCTAACTTCAGCCACTTATCAACTTATGCAGACCTTGGCCTGATATGGCCTGAGAGAAACCACCAAACCTGTAAAATTTACCAAAGAAATCAAAAAAAGGGTGATACAGTGGTGGCCAGTGACATGCACAAAATAACTCTTTGTCTAAGAGTATTTTCCTTTCACTGTTTGGTCCCTGCTAACCTTCAGCATTGTGAAGTTGTCCTCTGATACAAACTTTTTACCTCAGTAAGCCTTTCTGGATCAGGCTCTTTATCTGTGATAGGGCTGTAGGTGCTTGACTCTTAACAAGGCTATTTTAGGGCCTGTGACAGCTGAGAGTTGTTTCTGTGTGGTGAAGGTCATTGCTGAATGCTTTGTAAGGATTAGACCAGGTATTTCTTGTTGTTTGTTCATGCATTGTGAGCTGTATGTTGCTGCTAAGAGTTTAATTAAAGTAGAAGAATAGTGAGGCCTTGTAAGTAGTGAGGCCTTCCATGTAATGACTCAGTTAAAATTAACCTTATCAGGAAAATGCAAAGGCTTGTACTGCTATTGGTCAGTCATAAGGAAAGTTCGTAGTGTAAGAGTGAGTGGCTGTGAGGCAACAGTGTAGCTCAGAAGTTATAAATTGGCTAGCACATCTGGAAATCAGCAGAAGGAAGATGCAGCATTGTGAGAGAAGCTACTAATTTAAAGATCAGTTGCTGACCTGAGTTCTGTGGACCAGTGGATCTCGAGGAGCTGGAGGACTGAATACCAGGGTCCTTCCCGGTACCTCTTGGACAGTGCAAATCGGGGATGCCTGACTTCGAGGAGCTTTATAGAAGAGGAACTTGTCATAATCAGGCATCAGAGGGGACTGCCAATAAGTTACCGACGTGAATTGTTATCATCTATCATTGTTGTCTTGTTATACTACGCATAGTTGTGTGTTCGTTAAGTCAATAAACCTTTCTTAGCTTTTTACTCCCTACCACTCTCTTAATCATGAACCCTACTGCTTGTGGCTGGGACAAGGGCCTAATCCTATTTCCTTTATATGCTTAAGTGACACTTACATAGCTACATAACTGCAGTTTTTGGCACTGATGCACAGTTTTGCATTCAGTGTAGAAATAGTAAACCTGTGTTCCCCTTATAAACATGCTCAGAAGGCTGCACTATGGCAGCATAGTTGGCAAAGAATTTCCAGGCATTCATGTAATGCCACAAGATCCTGAACTTTTAATTGAAGAAAAAAACTACAAAGTGTTAGAGATTGGAGGGAAGGTCTTTCCATGCTTTTTTAGAGGTTTTATTAGAATGGCCTCATGGCTAGGGTATTTGCTAGGGTCCTAGCTCCCCCTTAGCAGAGATTTGAACCTAAGTTTTCTGATTCCTTCAAAGTTCTTTGAGTCCCTGACCATAGGCTAGTCATTTGCCAGAGTGCTCTCCAGTCCTCCACTTGAAGCTGATCCACTGCATCTTGCATTTGATAGTTCTTGGACAACTAAATTTGGGATATTTTCTACCCCATTAGGAGCAGGGGCAAAAGCTAAAATCTAGGGACTCCCTTCCAAGGCAGTATCCATTAGGGCTGTGCAAAACAGCACCATTTAGTTTTGACTTCCGTTTCACCATTTCGAAGGGACAGTGTTTCATTTAACTGTTTCGGAAGCACTGTTCCATTTAGTTTCATTGAAACTGTTTCGACGCGGTTCAAAGTTTCACCTATAGGCTTATAATGGGGAATCACGAAAATTCCTATACCTTTGTCATTTCTTTCCTGATTCAAATGGAAAGAGCTGAGATGGTAGCCCCTCCTGAGGCCACATAACCTGTCAAGTTGCAAGGAGTTAGGTGCAGGTGTTTCTGGGAAACTGCACCTCAACCTGTTCAGAGCAAAACTTATGTCACTTGTAAGTGTGAAGGCACAGAGAAAGCTCAGTTCAAACAATGTTTTTTATGCTGTTTTTCCATCCCTGCCCCAGAGCACTGGGATTGGAAGGGATCTCAGGGAAGGATCACAGTCACTGGTCAGCTACACATGTCAATATCAGAGCAGTCCGTCCCCCACCCCGTACCCCCCCTCTTACTTTTTATTTAGTTGCAAGCAAGCCTGGCTTCGAAACTTGAAATGTTTCAAGTTCCCTTGTTTCATTTCAAAGCCTTTTGTTTTGTTTTGATTTCTCTGTTTTGAGCTCAAAGCATGTCAAAACAGCTTTGAAATAAAATACCCATCGAAATTTCGCACAGCCCTAGTACCCATCTCACTGAGCCCCTCCTCCCCTGGCTTCCTTGCCTGGCCCCCCATATCTTTCCTTCTTGGCCGCCCAGTGAGTGAGCTTCAGTGAGAGACCTGGATAGTTCTCTGGGCAGTGCTTTGCCCATGGCCTGGAACTTTGCTGTTTGTGGAGAGCATAGAACGTACCCATTAGGTTACCCAACAGGTGAGAGGGCTGTCATTACCATGATGAAGATCTAGGTGTAGCTATGCCTAAATTCTTCAATGGGTATTTCCTATGCTTCTGGGCTTTGCTGGTTGCTGCATGGGGCCAAGATGGAATTGTTTTTCCTCCCTGCTGCTATAGGGATTTTGTTTGTTGGGTTTTTTTAAAGCCTTCCTTAGAGGCATCAGGTGTGGGCTACAGCCAAGCCTGGGGGTTTTGATTGGAGTGTGCCAATGATCCTGTTGGGAATTAAAGCTGGAGGTTCTAGGTTATAAGGTCTTGCCCTTCACTCAGACTGATTGATTTGCCATATTTGGGTCAGGAAGGAATTTTACTCCATGGTCAGATTGGTATGGGCTGTGGGGGTTTTTGCCTATTTCTCTAGCAGGCAAGTAGAGGCAAGTAGCCTTCTTCCCAGGATCTCCTGCGTGCATATTAACAACCTTTGCAGCAGCAAGGTGTTGGCTGTCATGGTTCCCCTGCTTTACCTATGGCAGGTTAGGGTTTTATGTCTTGGGTTTTGTGTTAGGGTTGATTATAGTTTTGCTAAAAGATTAGACAATGGATTTGTATAGGCTGGCATGGATAGGGGTGATCCTGCCTGAGACAAGGGGTTGGATTAGATGATCTCTAGGAGATATCCAGGGGTCAAAAAAAAGGGGAGGGTGGGGGATAAACTGGCTCAGTGCATGCTTGAGCAGTGTGTGCTGCTGAAAAGTGGAACCAGGCTGCCCAGAGTTGTTCTGCGGCTGCTGGACAGGCTCTGTGCGACAGAATCGCCATGGCTGCAGCCCCGGGAGGCCCTCAGGACCCCAGGTAAGGCTTCTGGAGCCAGCAGAGTGCTTGCCCCAGCCTCCCCTACCCCCATCTAGGGCAACTTGCTGTGTGCCAAAGCACGTGTGGCACACGCATTCCTGGGGACAAGTAGCTGTGGCACAAGGTGCATCACTGCTACTTTTCCCTGGGGAACCAAATGTCTACTTGCATCTGGATGCACCCTAGAGGTCCTTTCCATTCCTACTTTTCTATGATCTTCTTTCTCTACTTTTCCATTTTACTTCTGGCAAATACATGAGTAGGGTGATCTTATTATGCCACAGAAATAGAATCCCTAAATGTAAAAGCCAGAAAGTGTAGGTACATGGCTACATGTATGCCACTGAGGTAAGTGAAAAGTAACTTTGCAATTATCAAATGGTTTTGGTATCTTCTTTTCTAGCTGATGAGTACTCAGGTCCTTGTATATTTTCTCTTTCTAATTACTCCAAAGGCGACTCAGTCTTACAAAGAACTTTCCTTGTGTTTCAGAAAAATGTTTGGAGAAAAAAAGTTGTGTAGTTCTTTCCAAAGTGAATCAATAGGCTGATCAATATGAATCAAAGAGGAAAGACCATTGTGTGTCCCTGTCTTTGTGGCAGGCTAGATGACTCTGGTAGCTTGTGACTTTTTTTTGAGTGTTTTAAATTGATCCAGAGCCCTAAGTAGCTTTGCAAAGGGGCAGCCTGTTCTGTGTCTTTTAAGATAGTTTTCTACTGTTAGACTGACATATGTTAATAATATAAAATATTGTTGGTATTACTGTAGCAAAATACTGTAAATTTGTTTTTGTTTTGTTCTACCCTGTGGGGACTCCAGTCTTTTTATTGCTTCTAATTGAGCTATTTTCGCACAAAGGAAAGGAGGCTTTCAGTTTTAAGCATGGGCTAAAAGATTTTTGCAATGATTTTATGCCTTTGTTTAGCTTGTTTTGAAACTAGAAATTAGATAGACTTTTAATGATCCCTTTAAAATCACTGGCACTTTTGTAAGCCCTAGAGCAATTTATTTATGCATGAGTTGGTACAAAGAATTTTGAGCATGGACCCAGCAGAGTCAGTTGTCCAGTTAAAAATAAAATTAGTCACCTACAACTGTTTATTGATGTTGGGAGTCAAACCTTTAAATCAAATGAATTAAACTTCTTCAGGGGTTCTTAAGCTGTAAAAATAAAAGTACTCTCTTCAGTTTAGCACATCTATTTGTACCCATACACAGGACAGGTAATCGCACAGCATATAGGCTAGAGACTGTGATATACATTTGTAGGCATAAAGTACATGCACCCCTATACCAATTGAACACATTCTTTCCAGTTTCTCTGTCAACAATAAGACAATTTAAATTAAGAACTGACTTTGGTATCATCTGTGCACAGTCTACAGGCAATAGGATCCAACGCATGATGAGGGGAGGGAGTATAAATTGTTAAAAATGATTCATCATGTATTTTGTGATTCTTTTGTTTTACTTAAAAATAGCTCAGTAAAGTTAAGCTGCTTGCTCAAATGGCTGAAATAGATTTCTGTTTGTACTTGTGTAAGTTTAGCATGTAATTTATACTCTGTTCTAAACTTCTGGGCAAATTTGGCTTGAAGGTCAACATTTTTACATTCTGCTTTGAATTAAAATAGTCAGTGGATGCCTATTACCACCAATCTGTCTCTTGGAACCATATAATAAGCATTCATTTTCAAGAATTTTGTAAAGTCCTTAGAGTGAAATGTGTGCAAAAGTTTTTGGGGGGGGGGGGGGGGGGGGGTGTTTGTTTATTTTTTGTGGGTTTTTTGCACAATTTGGACTTACCTGTAGAGTATTATGATGATCCATCAAAAGATGTTTCCTCCCTGAAACCAGTTATCCATCCATTTTGTCTTCCTGCCCATCAAACTGATTAGTTTCCAAATTCTCACTCCCAATAAAAATGCCCTCAAATTCTTTTTGAACATTAACCAGGTTAGATGATGCGTGTGTTTGGATATAAGTAAGTAATATCTTGCTATTAAATATGTACACTGAATTTTCCCTAAGAAATTCTTGAGGAGCCTTATCATCTTAATACAATTAATGACAAATACCAAAGAGGTGCATTTGTTTAAGCAGAAACTAGTGTGTTAGGCACAAGCGAGTGTACAGTTTTGTGTAGAAACATGGTACAGCCATATATACTTACTGCATTAAGTGCTTGTGGCATTCTGTGCCAAGAGTTCAACTGTTGAGTTTCATACAGAGCAGAATGATTCATCTGGATTATTAGGATTCTCATGGGATAACTTCACTATACTGATTGCCTTTGACAGATCAGTTTGCTTGTATTAAAACGCAATTGCTACTGCCTAGTCAAATTTAAACACTTTGGTGACAGGAACCAAAATCCTAGCAGTGTCCAGTATATAAAGACACCTTAGTTTACAAATTACACGGATGAGAAAAAGAGCTATGAATATGTGAAGAGGGTACTGTGGGCTGTCTGTGCAAAGGTTTTGGCAAATGCACAAGCATCTAACATGACTGTCTCTGCTTTTAATGTTAGCTGTTCTGGGATGCACTCTATATTATATGAGTTTATAATAAAAATGAAACAAAAAGCCTAGCCCATGACTTGCCCTTACTGAAAGTAAAGCCAATAAATACAGGTTCACAATGATTGGGACTCATTCTATATATTTTGTGCTACTGTACATCTGAGATCTAGAAGCATATAACCAAGCCAGTACAGAATGGGAGTATAGGCTGAGGGTGAGCTGAAATATATTAATGAGCCTGACCCACACATTTCACAACACTGCAATTAGCTCCACCTTGACTGTACCTGCCAGTAATCCTCCAGGTGGAAGATGTTAGGATGGTAAACCCTTGCATTTTCCTGCCCTTTTCCCTTGCTTTTTTTCCCTGCTAATTTGTGGTGAGCCTGGACACTGAAAGACTTGGTTTTGCAGCTGATACATTGCTTACCTATGCCCAAGTTAGATTTGACTGGGCATAAGGCTTACGACACTAAAGTTAGCAGAAGTGTAATGCTTATTCTAACTAACATCAGCAAAATGACATGTTTACTTAGTGGAATGTAGGGCTTTAAATGGTTAATCATTTGTCTAATCATTTGACTGTTTGTTTAGTGTGGCATAGAGGAATTCAAACCAGACAAGGGAGGATACCAGTGGTATATCAAGAGGGAAAATGCAAAAGTGGGCTTTTCAGATGATTAACTGCAAGTAACCAAAGGTAGTAGGTGTGACAACCTCATGTAGGCATAGAGTGGAAATTTTCATGGTAATGGACTAATGCATAGCCAATTCCATGTAAATGCAGGGGCAGAGCCATGGGCATAACAGGAAGAAACTGGGCATGGTTTAATGCTAATGAGTGTAAACTGGAAGGTATGAATGCAATGATGTTCTGGGCTGCTTCTCAGTTTGGTGGGGACCTGCCTGAAGTTGCCTCCACTTCAATAAAGTTGTTGAGCGCAGTGTGTGCTTGTGTTTGTTCCACGAGTGGTCATGCTCGTGATTCCATGAGCAATTGGTTCGTCGCTCCCTAGTCATTGGGCCTCATGTGGAGTTGAGGTTTAACAGAAGACATGATCAAGAAATAGAAGGAAGCAAAGTTTAGAAGGCTGTTTGATGTAGTGTCAACTGGTGTCCAGAAGCATTTATTTAAGCCCAGTTTTAAGGCATGGGAACTACATTCAGTTGATACATGGAAAAAACAGGTTTTTCTGAGATAAGTAAACACTGAAGAATTTAGGGGTTCATCTTATTTTCAAATTGTTTGCAGCCACAAAGCCTCCGAGGGTGTGGATACACAGAATAATTGAACCATTCCCAAATATCACGGGTTGAGAACTGGTTCACAATGGTGTGTGAAGTGTGGCTCTGCTCCTAAAGGCTGAGAGAAAACATCCAGTCCAGTATGCCTGGCAATGGGTTAGTGTATGGGAACAGGACAGTGCTTGTACCCATGCTGTGGAGGGCCTCAGGGGGTGGGTGACCAAATCTGAAGTAGGCTGGTATGACCTGGGGTGGCCTCCGTGGGGGAGCAGGGGAAGGGAGTTTCCATGAGGATTATGATGAAGAGCCATGGTCAAGTAGCGAATGAGGACATATAATGGTTGTTAGAAAGATGGCTTTTATTGAACAAGCAGTGCAAAGGAGCTAATTGATTTTTTTTAAAGTTCAAACAAAAGGAAAATAAGGGGAGCAGTTGAGTTCTGCCTGTGTAGCAGAGCAGCCTGTTGGTGCATGCATGTGTTTGTGGGAGGAGGGAGGATTGATGCAGTATGCAATTCCTGGAGCACTGACTAGATTCACTGCACAGAACACTATCCATACATAACACTGAACTAGTGCACTGTGAACCAGCTCAAAAGAGTATTTGATTTTCCAGGTACGTTTTTAAACCATGCAAGGTGACTTTTAACCCATTTAATAGACTTCTATGTTTGGAATCATAGAAAATTCGGGTTGGAAGGGACCTCAGGAGGTCATCTAATCTAACCCTCTATTCAAAGCAGGACCATCTCCAACTAGATCATTCCAACCAGGGCTTTGTTAAGTTGGGCCTTAAAAACCTCCAAGGATAGAGATTCCACCACCTATGTGGTGTTTGTTAGGCCTCTGATGGACATTACACTTAAAACCTGATTAAAGAGATATGTTTCCCCACTGGGAGGTCCAATCAGCAGGTGGGGCTCCCAGCCATGGGAGTGCATGGTATGCTGTCTTGGCTGGGAACTCCAGCCAGCTGACAGGGAGCCCAGTCACAGTACAGGAAACCCTTGCTATTTGCAGGTTCAGTATTCGCAGTTTCAAATATTAGTGAATGCCAAACCCGCATCTTAAATACACTTACAGGAGATCCTTGGGAGCTCTGTGCTTTCCACCGCTGGGCTCCCACCATCACCAGTGAAGCCGTCCCCCCCACCCCCAAGCTGCCATGGGCACTGTGTTCATGAATGCAGTGCCATATTTGCAGATTTTGCCATTCACAGGGATTTCAAGAACGTATCCCCTGCGAATGGCGAGGGTCACCTGTAGTGCATTGTATGCTTCCCCAGATGGGAGCCAAGTTTGCTACTTGCTGGTGGAGAGAAGCCCAGGATTGTCTCTGTCTGCATCAGCAATATGGCATAATGGGGATCTGATCTGAGATCCCACAATTGCATCTCCTACCATGCACATGTAGCATGGCAGGAAGTGTGATGGTTGGGATCCCGCATTAGATCCCATTACACCTTTATTTTAACATCTGTCAGGGACCTCAGTGTAAGGTTTAAACCACATTAAACTGGTTATGTGTATCCATGTCCTTAATTTCACTGAGAGAGCGAAGGCCATAAATTATGGTTGGTACATAAGCATCTTTTGTTCCTTTTATATTTGACTCTAATCCACAGCAAGCCTTTGGTTCAGTGTTTTTACTGCTTAATGTCTTCTCCCTACCCTCCACTCCAAGGTGTGTTTTCTTTACAGAATGTGCTTGATTCCTTTTGGGCTTCTTCTGATGGGTTGTATGGAAGAAAGAGCTCTGTTTCTTAGCGAAGGCAAGATGCTCTCTGTTTGGATAAGGATATTTTATAAAAAATTACTTATTAATTTAAGGTAACTCAAATGTTATCTTAAATGATCTTACATAGCTCATTACAACACTTACGCCCTTGGCCCTTCTCAAACCTAACCTATCTTCCCAACTTAAGCTGAAAGTTTCCACGAGCTTTACCTATATGTGCTTTGTTTTAAACCTATTTAAAACAGTGGTTACACTTATTTTCTTTTAAAGAAGAAAGTCTCTATTATGACCTTACTCTAAAGTAATTTCTGTTCAATGACTTAAGGTAACTGAATTGCATATAGCTCTTCCTTCTTGAAATTTTAAGAGTTGGAACCTGTCTCCTTGAATGGGTTCTACTGACTTAAGAATTACATTTGAAAGACTGCACAAACATACTTACATTTTTCTTTCATTAAGACTTCTTTTACTATTTGATCTGCTGCAACTCCTTCTCAAAGGAAAGGTGGACTGAGAAAATGAAAAAGTGCATTAATAATTGTGATAGGCAGACAAGGTTCCTTGGGTGAATTTGATATCTTTTATTAGACCAACCCAAATGGTTGGAGAATGGTTATTAAGCAAGCTTTCAGGTTCAAAAACCCTTCGTCAGGCTAAGGAAGCTTGATGGCCCTTTTAATGTACAAAGTCATGCTTTCCCAATATGTCGTAGTATTTTGTATTCATAATTTATTTTGATTTAAACTATTCAAGAGATTATTAAACTACTTAAGTTACAGCTCTTAGCTTAGTGCACTTTATATTAACAGTATAAAAATAAAATATTGTTCTCAGCATGGTTTCATTTCCGCAGAAACCATTCCTGGCTTTGTCTTGCAATGCAAAGCTGTGGATTATGCTTGTACTTGAAATCGGCCCCCACAGGTTGATTTGCCTCCAGAACTGAATGCTCTGGTTGCGTAGCTCCTAATGTTTTTGTCCTGTCAAGTACAGTAAGGCCTCTTGTGTAAGCCACAGCCCCCTCAGCCCTGCCGGTGCCTCTAACTCCCAAACCGTAGGCCCCTGCTCCCTGCAGCCTTGAAGCATCTCCTGGCTGCCCTGCCCTTGCAAACAAGGGCACTGGCCCTGGTGCTGCCAACCCAGCCAGGCAGCTCTCCACTGCCCCTGTAGGTCCCTCCTGCCCCCTTCTCCTTCTGGAAGGGCAGGCACCTTCCCTCAACATTTTCTGTAGCCCCAGTATCCGGACATCTTCCCCCAGAACCAGCAGGCACCCTTTCCCCCTTCCACCATACACCTATCCCTTCACATATCCCTGCTGCACACACATACATGTGCATGCACCCCCCCCCCAACAGTCCCCAAGTCCTGCCCCCCCAACCCCCGCCCCCCCCAGACTTTTCTGCATCTAGCTGCTAGGGCTGCTCCCACCACCCTGCCTGGCTACATGCCAGCCATGTGCATGTGCACCTTGCCTCCAATTGTCCTCCCTCTGCTCCCCCCCAGCCCCAAGCAGTTTCTTGCTAGGGCAAGCCAGAAAGTGCTGGGGAAAACGTTGAAGCTGAGCAGAGCAAAATCCTGGACATTTGATCATATATCAAAAAACAGCCCAGAAGGAGATGGGAGGATCCAGAAAGAGGACATGTCTGGGAAAACCCAGAC
This sequence comes from Alligator sinensis, assembly GCF_000455745.1. Taxonomy (NCBI): domain Eukaryota; kingdom Metazoa; phylum Chordata; order Crocodylia; family Alligatoridae; genus Alligator; species Alligator sinensis. The sequence continues at coordinate 1,081,227 of NW_005841939.1, read as the reverse complement.
ATATGGTAACCTTACTCTTGTGCTCTCTCATGTACCTTCATGCTTTGAGGGGCAGTATGGTTCCTGGGTAGGGGAGCTCCACCATACTCAGAATCTGAGTCCTGTATTTAGCTCTGCTACGGTTCTGCTGTGTTGCCCCATGACCAAATTCACCTTTCTGTGTCCCTTTCCTTCAAACCCTCGCTATCAAGTTTGATGGCAAGACGTGTGTTGGGCAGGAGCTGTCTTATGTGTCTGAGTTGATCCTGCCTCGGGGGTAGGGCCATGGACTAGATAAACTTGAGTTTCTTCCATCCCCCTCTTTTGCGAACAGGGAAGGATAAGGTAGATGTAACTTGGACGTTTTCATTTGCTCCATGGAGAGCACCCTGTTGACAGTTCCTATCCTTTATTTCTTGGAGGTGCCTAATAACAGTACTTCAGGAGCTATAGTTGAAATATAAAAATGCCTCTGTCTTCGTGATTTTAAGTCAGTAAATTCCAAGGTATATTGGGTTTTATGGGTTTATAAACTGAGGCCTTAACCTTCAGGTCACAGGTGTAATGTGCTTCTGTGAGGAAATATTACCTGATAAGCAGTCAGCTGCATTTGTATTATCTACACTTCCCACATTGCCTGAAGGTTTAGCTCCATGTGGAGCACACTGCAATAATCTGACCTCAAGGTGACAGAGATGGATAACAATGCTGAGCTTCCCACCCAAAAGAAAAGGACACTACTTAATTGGCAAGTGAATCAATGTCCATAGCATTCTGTCCTGTTTCCCTTTCTGGATGCAATTAATGGACCTTTTTTATCTTACTTTCCATTAAACTCATTTTGTATTTGACACAAAATTCAAGCGTTCTTTCATATATTGTCTTGTCTAGCCACCTCTATGACTCAGACCATAGCATTTCATTCAGTAATTCCTGCACAGAGACCAAGAAATTATGATCAAACTGGATAATATTTTTCGATACTTTTTAGGTGTGTGAATATCTGCTACTGATACAATCTATGACTACGAAAGTCTTGGATCTTTGTCTGTTTTTCCAGAATGATGGACCTAAATGCAATACAAGACAATTGAGGCTTTTGCAAAACTTGGTTACTTGTGTTGGAATTACTCAGGGAGAGTCATTGTAAATACTCTGAAAGCAAGTATTCTGGACTTTTGGCTATTTATCATATAGAAAATGAAACAATTTGTTCACTGTTTAAAACTGTAAATTTTCCAGGGCCATAAAAAAGTAAAAATAAATATGGGGGTAAATATCCATGTACTGGCCTGGACCATCATAGCTGCAACATCACCGCAACATTACCATGTTCTTGCACTGCTCTCCACACTGCAGCTTAAATGTCTTATGTAAATATAGTATTACTTTTGTCAGGTGTGTTTGGGGACTCCATAGTAGGTATAATGAGGTGCCTGGGTCTCCTGTTACTTTAAGGAGAGAAACTACAACCAATAGAGTCCAAGCAGCTGAATGCCAGGTCTGTGCAAAGCGGGCCCTATTCAATTCAGATTCGGATTCGGCCCGAATCAAGGACAGTGATTTGATTAGTTGATTCAGATCACTGTCCCTGATTCGACTTGGTCAAATCCAAATCTGAAGATTCGATGCCGATTCAGAGAATCAGCGATTTGCACACAGACACAGCTTTAAAAGTTATACATACCTTGAGGTAGCAGTCGTGGCTCATGATTGCTGTGATGCTGGGGCACATGGAGCTCCACGTCTTGGTGGTGAACCAGGAAGTGGACCAGAAGTACTTCTGGTCTGCTTCTGGGTCTGCTGAGCAGCGTGCCGGGGGCCCCCCCTCCTGTCCCCTTGGCTCGGCAATCGGCTGTGGGGGACCCCAGGTGCCCCCCCAGACCTGGAAGTGCACCAGAAGTGCTTCTGGTCCACTTTCGGGTCTGCTTCTGAGAGCACTGGGGAGCCCTCCGCACTCCTGTGGGATGCTTCATGCACCTCAGCATCCCAGTGTTCACAAGCCCCTGCTACCTAGGGGTATGTAGAAAAAACATTTAAAGCTGTCTCTATGTTTGAATCTCCAAATCTTTCTGAATCTCTCTGAATCGATTCAGAGGGTTCCTATTCAACTCGGAGAAATTAAAGGGTCCTCTGGTTCAATTTGGATTCTGAGATTCGGCCACTGAATCAGGCCAAATCAAATCAGGGACTGAAGCTTCGCACAGCCCTACTGAATACAGACCAGCTAAAGAGGGAAAGCGACAAAGCAAACTGCTTGCTAGTTAGGGAGCTGCTCATTAAAGGGACACATCTGCTGCTTGTTCAGGAAAACTCTGCCTAAGGCAAGTTAGCTGCTAAGAAATAAGCAGTTTAGGACAAAAGTTAGCTACTAGTCCAGAAGGGTAGAGCCTAGCTTGGGTAGCGGGGAGGCTGCTAGAGGGGCAGTGCCACTCGTTAACTGCCCTGGAACAACTACCTGACCAGAAGTGGCAGGGCTTAGACAGCATATAAGCCTAGGGCCTGAGCCAGGTCAGGCAGTCTGTTCTCTGCAAGCCACAAGGAGGGGAGCTTCTGGTCAGGAGCATTGTAGGAGGCCACCTGACTGACTTCTGAGCTGCCCTAAGGACTGCCAGTAAAGCACTGATCACATGCAGAGAGAGACAACCTAGGATAAGGGGAAGACTTGCTGCCCTGATAGTGAGTTCCTATTAATGTTTGGGTTTAGAATTTAATTTGTGTTATAGCCATCAGGTTTATTTTTTTGTTACAGTTCATACTGGCTTTTTGGGTTGGGATTATTAGGAGTTAAGGAGATTCCAATAATGCCTGAGGGCATGAGAGCATTTTGAGCACTGCCAAAAGGGCTGGGGGTCCAAGGCATGGAGTAGATGGAGCAAAAACAGGATTAGTGCCCAGAGTAGGGTGGAGACAGGGCCAGGGGTCCAGGCAGAGCCAAAGTGGGCTCACTGCCCAGAGCAGGGTTGTGACGGGGCCAGGGGGAGAGCCTGCTTTGGCTCACTGCACAACGTAGGGCAAGAAGCTGAAAACCAAAGTGATCGAGACAAATTGGAGCCCAGAAGCCAGGTCCAGCACAGTGGGGCTAGGCTAGAAGGCCCAGCTAAAGGAAGGGAGCAGAGGCTAAGAGGGCCAAGGTCTTGACAAGGAAGTAATTGTACAGTAACACCCTCCCTTTCAATCAGATAAGTACATCAAAGCATGGCAGGCAAATGAGAAGGAGAGGGTACCCTAGAGCTGGATCAGGGCAAGGATTGTGTGGTTACCATGCGGTAACCTGAGCAATGGCTGTCCTTGGAACCCAAACCTGGTATAGCAGGGAAGAGTCTGATTATCTGGAACTACAGTTTTACCAAGCATTTTGGATGTCTGCGAAATTTGGTTTAACCTGCATGTCAGGGCACAGAATTATCAAATCTTTACTGTAAATAAAAGTATGCTTCTTTGTTAAGTGAAAGGATCCTTTCCATCCTGGAGCATTTCTAATGGAATACAGGAAAGAGCTTCAAAATACCAGGCTCCAAAGGCAAGAGTTATATGCATAGAAAGCTCATGTTATTTTAAACAGACACCACTATTACCTAAGAAAAAATGCTTTCTTAGAGTCTAAGAGAGTTGGGATTCTGATATGAAAACCCTAGGCTTTCCAGGTGGGAAGATGCAACAAAGCTGTTACAATAGTTTTTGAAATATTTTGTGTTGCTCTCAAATTGAAAGCAATTCTTGGAGTGCAAAGTCAGTGGAGGGATAAACATCTGGTTTTGCTTTTCTGTCTGGTTTTATGCAGAGTTGTCAGGCCATGGGAATGCATTTAAGTATAATTATCATGAATTATTTACTGCTACCTCTTGCTTGCCAGTGGCATAAAGCTCTGATTTCTATCCTCTCAGGATGTCAGGCCTTAAACCTGTCACTGCTACAGGGCAGGACTAATACTAGATATCCTACGCCACAAACCAGTGTAACTAGATGGATGATGGGAACTAGGAACCTTCCTGACAGGAAGGTTTCTTATGAAGTTTAATTTTGGGAATGCTTATGCCCACTAACTTGTGTAGGAAAGTGCCCCTATACTGGCAATCAGAACAAGAGTCACTGGAATGGAAGATGTAGGTGAGGTTTTTTTTCTTATAGGAGTACATGTCAGTTGGAGAATTCTGGCACACTATATTGCATTCACACTAAGGGACTTTCATCAGGGTCTGGTTGTCTTAAGTACTGTATAGATCTGAAGAACATAGTCCTCACTCAAATGAGTTTAGCCTGAGTCAGAAGAGTGACAATAATCCATATATCAGGCAGGAGAGGGAAGCACAAGGTAACAAAGAAATGGTTACAAACAATATTTCTGCCTTAGAGCATGTTTCCCCTTGAGAAACGTTTAAACTAGTTCTAGCAAATGCTTCATGTTTTGTCCAAAGTATTCCAGCATTTGTTTCCTACTTTCTCATTAATATATCCTAAGAAAGAGATGTAGCTTAGTGTTTTATGTTTAAATTGGCATACCATTGTCTTGACCATTACTTGTCATATGGGTTTTTGTAAACATGTTAGAGTCTCTTTGAACACTATTGCATTTAGAAAGGAGCTTTGAAAAACCAGAAAATGTACCTGAGGCAATATAATTTAAAAGGCACGATGGAGTGGCTCCTTCAGTTGCAACTTCCAGAGGAGTACATGGTCTAAGAAGACTTAAAACATAGACCACCTTCCCAGCAACACACTCCTAGCCACCATGGACGTTACCAGCCTATACACCAACATCCCACACCAGGATGGCATCCATGCCTGCCTTACATATCTACAGGAACAAGATTACAACCCAGAATACAGACCCAAAGATATCACTGAGCTTATACACTTCATCCTCACACACAACAATTTCACTTTTAATAATCAACACTTCCTCCAGATGATGGGAACAGCTATGGGCACTAAAATGGCCCCACAGTATGCCAACCTTTTTACCTTTTTTTTTTTTTTACACACCAAAAAAGCAGTGATATACAGCCAAGCCCTCAGATACCACCGCATCTGTACTGAAGAGAACACCCGGGATTGCCACCTCACCAATCTTAAAAAGGCTTTCACCCAGCAAGGACACTCCTCCAGAGAGGTAGATCGCACGTTTGAAAGAGCCACCTGGATACCACGTGAAGAACTGCTGCAGTACAGAAGAAAAACACCCACAAATCGCACACCGCTGGTTATGACCTATCACCCATCCCTTGAACCTGTACGGAAAATCCTCAAAAAATTGCAACCCATATTAGAAAAAGACCCTATTCTTAAAAAGATCTTCCCAGAGCCACCCATCCTAGCCTTCAGACAAGCACCGAACCTCGCCAACCTCATCACCAGAAGCAAACTTCCTCAACCCCAGAACACACCAAAAGGATCCAGACCGTGCCATGACAAGAAATGCAAAACCTGCCCCCACATCTCCACCACCCCCACTATTACTACACCCCACAACAGAGCCATCAGCATCCCAGGATCTTACAGCTGCACCACCAGGAATGTAGTATACCTCATCCAATGCACCAAATGCCCTGATGGAAGATATGTAGGAGAGACCAGACAACAACTGCGCACCAGAATGAATGCACACCGGAAATCCATCAAAGACAGAAACACCCAATTACCGGTGGGGGCACATTTCTCACAGGAGGGCCACTCTCTTTCCCATGTCTCAGTCCTGATCCTCAAGGGAAACTTACAAAACACTTCCCAGAGATGAGCCTATGAGCTCCATTTCATCAACCTGCTGGATACTAGAGATCAGGGACTAAACATAGACATTGGATTTTTGATACATTATAATCTGCCTGGCAACTGACTCCCCAGCCCCTGGCTTGTTTACTTTTCATTCCATCCAGGAAGAGCACACACCAACTGCTGCAGCTTCCTGAGCCTGACGAAGGGTTTTTGAACCCGAAAGCTTGCTTAATAACTATTCTCCAACTATTTGGGTTGGTCTAATAAAAGATATCAAATTCACCCAAGGAACCTTGTCTGGTCTAAGAAGATACTTCTTTTATTATTTGTAGACATTGTTTAGTATAGAAAAAGATGCCAATCTGAGGTCTTAAAGGAAAAGTGTAAAACATTTTGAATGGAGTTTCCTCTCATTAATTGAGAAGTACCTATTGCAAACTACCTAGCTGAGGAGGGGGAACCACAGAAATGTGATACAACCTCCTGAATGGGCAGAGTATATAATACATTGACATTGGTGGTTGGACTGCAAACTCCTCCTTAAAGTGCTTTCTTTGGTGGAAGGTGATGGCTGTGATTGCTACAGTGAATAAGTAGCCAAAAAGGCAATTAAAAAGACCATAATAGTTGCTTTCAGATTCTCTGGAAAGAAAATGTTTCTTTTGATTACTCTTTGCCTACAGAAAAGGTGGCCTGATGCTTAGGATGCTAGCCTAGGACTTAAAAGACCTGGTTTCCATTCCTTGTTCCTTCCCAGACTTCCTTGGACAAGTGATTCAGGGTGCCTGTAGACATGTGGGACACGTGCTCTGATACGCTGTAATTACAGCACATCAGAGCGGACTTGATTTTATTGAGGAATTGAGTCTGCTGGAGCCTGCTAATTAGCATGTTGCAGCAGCCTTGGCATCTTGTGTATTCAGCATCCCCACACTTCCAAATTATGGTGGGGGTGCTTTAACTAAAGCTCGGTGAACAAGCTTTAGTTAAAGCACCCCCAGCACCATTTTGAAGTGCGGACCACTGAATATGCGAGACACTGAAGGTGTTTTAATTAAAGAAGCCTCCCACTCTCAGAGCCTATATAAAGATGCTCTCCATTTCTTTCTGTGGTTCAGCTTTCCAGTTTTAAAAGGGAGAATAGTACTTCTCTTCCTCTCAAAGTTACTGTGAATATCTTGGCCAGAAAACAGGAATGTTGTTTTGTGGAAAATGGAGGAATTGTGGTTCTGCATTAGAATTAAACATTCCTATCATCTGAAAGATGAAAAGTGTGTGCTAGTTCAAAATAGTTGGCTAGTTAAGACAGTTACTTGGGAAGTAGGAGACCCAGGTTGTAATCCTTAAAATCCCTGATATGGAGAAGGAGCTTCAATTAGAGTGTTTCATGTCTTGGTGAGTACTGTACCTATTGTACTACTAGGCAGGCTGCACCCAATGCACTCTGTCGCACGTACCTTATCCTGAATTGAGAAATCTTTTCAATGTATTGTTGTTCTTTAACAAAAATGTTTGATCAAAAAACTTTTGTTATTTTGTAGTGATGTTAAATGCATTAACAATTGTGAAGTGCTCCAATACTACAATAACAAAAGCCATAACAGTAGCTATGATAGACTCTCAAGGTCATTGATTTAATAGCAAGAGCTTGCCTATTTAAATTTCTATAATACCTACAAAGCAAGTCAGTCACGATTATTACTTTACTGGAATAGCAAATAGGAGCACCAAACTGAGTCAGAGTGCAATTACCTTGCTTAACACTTCATTCCTTACCTATTGTTTCTTTAATCATATCACGTCACAGCTAAATTTAGATTTGAAAGTTCTTTGTGGCAATGATTATATAGTCTCTTGTCTATAAAATACCTCTCTGCTACTAGTAGATGGGGAATCTATAGCTACCTAACTGTTATGAAAAAATAATTTCAGTTGGATACAATCCAAAGCTAATAAAGTAAATGTATCTTTTCATTCATTTCAGTTGGCTTTGCATCTGGCCCTAATCTGTTGCATGCATGTACCAGCATCCATAACAAAAGTCAGAACGATTTAGTTAATTCAGCAATGGAAATCGAAATGATTTCTCACTCAAAGGTACATATTTGTACTTTGTGGCTACCATTATGGCATCCTGTAGAAGCTGCCCTTGCTTTAAATGTGTGTAACCCTTCTGCCGAGCACCTGTCAGCTGCAACAAGGGCTGGGTTCAATTTTGGGGCACTAAATATATTTCATCTTGGCTTTGTTGTCCCCAAAGGACAGTGAGTTTGTGCCCGGTGCGCTTGTGCCAATAAACACACAGGGGTGAAGGATCCAACTTAACCTTTATTTCCTGCGCAGAAAGTGGTGCTTGGCAATCGTTCGCAAAGCAAGCACCCCCACCCCAGTGGGCGTCTGCCTTATATAGCTATGTAACAGGTTAAACTTGCTGATGTGATGAAATGTGTAGCAAGCCCAGCAAGTAACCCCCCTTCCAGCTCCCCCCCAAGTAACCCCCTTCCAGCTCCAGAACTTTGTTGATACAGCTTTTCCTCTAGCGAGGCCAGCAATTATAAACAACTAAGCAACAAGCCATCTCCCCCAGCCTAAACAACCTACTGTATGCCCTTGGTTAGATAAAATACTTTTTTCAGAACACAAAGCTGTTCCTGAAGTAGAAAATGCATAGTAAAAGTTCAGGGGATCTCTGCTGGACATGGCTTCCAGCCCTACCTCTGTCCCTAGGGGCTTAGCCAGGTGCCCCTGAAACAAGGGGTGCTTATCAGCTTGAGCACCCTGGGAAACACTAAATGAATTGCTAGGGTGTTCAATAAAGCCAACAACCTTTCCCTTGCAAGCAGTATGGACACAAACCCCTGATTTATTACAGAGGCAAACACCAGAATACAACATACAGTCAAGGAAAACAAAAACAGTCCTGGTTCAAAGTATACCCTATATCACCCCTACCCCTATTGGGGAGCCTTTGACTCCAGCTTGGCAGTCTGAGAGTGGGGGAGTCTTGACCCAAAAGAGGTTAGCCCCTGGGAATTTGGTGTGTAGTCTTCCTCACCGTTGCTGTCCTCTGGGGGCACCGGTTCCCTCTGCATTGTGAAGGGCCCTTCGGTGAGTCGACGTAATTCTGCCGAGTTTCTGCTGGGGAGTGTCAGTCTCTGCTCCCGCCCTGAATTCCTGTTGATGTGACTCCACCAAGCTGCTGCGAGGTGCCGATCTCAGCTCCTGCCTGAGTGGTTGTGGGGGTGAGCTACCAGCTCCTGCCCTGGACTCCTAGTCTAAAACCCACACAGCTACTTGACTTGAAACCCTGATTCTCTATACTACCTGGCCTCAGGCTCTAGCAAGCATTCCCGCCCCCCCCCCCCCCCCCCCCCCCCCTGCAGAGGGGGCCCAGGGGAAAAACAGAGAGCCCACCAACCCAGGTGGCCTGAACCTTAAATAACTTTTCTGACCTCATCACAGCATCACTGGAACACTGCTAATGCAGACCAATCAATTCAAAGGTGGTCAGCCCTCCAGGATTTGGCCAGAGTGACTAAACTGGTTTAACAGTGGGGCTAGGCTAGAAGGCCTGTTAAACTGGTTTAACAGGTTCTGTTGAGGAATCTGGACACAATGAGGGAGAGGGGAGCTGGTCCTCTCCACTCCTAGAGAAGGCACAATATACAACAATTATGTTACACAAAATACACACAGATCATGCTTTACAGCCAAACACCATGCACAGCAACATGAAACGCACTTTATAGCACAGAATGACTTGTACATTTTGGGTGTGCTACACTTGTATTTGACATCACTCTGACTGATGCTTTTTAGTTAGGGTTATATTTCCAATTCTAAAAAAGAGGACACCTGTGGGGGAAGAGGGAAGGGTTATATGTTTGTGGCGGGGGGGGGGAGGCAGTGATATGCCCCCTGTCCCCCCTAGCCCTGCTGGTGTTCCTCACTCCTGATCCTCAGCTCCCTGCTCCCCCTCACTCCTGGCCAGGAGGCCCCTGCCCCCCAAGCCATGCCAGTGTCCCGCACTTCCGACCCGCAGCCCCGTGCTCCCTCTCAGCCCTGCTGCCCATGCAGTTTGGCCACAGGCCAACACATACATACACCTGCTGGGGCTTGCAGGCAGAGCACCTGATCTCCCAACAGCTAATCAGCTTCCCTGCTGCCCCCACCTCCAAGAAAAAGCAGAGGCAAAGCAAAAACCCAGATATTTACTTGCATTTTTGAAAACCCACCTGGAAAGAAGACAGGGGTCCAGAAAAGAGGACATGTCTGGGAAAACCTGGATGTATGGTAACCCTAGTTTAGTAACACTCAGCAAGATGGTAATGTTGTATAATAGATAAGATCCAAAGAATTCTGTAGGGTAAATCTATTTAAACATTTGAAATTGCTGAAGTGTTTTCCAGGGGTTGGTAGGGAGGTACACAATTTATCAGGGCTGCTGTAGATTCCAGTGCATTCTGCTGAATACTGACATCCTCACTGTTGCCCTATTACTTGTCTCAAAACAAAGTTGTTCTGTTGTGTGTAGTTATACATTTTAGTCCTAGAACAATACATTTAACTCAGACATTTACTTACTGTAAATTAGTCTTCCCTGAAATAAAGGGGCTTAGGCTCCAATAAACAGTATCAGTTTCTATCACTGGTAGTGACTGCAAGTTAGAACATTTTGTAGAGTAAGCATATGCACTAAGAATCAATAAGTGTTTTATTAGTGCCGGAAGATTGGTTATAAAGTTTTTTTTTTTTGATTTAAAAAAACCCAAAAAACAATTCAACCAATTGCTATAAAGAGGTAAATTACAAGGTTAACCATCTACTGCCTCACTCTTTATTTAAAATCCTGTATTTGATTACTCCTTCCTAGATAATCAGTGACCCTTATTTTGTTATAACATAGATACTTGGAAGCAAGTGGCTTTAATTTATGGCTTTTATTTATTCAAAGGTATTGTCAGAGTCTCAGCTCTTACACATCCTATTAACAGTTTGGAAAATATTTCTTACTATGCTGAAACAGAACAAAATTCAATTTAGAAATATAATTTCCTGCCACTGAGACACTTGATAATGTGGGAGAGATTAATGGAGCCTTATGACAAACTTGATTTAAAGCAGGAGATTAATACTGCTTTATCGGCCCATACCGCCAGTGAATTAGCTCAAAAATCTGTTTGAAGTTGCTGAGTTGTCTGTTAGGAAAAGGTCTCTGGACATTTATTTGATTATTGCTGAATACTTGCTACCAGCTTGCCTATCTGACAACACAGGAACAAACGTCACACAACACCAGGCTCGCTTATTTACAGTAACATGTTTCTTATTATTCCTTGTTATCCCACAGGAAGCTACAATGTTTTGGAGGTCAGCTACTGACTCAAGGGGATTATTCCTAGTAAATCAAGTTAAAATTAACACATGGCATTATGCTGACACTCTGGTTTCATTGATAGTTAGGGGAAAAATGTTTAAACGGCATTTTTAATTGCAAAGCTTCTGTCCATAACCTCAGTTGTAAATCATATTTTTATCAGCAAAAGAAGGCCTTAATTTCCTCTTCTAAGTATAAGAGTGTTTATCTTTTGGAACACATTAAAGCAGTCCAGAAATCTGGCCTGACAGTTTGATATGTCCACAGACGTGCACTGAAAACAGCAAGCCGAACAAATGGTATGAGGCCTCAACCCAACTCCAGTCTACTGTAGCATTGTAGTACTTTATTTTCATACCAGTTATGTGAATTTAAGTGGTTGAATTTACCTCACTTATCTTGACATTAGAGGTTATTTAGTGCACAAAGAAAACACAACATACTTAAATGCATAAGAAGGCAAATCCATTCCTTTGTATGACTTAGTAGGGTTGGAGCATTGTCATTGTGATGGTCCGGGAAGTGTATGAGAGGTAAGGATTTTCTGTGATATCTTTTATTGGAGCAACAGTATATGATCCTCTGAACTATATAGAGTTCTTGGACAAGTTTTCAGGCATCAAGTGCCCTTTCTCAGGTCTGAAAGCTTGTCCAATAGTCATCTATACAGTTTGTATGACTTGGCAGATGTGAAAAATCTGAAAGTGGTATCAGAAGCTGTAGTTACTAAATTGATTGCTGGTGCTGAGAATCCAGTGTGTGCCTGCACTTAATGGAAAAGAAAGCTTTCTGCGTGTATCGATATTTTTAGTCAAATGGAAGAAAATGTATATGGATGTAAAAAATAACACAAGCTTCTTGTAAATTGAGCTAGGCCAAGTGATCAAATAGCTTTATGTGCTTCTTGCTTTTAAGGTTGTGATACAAACAGGATTTAAAACATCGTTCTCTGTAATACTTGTGCTCTTGTGTACATGGATGATCTTTAAATATGTATTTAAGATATTTCTGCAGACTGCTACCTTGTTATAATGAATTGACATTTACCAGCTATTAAAGCTACATTTTTAAGCCAGAGAAGACATGTGCATTACTGTTACAGTTTTATATAACTTGCATGCATTACTAGTTTTGCATAGTGCATTTCACCCAAGGGCCTCACTGTACGTTATGAGCACTCTTCAAGCATCCCATTGCTGATACTGGTGCAAAGGATAATAAAGAAATAGCATGCTGGTATTGTGCTTTGGGCCCAAACTTGCAAGTTCTTAGTCATGTAAAAGTGTCCTTATGCAAGCAGTCACACATGCAATAAATATTTACATATTTTAATACACATGGTAAAATGAAATGCAATGCCCTCAGTCTCTGCTGTGCTCTTAATTATTGCTCACCAACCCAGTTGTCATTAAAGTAAGCAAGAAATCAGACTATATACCACTGTCAGACAGTCAAGTGAGTCAAATGCTCTTTGGGGTGCATGAAGTGTTAGACCAAGGTTGCCGGAAACTTGCTGCATGGTACCTTTTGGTTGGATCTTCAGGAGCTTTAAGTAATCACTGGAGTACTCGGGGAAACTATACTGCTTACTATCGGTCTAATGCTAATACTCAATTTGGGCTCCATTCTTGCAACTTGATTGGTTTGGGCAGACCATTGTGTCTCCATGGAGCCCCATTGATTAAAATAGGGTTTCATATAAGTGTAAGGGTCTACTTCAGCAGATCAGAGCCTAAGACTATCTGGTCTTGGGAAATGGTTGCAAAAACAGAAAGAAATGGGACAATCTGCTGTTTGAATTAAGGCAAGTAATCACAGAAATTGGAGCAATAAAGATATAGAACCGTTGTCCAAAATCTTCTCTTACAGTGTCTATGTTAGGACATAAGAACATAAGCATTGCCATTTACTGGGTCAGACCATAGGTACATCTTGCCCAGAATCCTGGCACAGTGGCAGAGTGGATGCTGAAAGGGAGAGTGGACTGGGTCTGACCAGGGTTTTTTCCACTCTTCAATTCTTACTTGTAGCCTCCAGCATTTAAGGTCTATGAAATGCTAATTCATAGGCTGTATATTTAGCTCCATTGCTTGATAGCTACTGCTACTAGGGGTGTGCAAAATGGGCCCTATTCAATTTGGATTTGGATTCAGCCCAAATCGGGGACAGTGATTTGATTAGTTGATTTGGATCACTGTTCCTGATTCAATTCTGCCAAATCTGAACCTGAAGATTTGATGCTGATTCAGACAATCAGCGATTCAGCCGTAGACACAGTGTTAAATGTTTTTTTCTACATACCATGAGGTAATAGGCGCGGCTCGTGATTGCTGGGATGCATGCTGGGACGCATAGAGCATCCCACAGGAGCAGGGGGGGTGGGG
>NW_005841939.1:1060052-1067727 GCF_000455745.1 Alligator sinensis | reverse complement strand
GGTCCCCTCCCCCCGACCCAGGAGGCACCAGTCACTGAACCAGGGGGAGGAGCAGGGGGCCCCCGCTGAGTGCTTGCCGGCAGACCTGGAAGTGGACTGGAAGTGCTTCTGGTCCACTTCTGGGTCTGCTGCCAAGCACACTGGGGAGCCCCCCGCACTTCTGTGGGACACTTCAAGCACCCCAGCATTGTAGCATTCACAAGCCGCCTGGTACCTAGAGGTATGTAGAAAAAAAATTTAAAGCTGTCTCTACGTCTGAATCTCTCCAAATCGATTTGGAGGGTTCTGACTTGATTCGGAGAGATTAAAGCATCCTCTGATTCAATTTGGATTTGGAGATTTGGCCACCAAATCAGGCTGAATCTCCACCGAATCAAATCAGTGACTGAAGCTTCGCACAGCCCTAACTGCTACCCCTTTCCTTCAAGAATCTGTCCAATCTCTTTTTGAATCTGGCTAAACTGCCAGCTTCCACAACATGTGGTAGCAGGGAGTCCCATACTTTAATTACGTGCTGTGTGAAAAAGAACTTCCTTTTATTAGTTTTAAACTTACTACTTACTAGTTTCATTTTGTGAGCCCTGGTTGTCATATTGTGTGAGAGAGAGTAAAAAATAAATGCCTATTTACTCCCTTTTTGCCATTTAGTATTTTGTAAACCCTCATCATGTCCCCCCTCAAGCATCTCTTCTAAACTGAATAGGCTTTGCTGCTTTAGTTTCTCCTCATATGGAAGCCCCTCCATACTTGTTGCCCTTCTCTGGACCTTCTCTAGTTCTTCTGTATCCTTTCTGAGGTGTGGGGACCAGAACTGGACACAGTATTCAAGGTGTGGAAGCACCATGGATTTATAAAGGGACGTGTTGCTGTGTAAGGAAAGATTAAGGTGGGTGGTCCTGCTTCTTTTCTGTCCACATCTAAGGATGATACAGTGTTTTTCCTCAGTCATGCCTCCCTAGCCTTGATATTCTGGAAAAGGAGGTACAAGTTGCACTCTTGACGTTCCCTCCCTCCCCCCACTGCAGTAAAGAGCCATCAAATTCCACTCCAGAAAAGAAGTCAAAACCATACACAATGTTATATGACCCTTTATAACCAACTCACGTTAAAAGCTAAAAACCATAATGCAGTCTTCTGTCACATTTGTAATGCCGATCTTATTGCCATTAAAGATGGATGTTGACTTTGAACAATATTTAGTGGTGGAGGAAAAAAAATTAAGTTTTAAAAGCTTCATTTAAAGGTCCATTTTGGCAAATATTAAATTAAGATGTAGAGAGCTGGGTAAGAAGATTTTTTGAGGAAGTTCTGTGTGTTCATTAGGGTACCCAGTAGTTATACTTAAAATCCTCATATTTAGGGTTGAAAATTTGAGGAGGGAGTCTAAGACTGTTTTAATATCCCCTGAAATAGGTCACTTCAGTTTCTAGGGGCTAACTCAAATTAAAGCAACCCAAAACTTGAGACAACTGTCACAATGTTTTGGCCAAACAGGTTGGTGAATTGTCAGATGCAAAAACATAGCGTCTAGACTAGCAAACAAACAGAAATTGTTCCTTTTTCAATGACGAGAGGGGATTGTAGCTGGCCAGGAGTAACATTTATGTGGATCAGGCTTGAACTATTTTCTGTTGTTTTTGCAATTAGATCTTTAAGCCCTCCATAAGAACAAGACCACAGTTGCTGGAGATGTTGGGAACCTTGTAGTGAATAAATAATACCACATTCCCCTGGCAGAGACAGCTGTGGTATGTGAAAAGTCTCTAATTTCTTCCTTTTAATTACCATATTTTAAACTACATTGTTCTGCACAGGGAACTGCTAAGTAAACCACAGCTAACACATATGATAAATGTACAGCAATAGAAATAAATGAATTACATGTTTCAGATATAGAAATACAGCCAAGCTGTTTCCACTTGCAGAGTGATAAATGCAATTCAGCCTATAAACAGTAACGCATGAATGCATACTGCTAATGAGAGATCACACCTCAGAGAGGAAAAGAAAATGTTTTTGAGGTGGCTACATTGCTGTGCTTTGATACCACCTGCAGAATAATTACTTCTGAAATTTGAAAGGAAGTTGTACAGCAAAACACATGTAGAATGTAAGCCTATAGGTCAAAAGACCTTTCCCTGGTTGTGGACCTCTTATAGCAGTGCTACTGTGTAGCTCATGTACCAGAGATCCTGGCTTACAGTGGAGTATTGGGCCACTTTGGAAAAGCAGAACTTGAAATGAAGATAGGGCCACAGATAAAGGCCATTGCTTCTGATACCAGGAGCAAAAAAGCAGACATTTAATGACTCCTTAGTATTCATATGGGTCAAATGCATGTTAATCTGACTCTGCAAAACAAGCATTTTATAGGAAGCCATGGAAACAAGTTCTGGGACAAAAATGAGGCAATGACAGGAACACTTGGCATTCTAAGCATCAGCTCCTGCAGGTCTGAAATTTGACTATTAAACCAGCGACAGCTTTATTCTCAAATTTTATTCAAGTCCCACTGGGCTATTGCCCATTAACTGTTCATAGAAACTCTCTAATGGCTAGGTTGATAGGAAAAATGGAGATAGCTGATAAACTTCTTTTACAAACTTGGGATTTTTTTAAACCATTCTTTCATCACGTCCCTTTCTAACTACCCTCATATGCCACATTTCTTTTGGGATTACAACATTTCTAGGTCTTGGGCCACATATTTAGCAAAATAGGGCCTTTATTCTAAGGCAAGACAAGTGACTAATATTTGTACATACATACCTTCGATGAAACTCAAATGTTAAATTAAAATGTGCTGGATTTTGGCTCAATTTAATGTTGAACTGGGGCACATCATGTGGGATGAATTCTTGTCTGGAATCTTGACCGATCCAGAATGAGAGCCCTGGTCTACAGCTCCCACCAATCAATATCAACCTAATACTAAGCTAAATATTTCAATATAGGTTTAGGATAGCATCATGATTTTGAATGGGGTGAGCCAAACTAAAGCAAGAGATGTTAATTTTGATTTTTGTGATGGAAATTTTGGGGGGCAGAGAATGGAACATAGATGGGAAATTTCCAGTTATCTTAACTATTTGTTTCATGTTTCTTGGAAAATCTGAAACACACATGTAGGGCTAGACAAACCTTACATGGACCAAAAGGAGGACAATTTTAATGGTAATTTCCTTAGAATGGCTTTGTATTCATTTCCTTTCTTCCCTTTAAGGTGGGCCCAGTCTATTGATTCTACAAAAGAGAACTTTCCATTTATACCAGGGGAACTGATTTTGGATTTCAGTTATTCTTGAATTGAACAGAATTTTAAGGTGTGTGTGATACCTGGAGATGATACAGTTTGGATGGCATCTTATTAGCCATATAATTCATGTGAATAATCCTGTGAATATTGTAGGAAAAATACTCCTTTGCATCCTGGTAGCAGTACCTAGAAACCCCATTCAGAATTGGGATACAAGCAACTATTAAAAGTCTTTCCTTGTCCCAAGAAGTGTGAAGCCTAAATGGCGATAAGCAGTGATTTTGTTTTCCTTATAACTCTAGAGAAACAAGGAAATAATCTTTAGCTGTAATTAAGATACAATGAACTGGCACTGCAGCTTGTTCGAGATGACGCACATGAATAAGCAAAGGCCCATCTGCTCACCGCCCTAAAATCAAAAGAAGCAGAAATGCAAGAAGCATTTATGATCAACAAGAATGAAAACGCTTAGATAACATTTTTTAACCTAGTAGCCGCATGATAACAACAAAAGGCAAGTAGTAAGAGCAATCATGAGATAGTGGAGAGAAGGAAAATCAGGATAATATCTGAATTATTGCACAAGAAAATCTAATCAGTGTCACTTGAGAGATGGCATTTTGGAGAAGAAAGCTACATTAAATGTGATGCTTCACAATTGTGAGTGAAAGCTCCCAAATGGATGTTCTTATCAAGAAAAAACCCATAAATATCTTCCTGGTTTCCAGTAAATTGTTTTAAGAACACTTGTATTAAGAAGTCAATGTCTCTTATCTCTCTGCTTTATTTTTTATTTATTTAAAAAACTCCCTGAGGATATAACACTTCCAATATACCATTTTTGGCCTTTAAAACATTATAATAGGCCAAAATCTCCCCTACATGGGTTATTTTCATATAGGAGCATAGAGTTTTGTGGTAACTATTCCTTCCAAATCATGTGGTTTATTTTTCTACATAGAAGAGTCCTGGGACTCCACTCCCTAAATATGAAGGGGTCCATTGAGAAGACTCTCCCAGAGGTCTCAGTGACCTCTGGTTTTTGATTTCCTTTGATAGCACACTTCTCAATGCTTCTAGGTGAGCCTGTGACCATGGCTGCTGATGGAGTTATCTTCAAAGTTAGTTATGCATATTTCTCCCCAAATGCAAAAAAAAAGAGGAAAAGTGGAAAAAATGTAATTATTATGCAAATAATATGCATGGCATAATATGTCCTACAAAAAGAAACCAACTGGAACTCCAAGAATTTGAATCACCATATATCATTTCAATATAATCCTATTCCATGAGAGATTGCTCATGTGATTGCATGTAACTAGTGAACTTTGGCAAAGAGAAAACCTGGAGCTAATGGATGTGACAGTGATGGTGACAGACATGACAGCTTGTCATGCTGTTGGCCATTGCAAGCACTCTACAGCTGTGCACTGACAGAAGTGCATGGCTGCAGAGTGCTTTAAAAATGCCCGATCAGGCAACCATCTGAACCCTCAATCTGAACATTTCATTAATGTCTGTCACTGTGGCTAGGAGCAGGGTTGGGCTGATGCAACTGAGCTCTGCTTCCTGAGCTGTCTTCAGAATGGGAGGGGAGAAGGCAGTGGAGTGAATTCAGTCTGGGGGTTCCCCAGCCAGTGCTGGAGGGTGGCGTGAGTGGACTGGAGCCCTTTGAGGAGGTGGGCTCCAATACCCCCCCCCCCCCCCAGACTCCAGCACAGCTGAAGAAACCCTATGCTAAGCTCAGTTCCCAGCCTTCCCTGCTCCCATCCTGAGAGCATGGGAGCTTGAAGTGGGGGTGGGGCTAGGGGACAGATGCTGCAGACACACAGCCTCTCTCCCCTGAGCAGCTCCAAAGGATCATATACCCTCCTGATCTAACAGGAAACGTCTGTTGAATTGGGAGGGTTGGTCTAATTCATGATGCTTTCTGTGTAGCGTCATGAGTTAGGTTGGGGAGCTGCACATCTGTCAGTGCCCAATGGGTTAACTTCTGAGTTGCATGCTGGTGTCTGTAGGAGTTTGTTTGACTCAGCCCCATAGGATTTAGACAACAAGGCTCTAGGTAACCAGAACAGAAAAAAATATTATACCTGGTGCTGATTAAAAGAACTTTGTAAAGTTATTTTTGTAATAAGTTTCAATTTCCCAACTTAGAAGTGTTTTTAACTGGACCATTAATTTTCAAAGTATGTGTGTGCGATAAGCACAATTTCCCAAGCATGATTTTTAGGTCTTATTTTTACCTCCCAAAATTATTTTGAGAGATTTCAGCCCCCTCTCATGATACTAGATTTAAAGAAGTGTAAATCAAGCTTCTGCAATTGAGCAGAATCAGTTTCTGCCACTGGACAGAATATGGGCCCAGGAGTGACATCTCAAAACTACTCTTGCCATCCAGACTAACAACAAACTGAGCATGAGAAAGAATCCAAGTTTGTAAGAGGTGCTAACAAAACAAATTTCTGTCCTAGGGTGCCTGAACATTCTTTGGCATGCCAAGGTGACCTCACTTTTCCTCTTACATATGATGTGTATAAAGCAGTTTCACAATAGCTCAACTTCATTATTTTCCATGAATGTGTAAGTTTAGGAGAGAGCATATGTAATTATTTGTACCAGTTTTGTTGGTGGTACCAGTCCCTGAGAGCAGTCCTTATTATCATTCTTCCTTCTTTACTACAGTGCTTGCCTAGTATGCTGGCAGCTCCTCTTGGTTTACAGCTTTTTTTTAGAGTACTCCAACTCCAGTCCAGCCCTCTATACTTTTTAAACATGTTGAAGCTAGGATGTGTGGCAGCCCTTGAACTGTCAGTGATTTATAGTTCAGCAATGGCCCATGGTTTGCAAGGCATTAATTTCTTCTGGTAGGTAATATTTTATAAGATAAAACTAGGATCATAGAATTATAGGGCAGTAGGGGTAGAAGGGGCCTCATGAAGTAATTTAGTTCAGCCCCCCTAACCCCCAAAAGCCAAAGCATCCACACATGTGCACCAGTGCACACATGCTTTCAGCTCCCCCTGACCATACCGGAGTGGAGTGGAGCAGCCTGACTGACGGATGCAGAAGCATTGATCAGGTAAGCTGGGCAGAGTGAGGGGGAGGGGTGAGGAACCGGGGATTGGGAAGGGTTTTTTTTTTTTCATCTTCCTGTCCCCATATAGCTGAGCCGGACAGGAGCCATGCGAACAGGCCGGGCAAACAGGCGCACACTTCAGGGGTGTGCCAGAGTTTGTATGGGAGTTTATGCAGGACGGTGCACAGGAGGGGCCTGAACTCTAAGAGGTGGCAGCTTTGGATGAAGACCTCAGGTGAGTAAAAGAGGAGGAGCCTTTAAATGGGGTTTATGACATGGTGCACAGCCAGGGAACCTGCCCCAGCGTCGCCTCCTACCTGGGGCTCCGCTGAGGCCTCCACACAGACAGGGCCCTTGGATGGGTTGGCGGCACCCTGCCTCCCTGTCTGTGGGGGTTGTCTGGCAGGACCTCTGTGGCCTGGAGGTGATGTGGGGGCAGGGGTCCCCTTACCTGTCCCACATGTGCCCTGCTTGAGGCCCTGGAGTGGCAGGTAAGGGAACTCCAGGCAGAAGTTAGCAGGCTGTGGGGGATCAGGGCTGCAAAGGATGAGATTGATGGGTACTTTCATTCTCTGCAGGATCAGTCATCTGGTGGACAGCCTACACAGGAGGGGCCTGATGCAGAGGAATGGAAGATGGCCACCTCCAGAGCCAGACATTGTGTTGCTGAAACAGCTTCTCCAGTGCAACTGGGGAACAGATACGAGGCCCTGGCAGCACTGGAGGAGAGTGCAATGGAGAAAGCCACAGCCACCACCATGCAGACTGGGGGTCAGCCAGGCAGCTGAAGGAAGAGATGCCGAGTCATCATGGTGGGCGACTCCCTCCTGAGAGGAACAGAGGGATCCATCTGTTGCCCAGATCCCAGGTCATGAGAGGTGTGCTGCTTGCCAGAAGCCCAGATCTGGGACATCACTGTGAGGATTCCTGACCTCATCTCGCCCTCCAGCTACTATCCCATTGTTCTCATCCATGTGGGCACAAATAATGCAGCAAGGAGTAGTCCAAACCATATCATGAATGACTATAGGGATCTGGGGGCAAGGCTTAGGAATATGAGGGCACAGGTGGTCTTCTTGTTGATCCTCCTGGTCAGTGGTCATGGTCAGCATCACAACACCACATCAGAGAAGTCAACCTGCAGCTCCGGAGTTGGTGTCATCAAGCCGGTTTTGGTTTTTTCAACCATGATCTGCACTTCCACGAAAGGGGCACCCTGGGATGTGATGGCCTTCATCTCTCTTCAAAAGTTTCATAGTAGCTAGGGTCAGGAGGGACCTGAACAGATCATCTAGCCTGACCTCCTGCCACAGGCAGGAATGAATGCTGGGGTCACAAGA
>NW_005841939.1:1059371-1059889 GCF_000455745.1 Alligator sinensis | reverse complement strand
CACCAGGTCCCCCCTCAGCCTCCTCTTCCTGAGGCTGAACAGGTTCAGGTCCCTCAGTCTCTCCTCATAGGGCTTGTCCTGCTGCCCTCTCACCAAGAGGGTGGCCCTCCTCTGAACCCTCTCCAGGCTGGCCACATCCTTTTTAAAGTGAGGTGCCCAGTACTGGACACAGGCCAATTGTGGCCTGACCAATGTCGCTTAGAGGGGGAACATCATCTCTCTGGACCGGCTTGAAATCCATCTTTGGATGCATGACAAGGTATGGTGTCCAGTACTGGACACAGTACTCCAACTGCAGCCTGACCAAAGTCGCATAGAGGGGGAGTATCACCTCTCTGGACGTGCTTGAAATGCACCTTTGGATGCATGACAAGGTATGACTGGCCTTGCTGGCTGCGGTCTGGCATTGGCAGTTCATGTTAATCTTGGAGTCAATAATGACTCCGAGATCCCTTTCTGCCTCTGTGCTTTCAAGAAGGGAACTCCCCAGCCTGTATGTATGCTGTGGATTCCTTCTC
>NW_005841939.1:1054941-1059015 GCF_000455745.1 Alligator sinensis | reverse complement strand
AAGACTATGTCCACAGCGACACCATCATCCAAGGATTTAGTTACTTGGTCATAAAAGGCAATCAGGTTGGTCGGGCAGGACCTGCCTTTGATGAACCCATGCTGATTGCCCCTGAGCATGATCTCCCCTGCTGGCCCCCCACAGATGTGCTCCTTGATGATCCTCTCCAAGAGCTTCCCGAGCACCGAGGTGAGGCTTACAGGCCTATAATTACTTGGGTCCTCCTTCCTCCCCTTCTTAAAAATAGGGACCACATTAGCCAGTTTCCAATCCCTCGGCACCTGGCCAGATGACCATGAATGCTCATACAGCCAGGCCAAAGGCTCCGCGATGACCCCTGCCAGCTCCCTCAATACCCTTGGGTGGAGGGCATCTGGACCTGCAGATTTAAAAATGTCTAGCTCTTCCAGAAGATCCCGAACTATATCTGCACTGACTAAAGGCTTGATAGAGCTATCCCCAAGATTGTCCCTACCTCTGGTAGGTGGGATATCCTGGTCTCTGTTCAGGAAAACAGAGGCAAAGAAACTGTTAAAAATATCAGCTTTCTTGTCTGGTATTAAACTAGGTATTAAACTTGTCTGGCTTTAAACTAGGTTCATCAGGGGACAGGGATGCAAACAACAGTGAGAACCTAGGATCAGCAAACCATGAGCCATGAGGTGGAACAGCCCACATAAGTACTAAGGGGCCCAATGGGCTTCAGGACAGGGGGGAAACCAAGGGCATCCATTGGGGGCTCAAATGTCTCTACACTTATGCTAGGAGCATGGGGAACAAGCAGGAGGAACTCGCATTCATGCTTGCAAACAAAAACTTGGATATAGTTAGGCTAACTGAAACTTGGTGGGACCCTACCCATGATTGGGCAGTAAGCAATTAAGGGTTATAGACTGTACAGATGAGATAGAGTAGGGAGAAAAGGGGGAGGTCTTGCTCTCTATGTAATGGAGCAACATACATCTTCCATAATCAAGATGGGACCAGAGGAGGGGCAAATTCAGGTATTGTGGGTCAGAATGCAAGGGGGTTGGGGGGAAAGGGACTTGATAGTGGGGGGTCTACTACAGGCCACCACATCAGGAGGAGGAGTTGGATCTGGAATTCTCCAGACAGCTCTCAGAGGCTGTAAGATCAAGGGACATGGTTGTCATGGGTGACCTAAACTACCCAGATATTTTTTGGGAGGAGCAGTCAGCTAGATCCAACTGTTCACATAGGTTCTTAACCTGCATACAGGACCTTCACTTTACACAGAAGGTATATGGTCCCACTAGGGGAAATGCCTTACAGGACTTGGTCCTGGCTACAGGGGATGATTTGGTGGGGGATCTACTGACACAAGGTAACCTTGGGGACAGTGATGATCACTTGATTTAATTCACTATCTGGCATAGGGCGGAAAAGATAACCAGTAGGGCAGAAGTGCTAGACTGCAGAAAGGCTGACTTCAGTGTGCTCAGGAGATTAGTTAGTGAGGCACAGAAGAACAGGGGAACTGGTGAGACAGTAGTTCAGGAAGGGTGGACGTTTCTAAAGGGAGCAATTCTACGGGCCCAGAAGGAGACAATCCTTTTGTGCAGGAAAGAGGGCAAAGGGGCCAAGAAACCCTCTTGGCTGAACAGGGAAGTCCAGGAAAGCCTAGGGCCAAAAAAAGAAGCATATAGGTTGTGGAAGCAGGGGGGAACTACCAAGGCGGAGTATACCTACTTGGCCTACACTTGCAGGGAGGTAGTCAGAATGGCCAAAGCAGAAATGGAACTTAGGCTGGCAACAAAAATTAAAGACAACAAAAAGTCCTTTTTCAGGTATATAGGGAGCAAAAGGAAGGCGCAGGGTAGCATAGGCCCCCTACAAGACAAACTAGGGCAATTAGTGACAGATGGGGGGTACAAGGCTGAGCTCTTCAATGAGTTTTTGGCCTCGGTATTCCTGAACTTGGATCAGGACAAATCTCCCAATTGGATCATAAACAGGCACAAAGGGGAAACCAGCCCACCAACTATTAGTGCCAACTTAGTGAAGGGACACTTGGAGGAGCTGGATGTGTTTAAGTCAGCAGGCCCGGTTGATCTTCATCCCAGGGTGCTGAAGGAATTGGACAGTGTCATAGCAGAGCCACTGGCACAGCTGTTTGAGCACTCTTGGTGCTCAGGTCAGGTCCCAGAGGACTGGAAAAGGGCCAGTGTGGTCCCTATTTTCAAGAAGGAGAGGAAGGAGGATCTGGGTAACTATAGACTGGTTAGTCTCACCTCTATCCTTGGAAAAACCTTTGAAAAAATTAAGGATCACATTTGTGGGAGTCTAGCGGGGAAAGCAATGCTAAAGGGAAACCAGCACAGCACGAACAATGTGTATCCCTGGAGACTGGGGGGGCATGGCGACAGTCTGCAGGTGGTGGGGGTGTGGTGGCAGTGAGTGGGCAGCTCCCACAGGCAGCTGTGGCTGGGGAGGGGGTGGTGAGCACCAACTAGCGGTTGGCAACCACCCGCCAACACCACTGGCGGTGTTGACAGCGAGCGGGGGGATGGCGAGCAGTGATTGCCCATAGGTGTCACTGGCAGCAGCCAATCACAGGGGGTGCACAGGCACCCACGTGCACCCCCTATGCATTGCCATTGCAGCATGGATTCATAGGAGGTAGTTCCTGCCTGACCAATTTTGTTTCTGTTTATGACAAGGTCACAAAATCCTTAGACACAAGAATCGAGGTGGGTGTCATCTACTTGGATTTTAAGAATGCCTTCGATACAGTATCTCATTATATTCTCATAGATAAACTGACATAAATCAACTGTGATGTAGATGATTACATGGTCAGGTGGGTGGCGAATTGGCTTTGGGGTTACACCCAGAAAGTGGTGGTGGATGGGTCAGTATCAACCTGGAAAGATGTGGGCAGTGGAGTCCAACAAGGCTTGGTCTTTGGACCGGTGTTGTTCAGTGTTTTCATCAGTGACTTGGATGAGAGTGTGGAAAGCACTCTGTCCAAATTTGCAGATGATACCAAATTATGGGGTAAAGTTAACACACCAGAGCATAGGGAACAAATCCAGGTGGATCTGGACAGGTTGGAAAAATGGGTGGAACAGAATAGGATGCAGTGCACTAAGGACAAATGCAAGGTGCTGCACCTAAGAAGAAGGAATCACCAGCATGTTTACAGGCTAGGGGAGGACTGTCTCAGTAGCACAGCAGTGGAAAGGGATTTTGGAGTCACTGTTGACTCCAAGATGAACATAAGTCCTCAATGTAACCAAGTGATCAAGCTAACTGCAATGTATCATGCATTAACAGGTGAATGACAAACAGGTCCAAGGAGCTGATACTTCCCCTTTATGTGGCATTGGTCAGGCCGCAGTTGGAGTACTGTGTCCAGTTTTGGGAGCCACACTTCAAGAGGGTTGTGGACAACTTTCAGAGGGTTCAGAGGAGGGCCACTCATATGGCAAAGCCCCACAAGGAGAGATTGAGGGCCCTGGATCTCTTCAGCCTCCAGAAGAGAAGGCTGAGTGGTGATCTTGTGGCCACCTACAAATTCATCAGGGGGAGAAAGCAAGGAATAGGAGATGCTCTATTTACCAGGGCACCCCTTGGAGTCACTAGGAACAACAACCACAAACTGATGGAGAGCTATTTAGGAAGAACTTCTTTATGGTAAGGGTTGCCAAAATCTGCAATGGGCTTCTGAAGGGGGTGGTGCTCTCCCCTACCTTGGGGTCTTTAAGAGGAGGCTAGACATGCACCTGGCTAGGGTAATCTGACCCCAGCACCCAAGGGCAGGGGGTCAGACTTGATGATGTGCTAAGGTCCCTTCTGACCCTAGCATCTATGAATTTATGAATCTATAAGATAGGATCGTTCCTGAATAAACCGTCTCAGCCAAGTGCTTGTCTAACCTGCTCTTGAAAAATTCAAAGGATGGAGATACTACACTTTTTCCAGGTAGCCTGTTCCAAATCTTGATCACCGTCCTAGTCAAAAAGTTCCTCTTAATCTCTGAACTAAATTTTCCCTTCTAGAGCTTCAAGACATTTCTCCTAGTCCAGTCCCCTGTAGTCCATTTCCATGTTC
>NW_005841939.1:1039196-1054910 GCF_000455745.1 Alligator sinensis | reverse complement strand
TCTTCCGGTATTTGAAGGCTGTTATAAAATCCCCACTCAGTCTTCTCTTCTCCACACTAAATAATCCCAGCTGTTTCTGCCTTTCCTCATAAGTCTTGCCTCCCTGGCCCCTAATATTTTTTTTGTTGCTCTGTGCTGGACTCTTTTTAAATTGTCTACATCCTTTTTGAAGTCTGGGCTGGCAACTGGACACAATACTTCAGATGAGGCCACATCAGTGCCAAATACAATGGAAGAATAACTTCCTTAGATTTGCAGGTGATACTTCTGTTAATGCAACCCAATATGCTGTTGGCTTTTTTTGCAACCAAAGCACACTGTTGGCTAATATTCAGCTTATGGTCTATTGTAACCCCTTGGTCCTTCTCTGCTGTCCTGGCCACAGCAGCCTTACCTTGAGTCCTGGGGGCCTCCCGGGGCTGCAGCAGCATTGATCCTGTTGGGCAGCTGCAGTGTGGCTCCAGGCAGTCCGGCTCCTTTTTTCAGTGGCGTGCACTGCCCGTGTGTGTGCTGCTTCATTTTTTTTCCCCACGGGTTATCCAGGGGTCAAAAAAACCTGCAGAAAAAACAAACAAACAGAGCAGCACACGCATGGGCAGTATGCCCTTGCAGTACAGAGAACACCTGACTGTGTGATCTGTGGCGCTGAAGATGTGTTTACGGTACCACATACCACATGGCCGTGCTCGTCTGTATGCGTCCCCTGATTTCATTCCTGTCTGCCCAAGCAATACTCTTCCCTAATTGTTTGTCCAAGTTTCCATTTCTTATAAGCTTCCTTTTTATGATTTGGTTAATTGAAGAGTTCCCTGCAAAGTCAAGCAGTTCTTCTGCCATACTTGCTAGTCTTTCCTTAGTTTGTTAAGGAGAATGTTGTGAGAGACAGTGTCAAAAGCCTCGATGGTCAAGGTATATTTTAAGTAACATATTAGATGCCTTGCATTAAGTGCCTCCATCTTGAATACATCGTTCATTATATAAAGGTTGGAACACGCTCTGGGTAACCTAGTATAGCAATAGGTTTTCAAAGCCAGATTCAATGTTTTTTTTCTGATTTGTGAAGAAAAGCACTTAAGTAACACAAACAAAGTAAATGAAACTCATTTCCACTGCCAGGAGGTGAAACCTAACTAATAACCTCTGAGGCCACATCCAAATGAGCACAGATATGCAGTGTGTGGCAGACCCATCTGCAGTGCCACACACCACACATGCAGTTGTACCCTACACTGCTACTTTCTGACTTTTTTTTGTAGTCCTGTTCCAAGAAAAATATAGGCAACTAGAAGGAGTCCAGTGGACAGCAACAAAGAGGTTTTAGATGTTTAGAAAACATGATAACTAGGGGTCTTCCAAACTTGAGGCACTTGCTGGCCCATTTCCTGGGCAGACTGTGGGGTTGGCAGCCATTTTTGCAGGCCAAGACCAACGGGCCCTCCACACCTCTGACTGTGTGAGGTGCCCTAGGAGTCCTGCCCCACCCCGCAGATTTCTAGATGGCCCAAAACTGCCACTGAGATTGCATCAATAGATGGCCTCTGCAGATTTAATCCCTTGATTAAGCCCACGGAAGCCATTAATTGATGTGTTGTTAAGCAATTTAAGTGTCCATTAATGGCTTCTGCAGGCTTCTAGCTCCCCAGTACAAATATAATGTGCAGCATGTAGTTAGCTTGAGGGTCAGTGGCTTCATCAGCCACAATGGAGAAGGCATAATACTCTTCCAAGGCAAACTTTGTGGACTGTACATATGAAACATATAAACTGCAGGGAGATAGTCTTGGCAAAGTATGTTGGCACATGGGAAACTGCGAGCATCTGGCAAGTTTTGGTTCAGGTAGTCCCTTGACCTGAAGTGATCAAGTTTCTCCAGTGGGATGTTTGCTGCTGTGAAAGCCTCCACAAGGGAAAATGCCACCTCTCACCTTGCCAAGCTGCTTTTTGTGGCCCTTTTAAAAAGGGAGGACATCATCACTCACTTCTTGCTCTGACCTTCAGTCTCTGCAGTAGCCATCTGCTTTATGTCTGTTTCAGACTCCAGATACCAGTCTATGGTGGTTTTCCTGAACACATCCGGAGTTGCACTGCAGGAGGTACAGAAGAGTATGCCTTCATCTGCATGCAAGGTCCCTGCAAGGATATTATTTTGCATGGTCCAGTGATGAAGCATAAGTGGCCATCTTTGAAGATTTCTTAGTGTTCATAATCCCTGTTCTTCCTTAGGCAGGAGGATACATTCTGCAGGAGCATGCATGCGGGTGCTTTAAATGCTGGAGCCAAAACCCTTCCACTTCCCTGGCTGGCCCTGGACTGGCTCCTGACTGATTTGCTCCCTCTCTTCTTCTCTTCCTCCCCCTGTGCTTCAAGATGCCAGAGCTTCCTTCCCTTTTCTGTTCTTGCAGATTTTTTTTCCTTCCACATGCCCTGACCCCCAGTGAGCCTGTGCTTTTTCATGCAGCCTGCCTGAAATCATGGCTTCCACAAAAATTGTGAAATTTCAATTTTGGTAGGTCCCTAATGATGATATAAAAGGAACTGCACTAGAGAGGTGATGGAATTTACTTAGACAGGTGATGGTGTCTCCATCCTTGGAGGTTTTTATAGCTTGGCTTGACAAAAATGTGGCTGGATTGATCTATGAAAGGTTGTCAGAACTGGAGTTATTTAGTCTTGAGAAGAGAAGACGAAGAGTAAAGGGGATTTAAATAGTCTTCTAATACAAACAGAATGATTAGAAAACAATTGACTATCATCATTTGGATATGGGTGTGGAAAGAGTACTGGCAAAGTTCACAGATGACACCAAGTTATGGGGGAGCGGAGACAGGCTGAGGATACAGGCTGACTTGGACAGGCTTGTAAAATGGGTGGATCTAAATCTGATGATGTTGAACACCAAGAAATGTAAAGTGCTCCATCTGGGGAGAAATAATCTACAACATACTTACAGGCTTGGTGGTGCTACACTAGCCAGCACCACAATTGAAAGAGACTTGGGGGTCATGACCGACCACAAAATGAACATGAGTCACCAATGTGATGCTATAGTTGGGAAAGCGAACATCACTCTGGCATGCATCAACTGATGCATCACAAGTAAGACTAAGAATGTCATCCTCCCATTCTACTCAGCTTTGGTGAGGCTGCAGCTGGAGCATTGCATCCAGTTCTGGGCACCACACTTGAAGGGGGATGTAGAGAAGCTGGAAAGAGTCCAAAGGAGGATCACACGAATGATTAGAGGTCTAGAGAACAGACCATACAAGGAGAGGCTGAAGGACATAGGTCTGTTCAGCCTGGAAAAGAGAAGACTCAGGGGGGACTTGGTGGCAGCCTTTAAATATATAAGGGGTGAACATCAAGGGCTAGGAGAACATCTGTTTCCCAAGGCACCCCAGGGGAAGACTAGGAATAATGGTCATAAACTGATAGAAGATTGTTTCAGGTTAGACATAAGGAAAACATTCTTTACAGTTTGTGTGCCCAGAGTCTGGACTAGACTCCCCTCACAGGTGGTACAGTCATCCTTCCTGGAGATCTTCCAAAGATGACTAGATGCACACCTTGCTGGGGTCATCTGACCTCAGCAGTCTTTTTTGCCTTAGAGCAGAGGGGCTGGACCTGATGATCTCGTGAAGTCCCTTCCAGCCCCTAACTTCTATGAATCTATGAATGAACCCCCATAAGGTGAATATTAAGCATAACTCATCTTAGAGGGTGGTTAAGCACTGTAACAGATTACAGAGTGAAAGTATCTAAACTATGCTTGAAAACTTCCAGTGACACGTTCCACAAGCCTTTATCTGAGACTGGATCCAAGTGCATCACCCTTGTCTAAAACTAATGGGTTAGATAAAATGACCTCCTGAGATCTATTTTTCTATGATTCAATAATACTCAGAGCAGTTGGTATAGACACTTACTCGTATAAGAGTTTTGTTAGTTTACTTTTTACTACACAGCTGTCAACAGCATTGAACAGCAAGGTTTCATCAAGGACACAATTGTGTTAATCTTCATAGACGGATAGGGTATACCAACTCTGTTTATCTCTATTCACTTCAAAGAGCATTTAAATCCATAGCAAAGAAATATGATAATAAAAAATGGTGCTTGGCAACTGTCTCCTTTTAGTGCAATAAATGATAAACTGCACAATCAGATATTTGACTTGACAACTTCAAGAGGTCAGTTATTGTTGACAGACAGCTTTCTGCTTAGCACCATGTAATTGCAGAAGTGTTGTTTTCTATCCTGCTCCTTCATTACTATTATCTTCTGTGCAATTGCAATGTCTTTTACTAGGCTTGGTTGCATTTCTCAATCTAGAGCGTGATTTGGTATTGGCATCAGTATCTAAGAGTTTCTAATGATTCTCATCTGTAGAAAGTCACCCCGAACACACACACACACACACACACACACACACACACACACACACACACACACACACACACACACACACACACGGATCTGGCTGGCTTATCATGGAAATTGCAAATTTTTAAAGCCTGGGCTTCAGAGTTTAAGTTCTCAGCATCAACCCTGTGTATGGTCTGAGTCCTTATGTTACTATGTAACACAGATTACTCATGATTTTGGTTAATGTATGAATTAGTGGGTCCCATGTCTCTCTGGTGGCTTGTGAAGCAGCTTTTGATAGTAGAAAAATATGTAGCAGAATCTCTAACTCATTTACCTTCCCAGAGCAGGATCTGGTGCTTGGCTTCTCCTCCTCTTCCCATTCCTCCTCTTGCTCCTAGTGATTGCTTGCAGACTGACCTGTTTGCTCTCCCTGTTTGCAGATGATAACAAACTTGGGTGAGTAGTGGATACTCTAGAGGGTAGGGCTAAGATTCAGAGAGGCCTAGACAAATTGGAGGATTGGACCAAAAAAAAATCTCATAAGGGTCAATAAGGACAAGAGCAAAGTCCTTCACTTAGGATGGAACAATCCCACGTGTACAGGCTGGGGACTGACTGCCTAAGCAGCAGCTCTGCAGAAAAAGACCTGAGGGTTACTGTGGATCGTAAGCCAAACATGAGCTAACAGTGTGCTCTTGTTGCTAAGAAGGCTAATGACATACTGGACTGCATTGGCAGAAGTGTTGTCAGCAGAAAATAAGGGGAAGTGATTATTCCCCTCTATTCAGCGCCGGTGAGGCCAAATTTGCAGTACAGGCAGTCCTCGACTTAAGATGTTTCAAGTTACAATGAACGGCACTTATGACATTTATAAATGGACACCCGTTTCAACTTTCTGAGATCAGTTTTGACTTTACGATGCTTGATCTGACGTGACATCATGCTAGTGAACAGGTTTGCTGTCACGCATCTCCCTGGAGAACATCTGTCCAGACTTCTTGGACACTTTATTTAAGAAAGCAGACAAGACTTGAGGAAAACCTGCAGCCAAGACTCCTGAGAAGAGTCCAGGCAAGAACCCTTCAAAAAGTCCAGCAAAGTCACCTCAAAGAAGTTTTTCCAAATCAATATGATTGCTATTTACAATATAAATACATTAATTTAGCTATATTTCTCAATATTACTCATCTATAATTGGTTGATTACAAAATTCTGGGTTATTTTTGGTGAAAATAGGGTATTGGGCCTTGGTTCAGGAACCAATCCCACATTTATAACATTGTTCCTATGGGAAAATCGGTTTTGAGTTACGACGTTTCAACTTAAGATGCAGTTTTCAGGAACCAATTTTGTCATAAGTCTGAGGACTGCCTGTACTGTGTTGAGTTTTGGGCCCTTCCACTATGGAAAGGATGTGGACAAATTGGAGAGAATCCTGCAGAGAGCAACGAAAATGGTGAGGGGGCTGGGGGGCATGACTTATGAGGAGAGGCTAAGGGAACTGGGCTTATTTAGTCTGGAAAAGAGAAGACAGAGGCAGGATTTAATACCAGCTTTCAAACTACCTGAAGGGTGTCTCCAAAGAGGATGAAGCTAGACTGTTCTTAGTGGTGGGAGATGACAGAACAAGGAGCAATGGTCTCAAGTTGCACCAAGGGAAGAACTTACATAGTAGGAAGAACTTTCTCACTAGGAGGGTCGTAAAGCACTGGAACAAGTTACCCAGAGAGGCTGTGCTACTAAACTCAATCCTTGGAGGTTTTTAAGACCTAGCTAGACAAAGCCTTGGCTGGGATGATCTAGTTGGGAATGGTCCTGCTTTGTTGATCTCCTGAGGTCTCTTCCAACACTAATTTTCTATGATTCTAAATACAGTAACTGCTGCCTAGTATCAAACCTCCTATTACCTAACAAAGTCATAGAGAAGCTTGCTTGGTTGTAGAGAAGCCTAGAACAGTGGTGACCAATTTTTTGGCCTGCAGGCTGGATGAGCATTTCCAGGTTCATCTGTGAGCTGGATTCCATCTGTGGGCCTGATCTGGCATGCAGTAGTGGTCCAGCTGGGGCCTGATATAGCTGTGAAGAAATGGTATGGTCCAGGCCTGATTCAGCACATGGGACTGAGGATCTGATATAGCTGTGTGGAAATGGCACAGCTGGAGCTTGATGCAGCCATGTGGGGCCAGATACCAGCCGAGCCAGCCCCATGTAGCTGAATTGGACTTCTGCCCTGGTCAGCCTTGTGCAGCTGCATTGGACTCCCATTTGATCCAGCCACGTGGGAATGGGGCCTGATCCCCCTCACAGAGGGCTGATGTGGCTGGGGCCTGATCCTGCCATGTGGGGCTTGGAAATTTGGTGCCATGGAATGATGGCAGTAATCGCAACCATTATACTGCCTTCAAATTTCTGAACCCATGGGGAGCCCTGCAAACTGGATTACATGGGTCCATGGACTGGAACTGGCCCACAGACCAGGAATTGAGCACCCCTGCCCTAGAACAAGATTCTTTTAACTGAAGTTAATATAAGAACCAGCACAATGGATTCAGGGACACAGATCGGAAACTGGTTTAGTAGCACAGACTGTTGCCCTCCATTCACTGAAGATTAGGGAGAAATCCCTTCTCATCCTCCTTCACCTCTCTATAAAATTCTGTATCACAGACCATGAGATACTGCTATCTTACCTAAAACAGATGCCTGAGGAACAGGGTAATGATCTAATATAGTTTGAGCCTTTCCAGAAGGAAGCTGTCACAGCAGCTGTCATAGCAGCTGTCTCACTAAACTGGCACAGCAGCATTCACAAGCACTACTTTCTATCATCACTAGTGGCTAGGAGATTCGATCCCACCTGATAGATGATGTCCTGTCCTTAGCTGTTCATGCCTTCATTCCCTTTTGACTGGATTACGATTATGAAAATGCATTATAACTTGATGTGAGGTTTTTGGTACTTTAGACATTTTAGCTAATACAGAATGCTGCAGTATGTCTCTAGCAAAACACACTACTATGAACACGTCAAACTTGTCTGCTCCTTATACTGACTTCCAATAGAATATTAGATCAATTTCAGGGTCTACCTACCCTTGTCTTCATGAAACTAAATGGCCTGGATTCAGGATATCTGAATTACCATGGTAAACAGCTTTGTTCCTTTAACCACACTGGAACCTTCTACAACAAATACAAGAACTGTCTCCTGTACAAACAACTTTCTTGGTTTTGTTCAAGTTTCGTGATCGGGAATACTGCAATTTCCCTAGCTAACCTATGCTCCATCACTTAACTATTATCTTATAGTTATTTTTCCCCCTAATGTCTAATTTAAGTCTCTTTTGCTGCAAATTTAGATGATTGCTACTTCACTACCATCAAAGCCAATGGAGAGCCATTGATCACTATCCTCATAAGTATTTAAATGTGAAAAAGGTTATTTACCTCCTTTGTGTCCTTTCCCACACTAAAGAAACCTAACTCTTCCTATATGGTGTTTTTGTAAACCTTTTAACATTGTTGTTTCTCTCTGACCTCCATCTGATCTGCCTACATCTTCTTCAAGTGTGTTCAAAATAGGACATTACTTCAACTCAGACCTCATTAGGACTGAACAGCATCAAGTAATGACTCCCCATGTTTTAATATATGAAACACTTGTCAATGTCTCCCAGAATATTGTCTTATTTGCAGCAGTATGACATTGCTGACACAGTGTAGGGCAACCTATTCTACCTCTTTTGGGTTTCTAGCAACCTCTGTTCACTGCTGCTGCTGTGACAACAGCTGTTTGCATCCCCCATTGCAATAGGGAATGTTAGGATAGGACTTAAGGAATTTATGATTTGAGCTATTACTAATGGGAGTATTGTGGGCTGATGGGACTTGTCCACCTCTGATTATTACAAGAATGCTATAGCACAATAACTTCAAGTGCAATTACCAGGGAAAATGAAATTAGTGCAGATAGATTGTAGTTTATGCAAATTAATTATATCAAAGACATAATTATGTCCCTTTCTGCAATTTGTCAAGCTCTGGGAAAATGGCCTTGTTTGGACTCTATTTTGATTTGGTAGGCAGAAACAACCATTTTTATCAAAGTGTTCTGAAAAAAGTAGTTTAGTACTTAATGACACCAAACACTTGACATCCTCTGGCTCAGATGTCAATCTTGTCATCTGCCTGAGCCTTCTCAGATAACACCAAAGGTATTTCTTTTCAATAAATGATGCAAGACTTGTTATGGTAGTTTTTTTACTCAGGACTTAATGTGGTCTTGCTTAGAAACTACCAATTTTATTATTCATATCTGCAAAACATTGTACCCATATTTTTCTAGGAATAATTCTTTCTAGGGCTGTCAAATGATTAAAAAACTTGATTGTGATTAGTTGAGCAATTAAAAAAAAATAGCCGCAATTATGATTTTAATTGCACAGCTAAAAACTCCAAATTATTTGCAGAAAAACTCAAAATTATGAAAAATTATGCATGTGCATTGTATGTCTGGGGGGGTTGATGTAGGGTGTGTGTGTGGTGGGGACTGTGAAAGAGTGGAGGTCTGTGGGTGTGTGTATGTGGTTTGGAGCCTGGGGAGGGGGGGACCCCCACATGCCTTGGCAGGATGTGAGGTATGGTGGGTCAGGAGTGAGGGGCAGCAGCAGGGCTGGGAGAGGGGGGCTGTGTCTTGGGAGTGAGGGGCTGGGGCAGGGCACAGGCCCCCCGCAATAATATTATTCCTCTCCCCCTCCCTGCCACAGGTGTCTTCTTTTTTTTAAAACTGGAAATATGGTAACCCTATAGGAATGCAGCCTGGCAGTGTGTAGAGCAGTGCCCAGCAGGTAAGACTGTGGAGGGGGAGGGAAGCAGTGGGGAATGGGAGGGCAGATCAAGTCCCCCATGGTAAGGGAGGGATTGGGAAAAGGACAGGGGCAGGGGCTGAGGTGAATGGGACCACGGGCCTGGGGCAGGTTTTGGGATGGAGCCATGGGAGGCTTGTCCAGGGACATGGTGGGGGAGGGCGGCTCCTCTCTGCTGTGTGTATCCCCAAGGGAGGCATGGGGGACATGTGCCCCCCAGATTTATATGGGTGGCAGGGGCAGGCTGCCCTTTGTGGGCTGGGGCTCTGCATTGTGCTGCCTTTGCCCCAGGAGCTGTGCACTGGCTCTGGGGGTGGGAGGTACAGCATGGCCTATGTGGCTCCCAGGGCAAAAGCAGCAGGGCACTGAGACCCAGCCTGCAGCGGGCAGCCTGCCTCTGCCTCTTGCACAAATCTGGGCAGCACATGACACCCATACCTCCCTTGGGGGTATGCACAGCAGCAGGGAGCCATACTTCCCCACCCCGGAAAAGCCTCCTGTGGCTCCAATGCATGGCCTGCCCTGGCCCTGGGGTCCCATTCACTCTGGCCCCTGCCCCTGCTTCATACCCTCTGTCACCATGGGGGACTCAGTCTGCCCCCACCACCCCGCTGGCTGCTGCTGTACTCACCACTGGGCTGCATTCCTAGCCAGATGCATGCTGCAGTTGCTCATGTGTGTCTGTATGTCCTCCCCCTGCCCCACCTTCCTGCTTCAGCAGCCCAGAGCCCATGCCCAGGCTGCCCTGCAGTTCTCTGCACGGTCACTGCTGCCCTGCTGGGTGGCCAGGAACCAGTAGTGATAGTGGTAGAGTAGAGCCCAGGCATGGGCTCCAAAACCACATGCGTAATTAACACATTAAAAAAAATTAATGCAGACACCAATTAACATGTTGATTGCACATGTTAACAGCAATTAATTGACAGCCCTAGTTATTTCACACTATTATTTTAAGCCTATGTGGTACTGCATCAAAGTAATCTCTTAGGGCATTTTTACATGTTTCTGACACAGTGCCGGGTGCTTTTAATTAGGGAGCCACGTTAATTAAAAATGCCTGGTGTTGCATCAGGAGCAGGTATATCAATGGTGCAGTGCACATCAGCACTGAGAAAATGGCAGTGGTGCGCTTTGAACTAAAGCACTTGAAATTAATTTTAGTTCACTTCAGTCCTGCACTAGTTCAAAGTGCACCACCATCATTTTCTCAGCACTGACGCATGCTGCTCCACTAATACACATGACGCACGAAGCTGCTAGCATGCGTCAGTTTATGTGCTTGAACTGGATTTATAGCATGTTGAAGCAGTCTCCCTGCATGTGTGTAAGTGCTCTTAATGATCATCCTTGTCTCCTAATACTTAACATTTTTAAATTGGTCTTGGCAAGCATTGGGCTAGGCAATGAGAGCTTGGGCCATCTAAGTAAATAGCCTACCACTGACTTGTATAGGTTTTGGGCCTGGTTCTTTAAAAACATCATTCTGTGACTTCAGCATGTAGAAAATTGTTTGGGGACTCTTGTAAAATCTATTAAATATGTCCTAAATGTGTTGGGGGAAAGCCAGAGGTGTAACTACACATGTGTGTAGACAATTTTTTTTCCCTTTCATTTTACTAAAGAAAATATTTCCTTCCACATATTCAACTGCCAAATTTTTGGGGTGATGAGGCCATTTGAATAGTTCTGGGCAATATGGCTGTTCTCACTGGATTTTTCTTATAATTTTCTTGGCCTTTTGACTCCTTTCTCCCATGGCTATCAGATGAGGCATGGGAACTTTTCAGCTATTTGCCCCCTGTCTCCTCTCATAAACTCTTCCAAAGATTCTTTGGTGATTTTTTTTTTTAAAAGGATCCCAATTTTATTGGTACTCTTTATATGAGCTCTGCTGCTTTCTTGGCCCTTCTTTTGCTCTGTCTTCCAGTGTTTTAACTATGCAATTACATTTTTCCTATTGGAAGTTTCCCAAGGCTGCCATGCAAAGCCTGGGGCAGTGATGACTGCTGCCATGCTGATTGCTTGGTTTTGCATCCTCCCCTTCTGTAATGGGGAACCTTTGCCCTGTTACTGAGAAAAGGCTGGTGGACAAGCAGGGCCTGTTAAGAGTACAGTCTTTGTGGCTTATAAGAAGGGGAACACAGACAAAAACAATACCAGAAAAGGAGACAGGTTTTCAGCAGTCCACAACAGACCTGCTATGAGTGCCCTGAAATCAAGCAGGGCTGAATGGACCAATGAGAGAACTGGGCTCACACTGCATTATAGGATTCAACAAAAAGGGGGGAGGGACTTACCAGTATAAGAGACTCACCCTCAGGCCAGCGGGCTCACTCTAGCCTTGTCTGGGGAAGGATGTGGACCTCCCAGGCATGCTTCTGGAGGAGCCTTGAGTGGTGGTAGGGGAGCCCTGACATGCAGGTTGGGAAGCCTCCTTTTTGTTTTAAGTTTGCCCAGGATGGGGAAGACTTTGAATTAAGTTTATTTTTT
The DNA here is from genome assembly GCF_000455745.1 of Alligator sinensis. Classification (NCBI taxonomy): domain Eukaryota; kingdom Metazoa; phylum Chordata; order Crocodylia; family Alligatoridae; genus Alligator; species Alligator sinensis. The sequence goes on along the minus strand of NW_005841939.1, from coordinate 1,043,190 downwards.
GTTTTGTGAGTATCCAGACAGGTGATGTCTCTTGTTTTGCTGTAGTAGAGATAGCAAATACCAGACAACTAGATGGTGGCTGTAGCGGTGGTTAGGAGGCCACACAGAGGTGCTGGAGAAGCACTCCAGGTTTGGATCTGCCAGTGGCAGGAGGGAGGCAAGTGACTAGATTAGAGCCCTTAAGGCTTGATTATAGCCACTAGTCATGAGTTGTGACTGCCAAGTTTGAGTTGTGCTTGTAGGGTATGAGTAGTTTTAACTGGGCACATGAGCCTCCCACAAAAAATGGATAAGGTCCTGTTAGTGGACAGAGGGCCCCTTGACAAGAGACTGAGTGAGTCTGCTAGGCACCAAAGAGATCACTCCAGCATGTTGGGGTGGCCTCCTAATCAAGATAAAAGGAATATCAAGGCATGCCAGGAAAGATAGAAGGGGAGAACCTGGAGTAGGGGCAGAAGTAGAGTGCCCACAGGGGGCATCATGGCAGCCCTCAGGGCCCATCCTGCCACAGCCATAAAGGTAGTGCCCAGGACTACTTAACCGATCACCCTCCACCCCCATCTTAGTTATGCTACTGGGGAAAACTGTAAAACCTCATGAAAAATTAGGATAAAAATATTTTCAGAATTAGTTTTCTGATTTGGATTTTACATGGGTTTTGGAAAATGCTAGGCAACCTTGCTCAGTGGAGATGGTGATACAGTAGGACAGCTGATTTCTACCTTCAAAAAAAAGTAGAAATCACTTTAAAACCATGCAATTTTTTCCAGAAATTTGGAGTTTTAGAAATCTTTGATCATATCCATTAGTTATGGACTGAAATGGAAATGACTTTTCCAAGGCTAACCAGCAAAGTCAGTGGAAGAACCAGGACCAAAATGCAGGCCTCTCTGGCACTCATTTCTCTCTGAATCTAAATTAGTGGGGGTCAGTTTTATTGCCAGGTGTGCCACAAAGTAGGTCCCTCACCACTTGATCCTATTCCCCTTCCTGACCTGTTGCTCTATTTTCTGCTCCCTGCCATGTGCTCCTTGCTCAACCTATTGCTCTGCTTTCTGATCCCTGCTCCATCTGCCACGGTGTTCACTGCTCCTTCCCCAATTTGTTGCATGCCATGCAGGGGCTACCTGTGCTACTTGTGGTATTTCTGCCACAGGATGGCCATCTCTGCTCTAAATTCTACTGTCTTGCTAGAGGATGAAGTAGGGACTTGACTTCAATAAGCTGAAAAGGAATTCACACATGCACAACACATACTGTTGAGGTCAGCTTTTTGGGGGGATGCAGAGAAGAGATGAAAAATAGTGAAAAATAAAGATTTTTCCCACGATCAATATTCTCATCACTGTGTTTGATACCTCAGTTATCTCAGCTCATCCATTTAAGAAAACTTGTCAGCATTTGTTTGTTTCAAAAGATGGTTGTTAGGAAGGAGAGGGTGGTGAAAGTATATGGCTGAGTGATCCTCTATTATTGCCTGGATTAAAAGTAAACTGCAGAGCTCCCCTTGACAGACATTTACATGATTTATCACCTTTTAAAAGGATTGGTAGGCAATGGGGAAAAGGGGGTAAAAAAAGAAGGAATATTAAGGACTTGAATAATTTACCCAAACATTTATGATTACTATGTAAAGAAAAATCTGAATTAGTACTCTGAAGCCTGTATTAATGACTCTTAAGATGTTTATGTACAGTGTAGGTTTTATCCATTTCTAAACAATATTATGAAGATGCAATCTCTTCAGTAGCACATCAAAGTAATTTTAAACTGCTCATCTTCAGTATTTCTTTCTCTGGCTAAATTGGAACTCCTTTCATTATTCTGTTTAGTACTTTAATAAATTGCTAAATATTTTAACTTTATTGTCTACCTTACTCAGTGGTATGTTATTAGTCAAGTTATATATTGTGTCTCTTTCAGCAGTCTTTTACCTTTCACTATTTCTCTCCTGTGAAGAAGATCCAGAGCAGAAAGGAAGCCAGGGATATAGAGTGCTGCACTGAAGTCAGCTGATTTTACAGCCAGCAGGGTGAATTGTCTTTATCTAGTCTGACCTTCTGCATAAAGCAGGCCACAGGACTTCCCTGTATAAATTTCTGTTTCAAGTTCAGTTGCTGAGCTATTAACTTCTGTGGAGCAGGACTGGAACCCAAGAGTACAGGGGGGCTGTACTACTTAATAGATTTTTACATTTAAATTGACCATTCATCAACCCTCCTGAAGTGGGTAATCTATGATACATGCATCTAGCAGTTGTTTATACCATGTTTGGTTTAGGAGTTGGCAAACTCCGTATTTTAACTGTCTTAGTCTCTTCTGGCCTTAAAAATCTATTATGATAACCTACTTTGACCTCCTGCATAACACAGGTCAAAGACATTTGCCCAGTAAGTTCTCCATTAAGGCCCAAATTTAAGCTTCAACTACAGTTTTTAGAAGGATATACAATCTTGATTTAAAGACTCACAAGTGATAGGAGATCCAGTGTCCTTAATCAAATTTGATACTTAGTTGTCTTTTGTTATAAATACATCCCCTATTTGTATTCTAGGTATCTCTAGTTTTAGCTTTTAAGCATTGGATCTCCTTATTTCTTATGTCAAAGAACCATCAAATAATAGAAATTTCTTACCATGTAGGTAAATGTAGAGTGTGATCAAGTCACTTTGTTGTCCTGAGGGGTCAGGCCAATGCTCAGGATCTCAATATTGCGCTGTTAGACAGGAGGGCGTGGTATACAATTGCACGTATACAAACACACAAATCAATTAGGTGCGCGCGCACACACACACACACACACACACACTACCAGCTCAGACACATACACATTCAAACCAGCCTAGGCACATGCATACATATTACCAATTCAAACACATACACTATACACCCCAGAAGTTAACACAGATCACTAATTCGTATATCATGCACACAATGCCCCCCCCCCACACACACACACTAGCAACTCAGATACACGCACGTTCAAAATAACTAGTTTAGGTTCATGCACACCTATCACCAGTTTAAGCCCATACACACTACACATACCAAATGTAGACAGAATCAGTTACCAGTTACCACCACCTGCACATTCAATACACATGTGTGGATTACTAATTCATATACCGCACACACACACACAATGATATCTCTCTCTCTCATATATATATATATAGGGTCATAGGATCCCAGCAAGATAAGCATCCAGTTTCATCTTGAAGGTGTTCAATGAAGGCGCTTGAACCACCTCTGGTGGCAGGCTGTTCCAGACCTTGGGGGCTCGGACAGTAAAGAAGTTCTTCCTTATGTCCAGCCTGAAACGATCTTGAAGTAGTTTGTGACCATTCGACCTCGTCATCCCTTGGGGCGCTCTGGTGAACAAACGTTCCCCCAGATGCTGGTGGTCACCCCTGATAAACTTGTAGGTGGCCATCAGATCACCCCTGAGCCTGCGCTTTTTCAGGCTAAAGAGCCCCAGGGCTCTCAGCCTGTCATCGTAGGGTCTGCTTCCCTGACCTCTGATCATGCATGTGGCTCTTCTCTGGACTCTCTCAAGCTTCTCCACTTGAGAATTTACACTTGTAAATTAGTGTATTCACTAATTTACACACATACCACCCACCTACACCCTACACACAAGTGAGTTCCTAAGTTGGGTGTTGTGATGTGTATGTATGTATGTGCTTGGTGTACTTGGGATACCTGGGGAAAGGTTAAGGTAAGAAAGTAGAAGTGTAGGGAGTGAAAGTTACCGGGACTAGAACCAGTAGACTACAGGGGCCTGGGCTGAAGAACTGAGGCAAATTGATCTTTAAGTTAATAGATCTTAATTGATTAGAAGACAATTCCCAAAGCCTACAGAAAGGGAGCAATGCTGGACTGGAGCCAGAGCTACTGTGGAGCTGAAAAGGTAGGTAGGGAGAGGGAAAAATGAGACTAAGGGAAAGTGTGGGTGTTAAAGAGGGGCTCTGGATGTGGGGAGCCAGAGGATGGC
>NW_005841939.1:1037414-1039180 GCF_000455745.1 Alligator sinensis | reverse complement strand
AGAGAAGTGGCAGGGAGTGGCAGTAGGTGCTGGGAGCTGGAAAGAGGCTCCAGCTGCTGGAGAAAACTGCAGGACAGCAATGAGGAGCTGGGGGGGTGGGGGGCAGGGATGACTACAGAAGGTGCCAGGGAAGGCCGAAAACAGAAGAAAAATCACAGGAAAAGCTGTAGGCAGCAGGAAAGCAGAGAAAGACAGCAGAAAAATCACAGGGAAAAGGCAGTAGGAAATGAGAGGAGATCAGGAAACTAGTGGATAGGGGTGGGGGCTAGAGCTGAAAGAGAGAGAATGGGGCTGGAATTTAAGATAAGGAAGGGACTGGGATTCAGTAAACATGACCCAACTTGGGGTTGCAAATGACAGTGGTTTTACTGAACAGGGGAGATGGTGACACGATGTCAAATTGGTTCCCTTGCACCCACACATGTATGCACACACAATGGCAGCAGGGGTTAGAGAGGCTTGATGCAGGGGTTTAAGTCCACTGAAGTCCAGGAGGAGAGAGAGAGAGAGAGAGAGAGAGAGAGACACAAAGAGAGATGTCATGGCGGGGTCCTTCAGAAGGGCCGTGATCTCCTTACGGCCCCCTCACCGTGCCAAGTCGGCCCAAGGGCACCCTCAAATTCTCGCCCGCCACGTCTTTGATGACTAGATAAAGTTGGGAGGCTGCCTTATGACTCCCTGGGCACGGTAAGCTGGGACCTCTGTCCCCATGTGTTCCTGGACCCCCTGGGGGTCTCCCGGTATGATGGGTGCTCCCCAGGCACCCTAGCCTTATGGGCTACGCGTGGCTCCTACCAACCCCTAATACCACGCCCCAAGCCTCGCAGATGTCCCGGACGTTGGTCCGTCAAAATACGCGCCCGCTCTCCCGGGCCTCCTCTGTGATCTAGCCCACTCTGGGCTCTCTCCTCGGGCTCACCGCACTGCTATCCCCTCTCCTCAGGGACAACCGCTGCACCACGCCCTCGTCACTCTCTCCCCGGGTCTAAATTCCCTGGGCCTTCTCTAAAACAACCTGGCCCGCTACGGGACTTCTGGCCGAGCCTCCGGTCCCTTAGGCCCACCGCACGGCTACCCTCTCTGACCCAGGCTCACCGCACTGCTATCCCCTCTCCTCGGGGACAACCGCAGCACCTTGCCTCTGCCTGAGGTCTATTGCCGTACTAGCCTATGACCGGGCTCGCTACGCCCGTCCCGGGCTTTGCAGTAAGGCACTCCCCCTCTTTGGGGCTTGCCGTGCCCACCTTGGGCTTCTCAATAGTCCCCCCCTTTTCTCGGATACTCGCTGTGCCCATGCTGGGCTTCTCTAAAGTGCCACCCCCTCTCTGGGGCTCGCTGTGCCCACACTGGGCTTCTCTAAATTGCGCTCCCCCTTCCTGGGGTTCGCCACACCCATGCTCGGGCTTCCTGGTAGTGCCCCCTCCTGGGGCTCATTGTGCCTGCGCTGGGGCTTCTCAAAATGCCCCTCTCCGGGGCTGGGGTCTACGCACCCTGTAAGTTACGCCCTTACTGGCACTAGGGTCCCACCCCCTGTGGGTCCCTTTGAGGTTCAGCTGCTCCTCTCTGAGCTTAACTGACCCCACGACTCTGCCCTGCAACTCTCAGGGCCTAGTGCGCCCTCACTGGCACTGGGGGCCCCACTTTACCGTGAGTCCCCCTATGAGGCCTCCTCCAACCCCTACAGCCTCGCCCAAACCACTGATGTAATATCAAAGCCTGAACATAAACTCAGGCCTCCTGGCTATAACTCAAACATAAGGCACTGG
>NW_005841939.1:1033707-1037250 GCF_000455745.1 Alligator sinensis | reverse complement strand
GGCCCTGCCTCCTACAGGCAGCTGGCTCTCCTTAGTTACCCCGGCAACCCGCAGCTGTGCTCGTTACCCTGGCAACCCTCAGCTGGGCTTGTTATGTCATGCCAGGGCTCGCTCTCTCTCCCTGGCAGTTTCTCTTCTTAGGAGCAGGAGCACCGAGGTGCCCCGCGACAAGAGAGATAGAGTCCAAATTGTTGGAGGAGGTATGCAGGTAATATCGACCTATCCAGGCTGGAAAGGGGTCCTTGTCCAGTAGGTGTTGTCCAGAGGGGGGTCGCCGGCAGGGCCTCTGGGTGGATAGGTGGTGTGGCATGGTGCTGGTCCAGATGGAGAGGGCATCCCACTGGGTCTGTCTTCACTTCCCCTTTTTATAGGGGCAGACATTGTGTGACCCTAGTGACAGGAGGCATGCCCAGGCAAGGGTCAGCCCCTGGCATACTGAACATGTGTGCTCCATGCAGGGATGTGCAGTTTCTGGTGTCTGTAATGGTGAGAGTTGCTGGTTCTGCAGGGTCTTTTGTCTTTCAAATGCTGGTCTTGTTTCTGTTCCTGGGTGAGGTCTGTGGTTCCTGGATGAATCAATGCGAGCTGATGGCCCAGTCATTACAGGCCGTTCAGTAGAGGCCTGCTACTATTGTATTTCAATCATTCCCAATCATACTCATTCATCCAGGAACCAATTTACATGGGAGGGATACGTGACTCATACAGTTGCGACACAGGGGATGCCTGGGCAGAGGACACAAGATGGAGACTTGACATATAAAATGGAAACTTGACATGACTTTGGTTCACTTATAAACACAGGCCTAAACCATACAATATCCATATGAAACAATAAAAATCAATACAAAAATGATAACAATACAATATACAACAGTAAAATTCAATATAAACCTAATAATAATATAATATAAAACAGTGGATATCCAAAACCAAAAACTTGCTACCAAAATAAAAATGTTTAAAGCTTATCCTACATCTTAGCTTACTTATACTTATCTATAGGGAATAGAGAGAGAGAAAAAAAGTCAGAAATGGTTGGGGAAGGGGAGCGAATGCAACAAAAAAGAAAAAAAAGAAAAAGTGGGGTTTTGCTACAACTTCCAAATGTTCTCTTAAAAAACCCCCAGATTATTCTCATTCTATAAGATGTGCTTTCAAAATTTGGGATTGTTCTTAGAGCGTGCTCTCTCTCTCAATTTTTTTTCTCAAGCTTTTCTTATATCTAATATGAATTGTGGACACACAGGACTCCCTAATTTTCTTAAGGATCTGGTCTTATGTCCCTAATCTGGCTTGATGTGTATCTGCTTATAAATATAAGGAGTATGCTCCATCCTAAACTACAGCACTATGCTGGAAGTTTTTGCTGTGGGTGTGCACATTCTTCCTAGGTAGCATGCTGTGAAGTCTCCTACTTGTGGGCTTGGTGGATAGGGGGCATGAAGGTTGTTACATTTCAGTAACTCCTGTTCTTGAGTGTCCTGACACAGTCACAGTTATAGAAGAGCCAGGAAGTGTGGCCCTTGTATTTGCTAGGGGTCGTTAACTCACTATGTTAAGATTATGTCGATGCCTTAGGTAAGCCTTAGGTCTTTCATGATCCAGAAGCAGTAAGACCAGAGTTCCCAGCTTTTGCTCCTGTGCCCTCCAACAGAATTCTCAATAGGTTTCATCTCTTTGGAGTTCTCCCCCCCTCCCCACCCCCACATATCGGTTATTATCATGTAGGGGGATATGGAGCTCTTAATGTCTTATTTAGTGATGTCTGTGTTGCAACATTTTGCAACAGATGGAAAGGGATGAGAAATCCCTTAATCTTTCTGAGGGACGCTAGGAAAGGTCAGAGAAAAATCCACAAGAATATTTTATAATTGATGTAAAAGAAAGTAAAAGCAAACTCAGTAAAAAAACAAACAAAAATGGAATTTAATATAAATATGCATTGTCAATAGCTGTGGATGCACATAGCCTATTGGGAGATGAGGTGAAAAGACAGTTACAGTTGAGAGTAAATAGATATCTAAAAACAGAGAATAGAATTGGTGCTTTGCTGCTCATTAGTAGTAAAAATAATTGTTGCAATGGTGGTAGAAACAAATAATATAGCAAGCACAACATTGCTATCGGGGGAACAGAGGAAAAAAAAACAAGTAGTGGAGACAGGATTTATCTTTCAGAAACTGGGGAAAGCATCATTTTTTATATGCTAACAGTACAACCAGGAGATGAAGAGAAACAATGTGTGTAGACAATTTTTTTTCTCTTTCATTTTACTAATGAAAATGTTTCCTTCCACATATTCAGCTGCCAAATTTTTGGGTTGATGATTCCATTTGAATAATTCTGGGCAATATGGCTGGTTTCACTGGATTTTTCTTATCATTTTCTTGGCCTTTTGACTCCTTTCTTCTGCAGCTATTAGATGAAGCATGGGAACTTTTCTACTATTTGCCCCGTCTCCTCTATAAACTCTTTCAAAGATTCTTCAGTGATTTTTTTTTTTAAAGGATCCCAATTTTATTGGTACTCTTTATACGGTGTGTTATGTAAAGTGTTGAGTTTATACTCTTTTGCTCTGTCTTCCAGTGTTTCAACTATGCAATTACATTTTTCCTATTGAAAACTCCCCTGGTTGGATCAATAGGATCTTTACTTCCTTCATAATAGCTCTTATGTGGTACCACAGAATGGCTGCTATAGCTAGCTTTGATTCTTCAGTGAATGAGCAATTCTGCAATCTGTAAAACACAAGAGACTCCTTTGAGGTAAAAAGTGATATAATCCTTGCTGGTGGTTATTGCTCATACGGCATCTCCTTTTCAGTATTAACCAAGAACTGGGGTTTTATTGCAGTATGAATGTTGCCCAAGTCATTTTTTCTGCTACCCCACTGCCTCTTGTCTCTATTATTATTCCCAATACTATTCTGTGGGGCCTTCAGTATTATTTCTGGCTCCCTGCTGCTCCCTGGTCATGCAATATTCCTTTATGGAACTGGACTCTGGAGATTAGAATAGATGGTTCCCTTTTTCTGTCAAACAGCTGGCCTTATCATTGCTGATGTCTCTTGATACACAACAAATTGGACTTCTACGGTGTGTTGGCAACTTCTGTTATGTAAAGTGTTGAGTTAGATTCCTGATGCCAGGCAAAGTGCTGAAGCAATGTATTAATTTGACCACGATACACACCTGCTCCAACATTTTGTACTTGAAATATATTAAAATAATAGGATCTTTCAGGGTTAACTATTGATTTGTCTGTGTATGTGGCTTTATAGCTGATAAAATTACCTTTGAATAGAAGGAAAATGGGAAACATGCTAGAAGGAAATATATTTTTGTTCATGATTCTGCTTAACAGAACTTGTTCATGATTATTGCTGATGTCTGAGCCAATAAACTGAGGACCTCTTGAGCAAAATGCTCCTTCTCTTTAGTGGACTAGATGCAGAAAATAACAAGTTGGTTATGTTTACAGCACTGCAAAAGTAAACATGGAGTGGCAACATACTGTGACAATAGCATTTTATACTCACTC
>NW_005841939.1:980653-1033676 GCF_000455745.1 Alligator sinensis | reverse complement strand
TTCCCTGATGGAAATAACTTTGCAGACTATTGTGGTGAGCAGTAGTGAACTAGACCTCAGAGGATGAGCATATTTTTATATACCCCTCCATGAGATGAGGAGAAACAATGTGAAACTGCTTATCATACAATACTATAAAACTTTGGCATTTAAACTCACAGACAGTTGTTGTTGGACATGAGAATTAATATGCAAGACATGCCTTCATAATGAAGGTATTTTAAATAAAACTGAAGTAATATGCTCCACTCCTAAGTGCTGCAGGTGCTGCTTGGAATGCCTTTTGCTGCTGAGCATATTAGGTTTCTTGAATGAATTTAGTTTCTCAGACTTGGGTTTAATGTAAACCAAGGCTATGTAATGAAAATATACCACTCTTAGGAGCAGCTGAAAGAACTGAAGTTGTTCTGTACCAATTTAGGCTGAAACCTTATCAAATAATTCTGAAAGTTTCAAGTAACCTACTCTACAAAAAAGACCATGCCTTCTGGAAATCTCCTTCCTGCATCAACCTCATTTCATAACCTTTTCATGACATTATTTTATAAATCTATGACTGTGTGTAGCCCACACAAATTAATCTGCAGTAAGAGTAAGATCTGAATTCCAAAGAAAACATGACATCATAAATTAAATACCTTTTTTCCATTCTGTTTTGTGCTGAAATGCTTATTAGACAAAATTCAAACAATAACTGTTTAATTTATCTATGAAGTGCTTGAGCTTCTGAATTGCAGATTTAATCTCTAGCAACTGAATTATTTCCAACTATTACAATATATTAAAGAAGGAAGGAAAGTCTGGACAGGAAGAATCTCCATATTTTACAGATTGTGAGGATAACTTGCTTAGACAGCTAATGGCTTCATCCTGCAATGTCTTGAGAATTTATTGTTGGAAGTGCTCAGCCTCCTATTTCTCCTGTCTCTGGTGGGAGATAAGGGTACTCGCCTGTTTGCAGTATTGATCAACGTGGGTTTGATTTTGCAACTGACTGCATTGTGGTGCCCCTCCATTGCAGACAGTGTGGCTTCGTGAAGGCATAGTGCTGTTTTGCTTGTTTGTTCCTGTGCAAGATTCAAATGAGCTAGCATTCATTTTTTCATATATGTAAGATTATAGTCATCATTTATTTTCTAAAATAGGAAGTGACTACACAGATAAGTGGCAGAACATCTATAATTTTCCATATAAAAGTAATTCTGGCTTGGCAATCCTAAGTAGATATTACTCCATGCACATGAATGACACACACAACCACAGTAACCATTTTGTACATTAGTGCCCAAGGTTTTGCTTATCACCCAGCTAATGTCTTTTTCAGGAAAAGGGGACAAGCTAGTTATGCAGCTTGCCACTTTGCCTTTACATTTAAACCTTCTGGGTTTGTCCAGACAAAAGAACACGTGCATTTCCTCATGGACAAATAACAGTGGCATATAGTTGTTGTGCTTCTGCTACTTGTCCCCAGGGAATGCCCCTACAGGTGTTCTCTGGTGCATGGCAAATTGCCCTGGGTGGGGTAGGGGAGGCCGGGCTTGCTCCAGAAGCCTTACCTGAGCCTTACCTTGGGCCTCTCAGGGTTGCAGTGGTGTTGATCTGGGCATGTACTGCAGCCACATGTACCATGCCATTTTTTTTTAGTTCTTTTTTTTAGATACTGGGATTTCCTGGTATCTAATTTTGGCTCCATTCTGCATGTAGTGTGGAGAACCTTGCAGCACCTCAAAAGCACGTGTGCACTTGTCTGGACACCCCCTCTATGTTTCTTTTGATGTCAGGTTAAGGAGTTAAAGATGGCCAGAAAGAGCCAAGAAAAAGTACTTTGGCTGTAGGACTTAGAAAAAACACTAGATTACTCCTCAGGGTCCCAAATATGGATTGGTTTATTTTGTACTATCTTATTTTAGCAACTAGACTGGTGATAGACTTCTATTCTAAAGTTAGCGTCATTCTAACCAGTGGCATATTAAATTGAAGGACAAATTAAATTGAACAGCTCGAAGGGCCTTGTTACACATTGGGTACCTACCGATGCTTAGAGGACTTGCTGTAACTCATGGTGCTTTATACAAAGCGCCATGAGTTTAGAGCCTTCCCCCACCCCACCCAACAGGTGTTTGCCTGTTGGGTCAGGGGGGTTCAAGCCTGCCACAGCTGTGTGCTGCCCCTGTCAAGAGGCTCAGGTGTGGGGTGGGGGAAGGGGAAGCTCCCTTCCCCAACACCTGTCCTGAGCCTCTTGACAGGGCCAGTGCGCAGCTGCTGACTCACAGCTGCTGGCTGGACCTTGCCATAGCTGGAGCTGGGGTATGTGGAAAAGAGCCCCCTTGCCTTGTGGGCCCAGCCTGGGTCTCCCCAGTACTCTAGCCAGGGTAGCTGGGGTAGGGGGCATGAAGTGAAAGGGATCTGTTCCACCCCACTGCTCCCAGCTCCAGCCATAAGAAAGCCCACCTGGCAACTGTGTGCTGTCCCCTCTTCTCCCCCAACTTCCCTGCTGCACAGGGAGGAGATTCCTTTTTCTCTGTGACAGCCCTGGGGAGGGGGTGGGGATGGTGTTTACCAGCAGGACCACCAGCCCAGCCCCGCATGTGAATAATTTACCCTTGAGAGAACCTGAACAGAAGTTCTCTAGGGCACTCTGCTCTAGAGCACCTTCAGCTAATAGCTGATTTATTGAGGGCTAATTTTCCACATGATTGGCCATTTAAAAAGAGCTCCACAACCATGAACATGTGTTGTCATGGGTGTAGAGCACTTTCAGGGGCCAGATTGTGTGAAAAATGTAACTTGTATAAACACCTATAATTTCAGGTGACTCCTGGAGTTCTTAACCCCTGGATTGTCCACACATTAACTCATGAAACTAATCTTAAACACACTTTAGGCAGCTTAAAATTATGACACTCCAGGGTAGGTTTATTTCTGATCCATGTTACCCAGTTTGTGTTATATTGTGTGGCCACTCCCCACAGGATGCAGTGTCCCCTTCTCCACTCTCTTGTTCTGTGCTGACAAACTTTCCACTCCTCGAACTCCGCTACCCAGAGAGCAGTTCTGGCACCAAGCCAATCCCCCCTCCCAACCCCTGGCATTTGCCCTACTCCCAGAGATGCAACCCTGTGCAAACAGCCTGCAGAGTACCTGCCAGCTAGCCAGATCACAGAGCACAGCTGGGTCCAGGAGTGGGGTCTAGAGAGGCAACAAGGTAAGAAGCTGAATTGGATCCCCATGAGCTGGGGCTTTCTTCCTGGGGCAGGGGCAGTAGCTCCCCAAAAGCACCTTCCCTCACCACTTCCACATCTCTGCCACCCTGAGAACCATGACCAGTACCCCCCACAACCCAATCCCAAATCTTTATGTATTAGAGACTTTCTTTAATTTCCTTCCTCTTTTTTTTTAAAAATATTTTATTTCTTTGTTCTTTTTTTTATCCCTCCGTGGCTGACTTCCTTCATTTCACCACCCTTCCCAATCCCCATTTCCTTTCCACCTCCATCCCATTAACTCTCTAGCTCCAAGCTTCATGTTCCCATTTCCACAACTCATCTCTCTCATACTCCCATCTAGAGCAGAAATAGAAGCCTGTCCTGCCTCGCTAGACATGTAGTGGCAACCTGTAGCTCCTAGCCAGGCCCCTGCTCACCATCTGTCTAGTGGCAAGTAACACTTGTGAAGTTGGGGGATAGTCAGAGAAGGTTTTTAACCTTTAGGTATGTCTGCACCAAACTTGAGCTAGTACTAACACCAATCAGCATTTGAGCAGTTCAAAGTGCAACATGTGTAACAAGCCTTTATACATGATCCTGCATGCCTTTATTTAAGTCAGCAGTTCTTACTTGCATGCATAGTCATAATTATGTGTCATTGATCCTCTGTACAGAAATAAGGATTGCTCATATAAATAAGTTTTCAGGATCAGACTAATGTGTAAGTAAAAGTTTAATTATAGTCATCAATTAATATTATTTGTCTGATTACAGGCATTCTGTGTCCACTCAGTTGATCTTCAGTCAACCCTTTTTGGGGAAGAAAGGGCACACGTTTTCCTGCTGTATTTTAATGTATGCCAGAACTTTTACCAATTCTAGAAAATGTCAGCTCTTGAAGTTTCCAAGGATTTTTATTTATTGTTATTTTTTTAAACACCTAGAAGCATCAGCCATGGAATTGAAAGCTGGCCTGGTAGGAACCGTACAAAACTAGAATGAAAAGTATTGCTATCAAAGTGATATTTGAGTTATTCATAGAGGCAGCACACACAAACATTCATCCTTGTTTCATAAAATAGTTCCTGACTACCGTTCTGTCTGTCTACTTTTATATACCTCTTCAGTACTGTAGCTACCAATTTTTTCATCTGTACTCACTACATCCTTCAGAAGCAGGACTATCCTGTTTTTGCAGAAGGGGGACTGAGGTATAGAGAGACTGAAGGCATGTACCTGTACACTGTACATTGAGGTATGGTGTAAAGATACCCAAGCTAGCTCAGCTATCAGAAGCAGTCTGTGTCCAGTTTCAGGTAGCATAATTTATCTTCCTCTAATTCTCAACATTTTCAGAGTCCACAACTTTGAATGTGGCAGCACTCCCAGTTGAGAACCACCATTGTGCCTAACTTACCTCTGTGGTTCTCTGTGTCACTGCTGCCAGGTGAAACTCTTATGTGCCTGCTGCACAGTCAGACTGGGAAGGGCTACAGCACATGCATGGCCTTCCTGCATTAAGGTTCTGTTTTGCCTAAGCCAGGCAGGGCAACTTGCTGCAGCCCTTCCTGGTCTGTCTGATACTGCAAAGCATCTACTGGAAGCAGTGGCACATGGGGTAGGTGAAACTGTCCCATGTGCCACTGTTTCCTAGAGAAGCATGAGTAGGGCTGCAGCACAAGCTGGCTCTCCTGCCTGCTTTAGGGTTAGCCTTAAGGTTAACAGGAAGAACATGTGTGTGTGCTACAGTCCTGCTTGTGGGGACTGTTAGCTGGCTGCCACTCCTGAGGTATCCAACTGTACCCCACTTAAGAGCCACTGCTCTACACAATACTGCAGTTTGCAGTTTAGACCAGGGATGCTCAACCGCTGGCCCATGGACCAGATTGAACCTATAAGGCCATGTCATCCAGGCTGTGGGTCTTTTCAGAGATCTAAAAATTTGGTGGTGGGGAAGTGGTGGCAGTGTTAATTGCAGATCCCCTGCTGCCACATTCCAGACCTGTGGGAAGTTTTGTGGGATGAGATCTGACATGTGCAGTCCAACTCCACATGCCAACTCTGCAGGTCAGATGTAGCCTGTGATCTGGCTCCACACCACTCATCTGGTCCATGGGGGCACAAGGTTGAGCAGCTCTGTCATATATAGATTTAATAGATTTCATTGATTTCATAGACATTAGGGATGGAAGGGACCTCAGAAGATCGAGTCCAGCCCCCTGCCCCAGGGGCAGGAAGTCAGCTGGGGTCAAAGGATCCCAGCAAGATAAATGTCCAAATGTCTCTTAAATGTCCAGAGTAGGTGCGGCAGTCTGTTCCAGGCCGTGGGGGCTCGGACAGTAAAGAAATTTTTCCTTATGTCCAGCTTAAAATGGTCTTGGAGGAGTTTGTGACCATTGGACCTTGTCATCTCTTGGGGTGCTCTGGTGAACAGGCGTTCCCCCAGATCCTGATGTACACCCCTTATATACTTGTAGGCAGCCACCAGGTCCCCCATAAGCCTGCGCTTTTCCAGGCTGAGGAGTCCCATGGCTCTCAGCCTCTCATCATAAGGCCTGTTCTCCTGACCTCTGATCATGCACGTGGCTCTCTTCTGGACTCTCTCAAGCTTCTCCACATCCTTTTTAAATTGTGGAGCCCAGAATTGGATGCAGTACTCCAGCTATGGCCTCATGAAGGCTGAGTACAGCGGGAGGATGACATCCTGGGATTTGCATTTGCATAGAGGAGCATCTATGGATGCAAGCCAGAGTTTTGTTCACTTTACCAGCTGCAACATCACACTGGTGGCTCATATTCATCTTGTGGTCAATCATGACCCCCAAGTCCCTTTTGGCTGTGGTGCTAGCAAGCATAGCACTGCTGAGCCTATAAGCATGCTGTGGGTTTTTCTTCCCAAGGTGGAGTACCTTGCATTTTTCTGTGTTGAACATAATCAGGTTTTCATCCGCCCATTTTCTGAGCCTGTCAAGGTTGGCCTGAATCACCATCCTGTCCTCAGGTGTGGACGCTTTACCCCAAAGTTTGGTGTCATCTTATGCAACTCATTCAAAGTGGCACAGGAAGGTTGTGGGAGAACAGGGACTCCTACAGGGTAAGGCAGCAACCTCACCACTAGCCACTTCCTATTTTATCTAGCTGCTGTTTGACAGACTGTAAAGCATACTGGAATACTTTTCTTTCTGTTTTGAATTTTCAGTATTTTAAATGTATGTACCCATTTGGTTATTGTAGAAACCATACATGAGTGTACCAGTACAATGACAAGCACAGGTCCAACTTGGAAGGTGCATCTATTCTCCCATGAATCCTAGTTGAGTTGAAGTGATTCAGCCGCTTACTATGTGGGGTCCTGTGTGACTCGGCTACTTGAAGTACAGTGTAGTTTAACTTCGTTTTTTTCTTTTTGATGGCTTAATTTTCTGGGGTTTTTTCTTTCTCTCCATTGCCATCCTACATTTTTCTTGACAGAAAAGGAAGAAATATGGTCACTATCCAATCAAATGAGATTTTTCACTCTATTGTTGATATGTCCATCTACAAGTTCATGTTTGTGTTCACAAAACATATGGCCAGAGGCAACTTTTGTTGTAGAACAACAATGACAACAGCAACAACAAGTGAAACACATCAGATCAATGTGAAGTATTGTTTATCTTCCAAGAAAATGAAAATTAAATTGCTTGTCTCGATCACGTGTAATGATCTTCCTGATGGGCTGGGATTTGCATATAGAGTGAAGCTGCCTGTGTCTACTGTTCCTTGTGGTTTCTTCAAAATGCTCAGAGAGGCTGTTGAATACCTGGTATTTGAGAAATAAGAAGTGCCTTGTATATGTTGGTAGTCTCTCTTGAAAATGTCTTTTATTGTGGGGATTGTGTGGGAATGACTGTGGTCTAAGCAGGGGACAAGGAGTCAGAAGTTCTGAGTTCTATTCCTAATTCTGCCTTTGATTTGCTGTGTGAACTGTAGCACATAAGCATCTTCCTTTGCTTCTACTTCCTGTTGTCTAGAATAGGGATGGTACCCTTTGGGTAGCCTAATTTAATGCACAGTAAATCATCACCATCTACACGCATGTGGCAATTACTGAGCATTGAATTAATCTAATGCACCGTTTGCTAATACCAGTACACACAGGTACTACAAAAAATAGCACAGTAACTAATGTGCCGAAGCACACATGGAGACTCTGACTGGGAACAAATTGCTCCATCGGCCCAGGCAGCAGAGGGCCACAGTTGCTGCCTGGCTAAATCCCAATCCCAGTGGGGTGAGGGGAGCTGTCCTGGCTCCCTGTGTGGAGATCAGGATGTGTTTGGGAGACAGCTGCCCCCAGAGTCGGGACAACTCCCTCCCACCCTGCAGAGATTGGGACTGGCTCCCATGCCTTCTGCCAGCCTGGGGTTGGCACCTTGGGGAGCCTGGAGCTCCCCCTGGTGGCTGCATGTGGAAAGAGCAGGGCAGGAGCAGCCCCCAATTGAACTGCTCCTGTCGGGAGCAAATTTGTTCCTGATGGGCTCACATTCAGGTGCATCCCCAGGCACATTAATTGCACATGTAGACGTGCCCTTTATGGACTCACTGCATGAAATGATGCTTAATTCAACACAGACTCCCTGGTCTTTTAGAATATAATTTTTCAATAGTTTGGGCAGGTATATACAGTAGTGTAACTAGGAATTGGGGCCAGGGGGGTGGGAAGAAGGTGAGTAGGGCAGTACCCCTGGATGCTGCTTATGATAGTGTGTCAGAATTTGCCCCAGCAGTCTTTGTCATGGCATTGGCAGCCCTGTGCTGCCCTGCTGTAGGAGATGGGCAGTGAAGCCCTGAACCCAGAAGCATATCTGGGGAGTGGGGGAAGAATGGGGTGAGCTGAATGCTGCTTTCCCCCCTGGAGTCTCTGTCATAGCAGATGTAGCTGTGCACAGTTATCTGGGGCGATGGAGAGAGAACAGGGCTTAGGCATGGTTCCCAGGGAGCCCATGTCATGGGGCTGCTGCTGTAAGGGCCAGTGTTGCTACAGTAGCATCCTCATCATCAGTAGCAGTAATTGTTTTCAGTGTGCAGAGAGCCCTGCCAGGTAAGACTTCCCTTCCCCTTCTCCACCCCTCATCTAAGGTGGTTAGCCACCTCCCCCATCCCCCCTGCCATCCTAGATGCTGAATGAGCTCCCTACATCTCTGGGTATATATAATTATCAAGTGACAGCTAGGCAACAAGGAGACTTCAAATGTGTTATCAAATACTTTATTTCTGTGACTCCCTAGTGGTTTGGTTAGTGAAAGGAGATGAGATAGGAATAGTGCAGCCCACAGAATGTGTTAGAATTTCCCCATTGCATGCAAGGGGTGCTCAAAAATAAGACATTAAAAGGTATTCAAACAGTATCTCCTCACTGGCTGCTTTGCAGTCTGTTGCCTCTTGAGATCACATAGTAGAAAGAATAAAGACCTCCTCAAACACCCAGGAGAAGGAAAGTCAGGAATAGAGTAGGGACCAGGAGAGATGCGGTGAAGGTGATGGAAATAGTTGAACCCACTTGTTTATAAAGGAAGGGAGTGACTCCAGGGCTAGTGAATAGGAGATGGCACAGGAGGATATCATAGTAAAGCTCCCACTAATGCTCAGGAGACAATGATATTTAAAAGAAGGGAGAAAAGCAGTGTCTGGTAAAGAATAGATTCTTGTCATCTTAAGAAAATTCTAGTGGCAGGGTCCTCTTTTGAAATGTGAGCATCTACACAGATGGTGTTGGGTGCTGAAACTTATAGAATATTCAGAAATTCACTGACCATAGTCTCTGAAACTTTCTTTTATTTCCTGGGCAACAAAGTATCTGTCTTGGCATTGAAGATGTGTACATATGAAAATGTTTATAAAACTAATATTCCTATTTGCCTTTTCAACATTCTTCTCAAAATGCATACTAGAAAGGTCTTCACGTTTAATATTAGAGTGGAGGGTAAACAGTTAATGGTACTATGCGAGCAGAGTTAAGGCTTTTGATGTGACCTTTACTGTGCATCTACATACTCTTCTGTATTTTGGATTGTTTAGTAAAATACAACTCATAGTTGGAAATGCTAATGCTTTTGAGAGCAATTGGAAAATGTTTTTAAGGCCCTTCTGGCTGAAATAAACTATTTAAAGAAATTCTGAACCCTAAGTAACAACATGGGATTTTTGTTTTCTGGGGAGCTGTATAAATAGCTCATGTGTGGGCTCTGTTATGATTAGGGACTTACCCAAATCATGGCGAAATAAAAGGGTTTTTCAGGCCCTCTTGCAACATTCAGAGTGGATTTCATGGGCATTTTGTGGTGTCCCTGCCCCTTGCTGCTGATTGGTGGAGGGTGTGTTCTCTCAGTCTACACATCACTACCACTTTTTTTTTTGGTTGATTTAATAGGAAATTGTAGCCAATACCAGATTGCCCAGCAATCACAGACAATGCTATTTTTCTTGGTTTCCTTAAAATCTGTGAAACCTTGATTTAGATAGGTCCCTAGTTATGATTGCCTTTCGTAACAGAAGAATGTATTTGTAACTGGTATTAAGTATAAATGTAAGCTACCTACTACACCTTTGTTATTCAGTGCTGTGATGCAACAGACCTCCAAAAGATAAGTAGAATTTTGAACAAAGATATATTTATTAAGTCCAAAGGGCTTCAAGAAGTAGTGATAGTAGTAATTCCGTAGATGGTGAACAGCAGAAAGTCAGTATTCCAGATTTATTGTTTCACTCTCTGTCCTACTACTGACTTTTGGATTATATATAGAGATGGAATCCCTATCCAAGTTCCTTTTATTAATCTCATTGAATTGTGTTGCTTTTTGTAAGGCCTGGAATATTAATTTGATTGTCCTCACCAAATGTCATATTCTGATCACTACATACTACATCCCTAACTTCTACCTTCATTTTTGTCTGAAAATGGTATTCTTCTGTTTCCTGTTTAGAAGAGTTGGGCATTGTTGCTTTACCAGCATGCATGTATTTGCTTATATAGCTCTTACCTGTTTTATTTCAGAGAGGCATTGTGAGCCTGCCTTAATACTTTGTAAAGCTATTTCAGATTATCAGAAGAAAGATACTATGGAAAGGTAAAACATTATTAATACCAAGATATGTTAAAAAAAAGTGAGCTATACAGCTAAATCTTAATCTGAATGATAGTTTTACTGAAATCTCTGCATATTATAGTGTCCACTGATGGAATAACTGATGCAGTACTTAGATTTAATGCTAGATCAATCTATTTTGTCTAAACCCTTGATAGTTTAATAGTCTGTGCTTACTGTATTTATCTCATATTTACCACAAAATGAACTGTAATGTTATTGGTTGTTTTCCTGTAAATTTTAACCTTAGACTAAGCTTGCTCATACTGAAAAGACAAATTACAAGTTAGTCCTGAGGACAAGAGAACAAGATACAAATTGGAAAATGTACACCTAGAAATAAATAAAATAATTCTACCTAATGGACCCATTTTAAAAAGAATGCTTTGCATGGCCTTTAAGAATATTTTCAGTTGATAGTGATTTATTTGCACCACTTACAGCCTGGGCTATATGAGTGACTAATACTTCTGATAAAGGCACAATTCCATTAAAGAGCCAACTGTTCAGTGAAAACCAAGAATATAAAAAGTTGTAAACCATAGGTAAAGCTACTAGTTCATCCCCGTTCCAAAGATGTTTCCTAGCTGTGGCAAACCACTTCTATCAAGGGACCAATTTCCTATGCAGTGCCATTAGGGGATAATATTTTCCTCCAAATAATGTGCCATAGATGATGACTAACCACAAATCGTAATATTTTCCCTTTAAAAAGTCTAAATAGCATGCACTTTAATGTTCCACCATGAAACATTAAAACATAAAGTAGCTTATTTTCAATATGAAAACTCGCTTGTTTAGAAAATCTCTCTCTCTTTCTCATTACCTTTCTCAAAACAGCTGAATGAAAGCTGAGTTTTCCATTAAGTTTCAGTTTTCCCAGAGTTCAAAGGTTCATTTTATAGATATCAGACCATGGCAGGACATTCTTATATAGATTTAAAAAAAAAAAAGCCCCAGATGAACAAGGCAACAGCGTATATGTGCGCCATGAGATTTGTCACTTCTTACATCTCTGGGCTACCCAGACATATGTGAAAGATAAACAGTTTGGATTAACCAGATAGAGTATAACAGCATTCTGTTATCTGTCCCTGACAAATTATAGGCTGCTAGCTAGAATTGTCACTTGTAGACAGGAAGCATTTAGTAGTAAACTGTGCTTGCTTTTCTAAAAGCTTAAAACAAGCCTGTATTTATAAATATGCTCTAATACAAGTGAAGGAAATGAAAACCCTTGTGGCCCTTTCATTTCTTATCCCTTTCATTTCATTTTACTATCAAACATTTACTGCATTGCAGGTCTCTGAAGCTTGGTAGTAATGCCAAAGTAGTGTAGCATTCACTCCTCAGACAAACTGCTTTATAGTGGTAGAGCAATGTATTATTTGAAGCTCTCTTTAAACCGGTATTCTGTTTTTATAGAGGTGGTTTTGATAAAGAGAATATAGAAACATTTTAGGAGTCTTTTTTCCATCTGTGACAATTTATGAGTGATAATAAATGTACTTCAGTTATGTTGCAGTATTTGTGGCTATCAGGGAAAAGTTCCTGTTTATAGCAGAAGCTTCTCAATAGGACTAAATGATAAATGCAGTAGAAAATGTCTAGTACCTGGATTAGGTTTTAGATGGTCCTGTTTTCAAGTGCTTTGATCCATATATTTTGAAAAATTTAAACTGCCCCTTTGACTCAATAATAAAAGCAGCCCCTTTGACTCAAAGGAGCTTCCATAATGCTTTTTCATGAAAAGATCACAACACACTTAAACAAAAAGCAATTGAACCTCACAGCATCTCTCTGAGGGCTATAGAAGAATCATGTCATCCATAGTTATAGTAGATGACAAATGCAACTGTTCATCCTATGCAACTGTTTAAGGTAAAGAAGCAACCGTTCATCCTGAATTTTCCAGGACTGTTCCAAAAATCGAGGCTGCATCCTGGTGTCTCTAGACAGTCTTTGAAAAGTGACTGTCCTGCCATGCTCTTCCCCTTTCTACCTTCATCCCTCCAAATATTCCCATGGGGTCAGGCAATGTCCTGGTGTATCTGCTGAGAGGAATTGGCACAATGTTGCCTGGCACTGTGTGAATGCAGCTAGACTGCTTCTCATCTGCAGCTAACTTGCCAAGTTGTGGCACAGTGCTAGGACAGCAAAACTAACTGGAACTGAAACTCGTGTGGACTATTTTGTTTTGTCACTCCTTGGAGTATCTGATGCTGTGTTCCATGAAAATGTATCATTTTTATTTAGGGCAGAGAGTGAAAAATGCTATATCCAATTGAAATTACAAGGGGAACTGAGGTGAGCAGATGATGTTAGGAGATAAAATTGAGCCAGATACTGGAGAAATGTTTCATAGGATTTTATAAAATATGGGATATTGGTGTTATCCAAAAACTGCACCTTTACTAATATAGGGTTTCCATTCATCAGGCTGGAGTCTGGTTTCAGTTGTGACAGTCAGTTAAAAAGAACGCAAGGAAGTAGCCATTGTTGTGTGTTGCAGAAGCAGTGGTGTCTTGCTTTTATTTGGTTTGTGGTTGAACAACTTCCAATGATATGACTCTTTAAGTCTGAAAGATACTGCTAACTTTTATCCAGGTCATTTCTGGATAAATCAAGTATAATTCAAAATATTCTGAATAGCTGTTAGAGACAAATGAAAAGGTGCCATTAATAAGAAGGATGTGTGTCAAAGGGAGGGAGAGCTCAGTGAAGAAGGGTAAAGAGGAAGGCAGCACTTGTTACAACCAATCACGTGTTATTATACAATGGCCAAGAAAATCTCCTTAGTGTGATATTCAAGTTTTTACCTGCTGGACTTAACAAGCCTACTTGGCTTACTCTTCTCTGATAAAACAAAAGGCAAGTACCTGTCCCCCTGTTTTCCCCTCCCAGGCTCCCAGCTCCACGAGTGCGGCTGCAGATTCTACTGGTCAGGGAGCACAGATGGCCTGAATTGACTTCCTGGGTGCAGGCTCATTTGATCTCTTCACTCCCTGCAACTTCAGATCTTACAGCTGCTTTGAACTGGCCCTGTAAAGCCTCTTTTTGGACAAAAAGTGCTCTGATGGCATGAAATGGAATTGGTTTCTATTGGTATCTCTTGTGGTTGGATGCAGTGAGGCCCAGCAGAAGGCCAGCCAGCTATGTGCCAGCCATGAGTGTAATGCCCACCTGTATAATAGGGCTGTGTGAAGCTTCAGTCACTGATTCGATTTGGCAGAGATTCAGCCCAATTCGGTGGCCGAATCTCTGAATCTGAATCAAATCAGGAGACCCTTTAATCTCTCTGAATTGAATCAGAACCTTCTGAATCAATTTGGAGAGGTTCGGAAAGATTCGACAATTCAGACATAGACACAGCTTTAAATGTTTTTTCTACATATCTCAAGGTACCAGGTGGCTTGTGAATACTGAGATGCTGGGGTGGATGGAGTGTCCCACAGGAGTGTGGGGGGCCCCAGTGCGCTCGGCAGCAGACCTGGAAGTCGACCAGAAGAACTTCTGGTCCACTGCCAGTTCAGCTGGGGAGCGTGCTGGCCCCGCCTCCCCGAAACCAGGCTTGGCGACTGGTGCCTCCTGGGTCTGGGGGGGCACCTGGGGTCCCCCCATGGCTGATTGCTGAGACAGGGGGGGCCCAGGGGCTCCCCCCCACACTTGGCGGCAGACATGGAAGTGGATTAGAAGTACTTCCAGTCCACTTCTAGGTTCGCTGCCAAGCATGCAGGACTCCCCCCCCGGCACGCCTGTGGGACACTGCATGTGCCTTGCCATTGCAGTGTTTATGAGCCGTGCGTGGTACCTTGAGGTATGAAGAAAAACATTTAAAGCTATGTCTATGGCCGAATCACTGATTCTCCAAATCAGCATCAAATCTCCAGATTTGGGTTTGGCCAAATTGAATCAGGGACAGTGATCCGAGTCAACGAATCAAATCACTGTTCCTGATTCAGGCCGAATCCGAATCCGAATTGAATTTGGCCTGTTTCACACACCCCTACTGTATAGCTCCAGTGCAGAACATTACTCAAACTGCCCCTCTGCTGGTATAGCTAATGAGTGGCATTTGAAATTCTGTTTGAAAGCTTTCAGGAGAGTGCATTTTGCTCCCTTGGCTATTTCTAACATTCTGCCATGCACATGTTCATGGAAAGATTATTTTTTTAAGTGATCTTTTTTGGTTCACCTTTTGTAATATGTTCATGTACCATGATGTTAAAATCGTCAAGGTAGGCATTCCTTATGTGTGCCTGCATAACAAATGAAGGTGAGGGTTGCAGCTAGAATGGGTTACTGAAGCAGTAAGATACTGCACCATGATTTTAATAACAGTGTCCCCAGAAGGCTTATATTCGATTGCCGGCCTATGCAGGAGTGATGTATGAATTATTGGGTGAAACTCCATGCATCATAGAAGGATAAAAATAGATTCTACTGGTTTAAAAATCCATTCATAGGTTGGACAATTTGTTGATGTTGTGATGGTCCAGGATATTATTGGACCAACTGTATAGTTGGGAGAGCTGTGGGACATGTTTTTGGGCCCCAAGTGTCCTTCTTTGAGCAAGCTTTTTGAGCCCCAAAGCTTGTCTATCATCTCTCCCAGTTTATACAGTTAGCTCAAAGAAAGATATCACCAAAAATGTTTCTTGTCCCATAAACACCTATTCATAGTCTACTGTATTTCCACTACTGTTGGTAGTGTAAGCTACCAGTATAAGATGAAAGCATGGTTCATATCTTGATGACTTGCTGAACATAAAAAGGAACATCTGATTTGATCTCTCTCTCTCTCTCTCTTGATATAGTATGTGTGTGTGCCCATCTGCATGAGATGCATTACTGTGCATTAGCATAGCATACCGTGCAGTAAGTGTGCACATCTATATGTGTGTGCTCTTACTATGTAGTAAAAACCCTGAATCCTGCCTAAATTTGCTACCTGTGGGATTAGTTACTATGCAGTAACAAACATGTAGGTCTGACTTAGGAGTAAGTTTGGGCCAGACAATAGGGGGCCAGCCTGAAGACTCTGGGCTGGGAGCCTCCCTTGCAGCTGCCTTTATGGCAGCTCCTCGCTCAGGCTTTAAAAGCCTGAAGATATTTTGAGCCCTGGGGCAAACAAACAGGGAGCCTGAGGCACTCCAGGCACTGTGTGCCCCCCTGGGTAGGCCACAAGCTAGCCTCACCAGCCTGCCCGCACCCCAGCACCACTGCATCCCTCTGCACTGTCACGTAGCTGCCTAGACCACCATGTCCAGGGCTGCAGGGTACTGCAGGCTGCCCTAGCTGCTGACCAGGCCTATTGGCCCACAGGGCTAGCTGCAGGGAGCTTCTGGCTGGCAGTGCCAGTTCTACCAGCTTACAGCATAAACTGCCCAGAGCCTGTGGGTACTCTGGGGCATTGCCTCTGCTATGCAGCTGCCTGTCCCCTGCTGTGCCCCCACTGTGCCCCCGCTCTGGGCACTGCAGGCAGCTGTCCAGGCCCAGTAGCTCAGGGACAGCTGCACAGGGACCCAGAGAGTCAACATGGGACCCATGATGGCCTCCTACCCATCCGCAGCCATGCCTATGCCTCTGCCCTCCATCTGGGGCTCCAACTGGACCAAGGAGGAAACTGGAAATATCATGGTGCTGTGGGGTGAGGCAAAAGTGCAGTGCCAGTTTGAGTGTGGCAGCTGTTCCAATGTGCACATATATGAGGCCTGTCAGGCCAGATGTGGGACAACACAGCAGTACCGCATAAAGGTCAAGGCCTTGTGGGCACAGTGGGTTGCTGTGACTGACCACAATTGTCTATCCAGCTGTGCCTGAAAGACCATATCCCTTATATGGCAACTGATGGGCATTCTTGTGCCCCAGGGCCCATGCTGTGGCCATGCTGTATACAGCAGCATGGGCAGCCTGCTCACCCCAGCTTGGCACCCCTGGTGACATGTCACTTTGGGAGGGCCCCTCGGGTACCTAGCAACATGTCTCACCAAGCTCTCTGACTGCAGTTTCCACCAGCAGCTCAGGGAGGCCTGGCCAGTGCCTGCCTTGCCAGTTCCACAGCCTTAGGGCCAGCCATGACACCACCGGCCACCAGCAGCACTATCTCATCCCTGGAGGGATGCCAACCCTGTCTAAGTGGTAAGCCCTATACTGTAGGGAGGGCCCTCCCAGCCCCAGTCCCTGCTCCTTCCCCTCCTCCCCACCCAGCCTGCCTGCACTCCCCTGGCCCCTGGTTTGCCCCCCAGGGCACAAGTGTAGAACTTGTGGGACACAGTGTAGAACTTTATTGAGCAGCCTGTGCCTCTGCAGTTAGGTGGGCATGGGCCTCTCACACACTGGGGAATGTATTGGTGCTGGCAGCAATGTTTTCCTTCGCAATGGGGGGAAGAGACATGTAGTGGAGCCACCAGTAGCCCTCCAGGTGGTGGCAGAGGTTGCAGAGCAGCCTGGGCTTGCCCCCTGTGGTGTCATAGCTCATAGCAGATGTTGCCAGGGCACCATGAGGATCATCATTAGCAGGGCATAATGGGTTGGGCACCTCTTGGTCCACACAAACAGCTCATCACACACTGCCTAGGGCACATGCAGCAGGGGCATACTCAGAGTGCAACACTGGCATGGTGGGGGGCCAGCCCTGGGATGCTTCTCCAGAGAGGCCCCCAGCAGGGAGGGCGCAGGTGTAGGCAGGTCCTCATTTCAGCCATCCAGGAACCCATGCCCCCCAAGCACAGGTGCCATAGGCTGAACAGCAACACAGCAGAGCAGTTGGCCTGCAGGAGAAGGGGGATTGGAGTCTGGAGCCATAGCAGAAAGTGCTGCCAGGAGCCTGGCTTGTCCCACCCTGGGAACAGCACACAGAAAGCAGGCTTGCCTGTGGCCAGCACCCAGTGGCCCACTGGCTCCAGGGAAGTGTGTAGAGATCGGGGGTGGGGGGGGGCTCAGCTTACAGTCACCTGGGCTCAGACTTGCCCACCCAACTTACCATGGTTCCTGGGCACTTGTGCATGCCCAATCCCCGATCTGAGTGTGGGCAGTGCACTGTCTCTGGTACAGAGCATCTGATCTCTGAAAAGTTGCAAACTGTCACAGAAAGCTTCTGTCTCATGGCTCTGTAGGTCCTGAAGCTGGATGTGGGGGAGAGGCCATACTTGGCAGTGGGAATGTGTTCTCAGGGTCACCGCCACTCACAGCCAGGGCACTGTGGACATGCCAGCTCTGCTGGAGGTGCACAATGGACTGCACTGTCCTCCTGCAGTCACTGGTAGCAGTGTCAGAGGAGTGTGTGGAGGACTGTTTGTCCGGGCAGGTGGAGGATGTTGCCTGCAAGGACATGTGGGACCGGACTAAGCTGACATGGGACCAGGTGTGTAGGGAGTTCTGGCCCTGGAGTGCAAGCAGCTAGCCTTGCTCAGGGAGCAGAATGCCATCCTGGACTGGACAATGCAGGCCACAGATGATGACCACCAGATGGTAGACACTGTTCTGGCCCTGGTGGTCACCTTTGTGCTGCCTGACCCCCAACCCTAACCCCATCTACCTCCTGACAGCCACCTGCAGGCCCCTGCCCAGGCCTGGGAGGAGGTTCTGCGGTGCCTCCAGCCACCAGGAGCCCCTTAACTGGCTCCTGCCCTGAGTCCACCACCACCCAGCCCCCCTCCCTGGGTCCAGGCCAGCTTCTCATCCTGGCTCTATGTGGGTACAGAGCCAGAGCAGCCTGCAGTGGGGATAGGACTGCACACCAGCCCTGCTGGCCCTGAACAGTGCCTGGCAGAGGGGGAGCTGCCCATGCCATGGGACCAATGAACACCATCACCCCAGGCAAGCCTCCCATCCACCACACTTGCTGCAGCATCCACACCTCTGGGGGAAGGGCCAGAGGCCATGGTGCTAGCTGTTTGTCCCCAGGTTCTTTCCCTTAGACATCCTACCCCACAGCCCCCTACTCTGGGACACCACAAAAAGCACTTTGTACATAGTTTGTGTGGAGAAGAGTGTTTTTTTATTGTTAGTGGGTGGGGTGGGCAGTGGAGGGTCTCTGTTTGTTGGGGAGGGAGTGGGCAGGGGAGTCTGTGTGATGTGAGGGGAATAAAGACTTGTTCTTCTGATGTGTTTGCAGTGAGTGTGGTTTCGGGGGTGGATGGAGGGGTCCATGGGTCTGGAGGGGTCTGTGGATGGTGCAGGGGGTCTAGAGTAGGGAGTACTGGAGGAGGTGGTTGGTCAGCCCCTCCTGCACCCAGTGCCCAGATCCCCACTGGTGGGTGCATGGTTTTCCTAGGGACTTGGTTGGGGGCAGGGGTGGCTGCTGCCGCCACTTCAGGTGGTGCTTCTCCTGCCAGGTGTCCTCTCCTTGCTGCACCTCCTCCACCCAGGCTCCCCCCAGGCCTCGTGGATGTTATGCAGCACACACGCTATTATGGTAACCCAGTGGACGTTGTCCTTG
Organism: Alligator sinensis; assembly: GCF_000455745.1. Taxonomy (NCBI): domain Eukaryota; kingdom Metazoa; phylum Chordata; order Crocodylia; family Alligatoridae; genus Alligator; species Alligator sinensis. Next base: position 1,014,900 of record NW_005841939.1, on the reverse strand, counting down.
GTGAACATGAGGTGGGTGGTGAGGGTACACCAGCAGCCCTTCAGGAGGTCAAAGGCACACTCCACCTGGTTGCTGGTTTGGCCAAGGAAGTGGTTAAAGTGGGCCTGGTGGGGGGTCCATGTTGCTGGTGTAGGGATGCATCAAACAGGGAAGGAGTGGGTAGACAGGGTCCCCAATGAGCAGGAGTGGGATCACGATGGTGCCCAGCTGCAGGTCCGGCACCCCTGGTGCAAAGCACCCACTCTCTATCAGTTCCTCTAGGCTGGAGTTTCAAAACATGTGGTTGTCATGGGCACAGCCTTCCCAGCCAGTGCTCATGTGCATGAATGTGCCACAGTGGTCCACAGGCCTGCAGGACCATGGAGTGAAATCCTCTCTGGCTGTAATAGGGGCTGTCTGTGGGGTGGGTAGGTGATGGGGATGTGGGTCCCATCCAGGGCCCCAGTGCACTGGGGGATTCTGAGGACATGTAACACTGCCACTACCACCAGGGGGTCATACACATGGAGCACAGTGTACCCCAGCATGTACCAGCATGTGCCACACACCTCCAGATCAGCCTCCCTGGTGGTGGCCTTGACCATGCCGAACAGGTGTCTGACATACCAGAGGTTGGTGGGCATGGGCATGGGTGTGGCCAGCTTGAGAAGGGTGAGGGCCAGCTGGATGTCCTCAGGGAGAGCCAGGCATGTGCTGGTGTCTTGCTCCTCCAGGTGGGGCTGGAGCTGCTGGAGGAGAAGGTGGGCTGGAAGGTGGCCTGGGCCAGCCAGAATATGTCCAGCGACTGCTTGTTGTCTTTGGTGTGCCAAATGATGTGCCACCACCAGTCCTAGAAGGCACAGTGAGCCCAGAGGTGGTGAGGCTGAAGGCCCAGGAGGGAAATGGCAGCCCTGGTGGTGGCATCCTGGAGCCCCTCATCAGTGTTGCTGCCAGTGGTAGCTACATGGCAGTGGCAGTAGCCCTGGGTCAGCATGCTGTGGCCAGGCAGGCAGTTGCTGTGCGGAGGGAACCAGGTGGTGTGAGACAGCCATGGACCAGGTGGTGGTCAGTGTGGCAGGCTAGCAGTGCCAGTGAGGTGGCCAGCAGGAGGCCAGGGCACTGGTTGTTACTGCCAGGGGCAGGCTGGAACAGCTATAATGCAGGGAGTCAGCATGACCAAGGAGAGAGCTGCTGTGTACTGCCCCTGTGCTTAGCATGCTCCTCCTGAGCTAGGCTGGCTAGATAGCAGCAAGTGGTGCTGGCTTTTAAAGAGGGCTTCCAGGTGCTGGCAGCTGCAGTTCGAGCCTGGAGCTGCCCCCAGTGCCAGTAGCGGCCTGTTGCAGGGCTGCAGTAAACTTGGTGCAAAGAGCAGCAAATCTGCTCTCGAATCCCCGCATGTGTAGACACCTGCCCGAGTGTGTTTACACCAGAGTAAATTTAGGCTGGATCAAACACATGTGTAGACACGCCCAGAGTGTGTATATAGCTGTGTGTGTACATACATGTATATATACATCTTGCAAATGTAGGTGTGTCTGTATATATGTATACATGCAGATACATAAAATGCAAGACATGGCAAACAACTTCCTGAGAAGCCTGCTGCTTAGGAATACTAACAGCATGGACAGTGCTAATATGCTACTGCACAGTTTTATTAGGCTACTGTGCAGTAATGTCACTTAAAAGACATTCACTGGTGTGACTGCACAGTAACTTAGGTTACTGTGCATTTATTTAGTACTTGTGTAGTCAAGTTACAGTGCATTTATTTATACAAGTACTAAATAAATGCACAATAACCACTGTGCAGTATTGTCTCATGTAGATGCATCCAATGAAAACTAAGGGTCTTGCTCTACCATTGTCTTTTTTGCTGTAATCTAATTTATTAACTGATGTTTTGCCTGTTTATTAAAAAAGGTTAATGACAAACTCAAGCAGGAGGCTGAGGGAAAGCAATGCCTGGCATCTCTTGCTTGATAGTGTGCACAGTAACCTTTGAAACCCAGTCTAATGGACTGTAACAGATATACACATTACTGGGCTTTTTAAAGAACTCGCTTTTGACTAACATAAAAATAGATCGTGTTTCTGGGTATCATGTCCAGGACACACAAATATTACCAAAATCTTACGTTGGTGTAACCCGGGTGGTATTCAATTATGTACCCCTTCTCCAAATGAAGGGAATATTAGCGGGGCTAAAGCACTGGGGAGGCGTGACTGCCTAGTTGTGTGCAGCTTTCCTTCTTCCCTACGGAGCAGAGTCAGGACATGAATTCAGGCTTAACTACATACAATTTAATAGGAGATAAAACAGTTAAAATATAACATATATACAGAGGCCATAGGAACTATAGGCAGTATATGTATGAATCTATGCAAATACTCTATATACACAGGTGAGGGTTCAGGTAGTCAGAAAAGGTAGTCACAATAAACATTACACAGTCTTACACTCTAATAGGGCACAGAGGTTACAAAGCTTGAGGCACAGAGTTCAGGGGGAAAGGAAGGAAAAGTAATAAGCTATAATAAAACTGTATCAACGCTCCAGGAAAAGGGGGGCCCCAGATGAGAGGAGGGGAGTAGGAATTCTCAGATACCCCAGCTGCCCCTTTAACCAACTTAAATACCCAGCTGCTTGCCGGGGGAAACAGCCCACCTCCTCTGTGGAAATCCCTTCCTAGGCAACTCATGACTCCTCTGGGGACTGATGAGGCTGCACCCATCTCCTGGGATGAACCGTCTCCTCCTTCTGCCGAGAGCTTTCAGCTGCTTTGGGGCTCTCCTGGCCATTGGCCTGCTGTTGGCCCCATACACCATCCCATGCACCGTAGGCCTCAGCCCTCTGTGTACAGACCTGTACACTGCATGCCTGGCCTTGTGCCAGGGTGGGAGACCCGAGCTGCTATGTACAGCTCTGGGGTCTTGATCTGCTCCCAGACTCTCAGTGCACCAACCTATGCACTGGGCACCATGCCTCATGCAGGAGGTTGGAGGCCCAGGCTACTATCTGCAGCTCTGGGGTTTTGGTTTGGCCCTGGACCCTTCATGGCAGGGCTGGGTGATGCAGCCAATTGCTGCTGCCTATCCGACGATTCTCTTCTAGGCTCTTTTTGGGCAACCACTCCTCCCCGTTGGCCAGCTCTGCCAGCTCTTGTTTGCCATCTTCTCCATCCCTCATCGCAGCCACCCATGTGCTGGGCACGCTGCCTTTTTATCCTCGCTGGATGCTCTGCCTGCAGATTGAAGATGGACCAATCAGAGAGAAGTGGGGTTAGTTCCCCCCTCTGGTCCATCTTTTCACCTTGCCCCTGGGTAGGGGCGGGGCAAGCCTCTTCCCTAACCTCCTCTGATTGGTGGGAAATGCCCTACCAATCATTTTAAGCCTTTTAAAGCTGCTGAGCTGGGTTGCTGCCAGCAAGCCTGCCACATTGGTAATATTATTCTGGTTACAGATATTATTTCACCCAAAATCTTATTTAGGTGACTAAATGTCAATATTTGTTCTTTCTTTAATATTTATATTATCCTCTGTTTTTCTCTCTGCATCTTTGCCATGATAAAAGCTTGACTAATGGAAGTGGCTTTCTTTGATGCCCAATGTTTTGGGGCAGTTGTACCTGACTGATCCAATGTGAGACTGCCTCAGAGCACCTTGCCTTTCCACAGAACTCCAGGCCCCAAGATTCTTCTGTTTAGAAGTGACCTACTGTGCCATGGGGTTTAATGTCAGTCTTCTGTGCACCTCCATTTCTCTGGTCATTTGCTTCTGGTGTCTGTATATGCTGTCTAGTGTGGGGGATGGGAACTCAGCCCAGCTGGGTTGACTCCCTGTCCCCAGCCCGATCTAGCACTGGGGATGGGAAGTCTGTCCAGGTGGGATGACTTCCCATCCGTCCAATCTAGTGCTGGGGAGGGGAACTGAGTGATTGGGCTCGGTTCCTTTCCCCAGCCTGATCGCAGCGCTGAGGAGGGGAACTGAGCCTGGGCTCAGTTCCTTTCCCCTGCACTGTTATCGGCTTCCTACAGCCCAGTGGTGGGAGATGGGGAGAGCCAGGGCTGCACTCCTGGCTGCTGCTGGGAGCACAGCCCTGGTTTTCCCCTGTCTTTCACCACCTCAGTGCTGGCTGCTTTGAAACTCGAAATGTTTTGAAACTTTTGAAACGTTTTGACTAGCCTTGTTTTGTTTTGAGGCTATTTCAAAGCCCTTCATTTCAATTCAATTTCACTGTTTCGAGCTTGAAACGAGTCAAAACCATGTCAAATCGAAACAGCTGGCAAATTTGCACAGCCCTAGTCCACTCTTTGTATTACATGGAGGGCAGAACTTTTATGTGCTCCAGAGCTGTTTCTTCCTGGCTTTCCATATTACATGCAGCATCTCTGCAATGTTCCTCTACCTCCCTTCCTTTAGCCCTGCATACCCTGAAAATGAGTTTTAAGATAAAATACTCAAGCTTTCAAACAAATAAGACCATCATAGCCAGGAAAGCTTTATTTTTCAAGTTTCAGTCATGTGTGCTCTAAAGAGCTGGAAAATATCTGCAAAGTGTGAATTTTATAGTCTTTCTGTTCTGTAAATCAAAAGCTGCAAAACTGCTGCTAGCCATTTTTTAAAATCACATCTGGGCTCAGGATTTGTGTGCCAAGTTTCAGCTTCATGCAAATTAAGAGATGAGTTGAAATCAGCTTTGAAAAAGGGGAGGTTGATAATGGGAATGCTGATGGAGTGGAAGGTGGGAGAGGGCACTCCTGCAATAAATCCAGGAAGCAGAGATAAAATGAGACCTTGTGACACATTCATGGAGCTTGGCAAAAAAGGTTTCTGAATTTATCTACCAGCTGAAGCAGCTGGAAGAATATTCTTGAGTAGTCAGGTTTTATCATAACCCACTGTTTCTCTTCAGGTTGAAAGAGTAACAAAGTCAGAGAGGCCAGAGGCTGAACTGTGGCTGAGGGGCATTAAAGCACAGCTGGGATGTGGAGCAAAACAGAGCCCTTTTCCATTCCTGATCCTCAAGATTTTTTAACCTATGCTGCACATCAATGACCTGAGGCTTTTGGGGACTTTGAGGGGTGCAGGTGCACCCAAATCATACTGGCAGTTGAGAGGGAGGGTAATGCTGTAGGAATTAAATCTCAAAAAAGGTCCTTTGTGTCACAACCCAAAGGGTGTGATTTTTGTTTTTGTGTGCTTCGGCACTGCTAAATTGTTCCCGCTAAATTACAGCTTCCTTGCACGGTGGAGTTTTCTGCTGCAAAAGAGAACCCCGGTGCAAGGGAGAATTTCCCGCCAATTTGAAGCTTTCTTTGCAGGGTGCATTTCTTTGTTGCAGCACAGAAATGCTCGTTGCAAAGAGTTCCCACCATTTGTATGCTAATTCCAGCCCCATTATTGGCCAGTTCTAAATTATTCACAAGTGGCGGCTAGTGATTGGCTTGCTAGCCGTATAAAAAGCTTGAGTGGTTTCCGCCCAAGTTGGAGGACTCCACGACTACCAGGAGGAGGAGACTTCACGTTGTGTGAAGATCTCGAAGCTCTGCGGAGCTGATTCCTTCGAACCCAGCATGTATTTCAAGCAGGCAACAGGGGTCTGATCAGCCTCTAGCCTCTCCCCATCGCCGATAGATTCCTAGACGTATCCCTCCCTGCGCGCAAAAGAACCGGACCCACGGAGCCTAGCAAACTTCGTGTGAGTCTATTCAGAGCTCTTTCGGATGAGTACTTTCTTTGGTGGGCACGACGGGCTCATGGTTTAGAACCTCCAACCGGATTGGGCTAGAGTTCGCGAGTTTAGAACTCTTGTCCACCTCTCTTCTTTCCTGTCTGTAACCGCAACTCAAGCAAGTTTTCCTGCCTGCACCGCAACCATCTCCGGTGTAAGTAAACAATCTTTAAATCTACTGCTACGAGTCTGTGCCTAATTCTAGCTTGACGCGCTCCTCTCTCCGACCCCGCGTGCCCGGGCTGCTGGCCACAGCCCGCGTGCAGCACGAAAAAGGGCCCGGCTCACGACTGGCCCGCACACTTTGGGTTTAATACTGCTTTGCATCAGTGGACTCACAGGGTATTTAGACAGAGATGACTCTACATTGAACAGACAGTTGTGCTATGTGACCACCTGAGGTCCCTTCCGACAATATTTCTCTTTGATGCTAATTAGAAAAAAAGACCAAATCATAGGCAATAGTGCATCTTGGAGGTAAGAATAGGCCCTAAGCCTACCTGATTCTTGGATACAGAATAGGACTCAAGGAGGAGCCAAGGTGATACCATTCAAACCTTTGTATTGCTATATGATGGCTACTAGGGAACAACTTGCTCTAGAAAGTAAACTAGAGCAGCTTAAGGGTCTAAATAATGCCAACTTGTACGAGCTCCAAAGTCTCCCAAGGTGCTATTATACCTATCAAGGATTCCTGAAGCACAGTTTGTACTGCTTTGTTTTCTATGCTTTCCAGGCAGGCGTCCTATGCACAGTGGATGAAAAAGATCTGGTTACCTGGGAATTTTTAGCCATTCACTTCTGCTTGGTTTTAGGCAGTTTTTAGGGTAATGAGGCAGTGCAAAGCAGCTTCACCGGGGCAAAGCATCTGGCAGAAGCTTTCATCAGCATTGTGATCATTATTATTACTCTTATAAGTTAACGTAATGGCTATGCTCAGGGGGCCTAATACATATTATCAGCAGTCCTGCTGCATCCCAAACAGCTTGGAATCAACCATAAACTAAAGTCTCTCTTTATGGTTGATAGGTATCTACCTTTTTGATAGCTTGAAAATGTTAAATTAAGTTTCCTCGTGTTGAATTAAATCCCACTTAAATTGTGACACCTACAATAAACGAGTCAACTATATAATTTATAGAATATGTTTTCTCATTCTAAACAAAACAAGCCACCCTTGCTAGAACACATCTGCTTGTCTGCTATATCCCTTTCTTGCCTTTTGCTGGAGCTTTGAAAGTTAGTGAGTTCTTTGAGGGAAATCCTGCCTTTCTATGGGTTTGATCATGCACACTTTGAGCATTGCCACAGGTAGTAGGAATCGTCCTGGCCCTGCACTTACTGGGATGATGGCTGCCAGTGTGCTCTGCAGGCAGCAGGATACCAGGCTGCCCTGCTGGCAAACAGTTGGCCTGCAGGCAGGCAGCACACTTTCCCTGCATGCTTTCCCCCTGGCAGGGCAGGGAAACAGAGTGATGCTCTCCCTGTGTGCCTGTCTACTGGGCAGGGCTGGGAGCAGGATGCAGGGTGCCACACAGGCCCGGAGCCTGGGCAGGGCTGAGAAAAGGCAGCTGGAGTGCCCAACACTACCTAAAACCCAGGAGCCACAGCTGCAGGCAATGATGAGCCCAGCAGGGGCTCTCTAATCCCAGCGGCAGCAGGAGGGCACATGGGGACTGCGCTGCATCTCTCCATGGAGCTGAGGACGCCCTGCTGGAGGCTAGCCCAACCTTTGCTCCCATGACAGGAACCTGAGAACGACATTTGCAGGGAACAGATAAGAAAGGCTAAAGTGGTGACCAAACTTAGATTAGCAATGGGAATCAAGGACAGCAAGAAGTCCTTCTTTAGGAACATGGGGAACAGGAGGAAAACAAGTGGGAGTGTGGAGCCACTGCTCAACAACTCGGGAGAGCTGGTTACCAGCACCCAGGAGAAATCTGAACTCCTGAATGGAATGATTACTTTGCTTTGGTCTTTCACTGGAAAAAGGGGAAAACAACACCAGGTAGAGTACAGGATGAGCACAGTAGGAATAATCACCTTCCTACTATTGCTGTAGAATTGGTATATGACCAATTAAAAAAATTAGACATATACAAGTCAGCAGGACTGGATGATCTTTATCTGAGAGTGCTGAAGGAGCTGGCCAAAGTCATTGCGGAACCCCTGGTGAGACTCTTCCACAACTTGTAGTGCTCTGGAGAAGACTCTGAGAACTGGAAGAGGGCCAATGTTGTGCCCATTCACAAGAAGGGCAGGAGGGAGGACCCCGATAACTACAGGCCAATCAGTCTAACTTCCATCCTAGGGAAAATCCTAGAAAAGTTCATTGAGGAGTCTATTTGCGATAAGCTTGCAGAAAGTAAGATTTTGAATGACAGCCAGCATGGCTTCATCACAGGCAGGTCTTGCCATACCAACCTCATCTCATTCTATGACCAGGTAACTCACCACCTGGACAAAAGAGAACACCAAGCTGACTAGCACCATGAATGAAAGGGACCTGGGGGTAATAATAAACCAGAGTATGTATATGAGCTGGCAGTGTGATGCTGTAGCCAGTAGGGCAAATAATACTCTGACATGCATCAATCAATGCCAAGGCTTCACGGGAGTTCATATAACCTGGGGCTCCTAATCACTTATAGGGGTTGGCCAGATACAGGCCAGCCCTGTGACTCAGGCTCAGACTGGGGGCAAGCCCTGAAGGGCCTTAGCAACCTTAGAAGAAGGTGGACATATACTTCAAGGCTGATGGTAGGCCTGTGAATTAATGAGGGACATGACTGTTTATGTTATATTGCTTTATTAATTTCTATATGGTACAGACACCATTTGTGGTAAACCCTTGCTGGAGTAGCAGGGCCCAGCCAACTCATGTCAGTCCCAGATTGTTCTGTTTTTTTCCACATTGGATCTTTCTTTTTTCACATGAAGGCAGGTGTCTAGGGGACCAGGTGCCTATCCTGATAGCATCACAAGAACACCCAAGTGGAAAGGGGTGGGGTGCATGGGGAGGTAGAGCCCCACAGAAGATGCCCAGACACTGAGACCTACACTCATCTCAGTGTACCCCAGTATAGCCAGGTGCCACTTCCTCATAGTCTTCTCATTAACAAGTCATGGCAGGTGGGATATAGATAAGGGGACTAAACACCTGTTGAGCGTGTGGTACTTGGGCCCCACCGTGGTGTGACCCTTCTGGGTCCCACTACACATAATACAATAAGATAGTTTATTTTTGTTTCTACACTTACCACTCAGGGTTATCTTGTAGACCCAACCAGACATTCAAAGGCAGGATCTGGTTTTATGTATTTCAAAATTCTGACAGACTGGCATGGTTGTGAAGGAGAAGTTGTCCTTTCTTGTACAAGTACTCATAAAGTTATATGGCAGATTAAAAACATAATAAAAGAAAATTAAATAATAAAAAAGGACATTAGAGTAACAAGGAGAGGTGTGATCAAGAAGATTCAGGGTCAGAGCTAAAATCGAAGGAGAGAATCCTTCTTTTTGGGTTTTAATCTCCTTGCTTTGCTGCATTTTACTCAAACCTTTTACAAGGTTTAAACACTACATGTGATATCCCTGTGGTTTAGTATAGCCTATCAACTTGTGTGTTTCCATCAGGTTCTCACTGGGCCGAAAGCTTTATGAATTTCTTCTACAATAATTCCCCTGATCTCATTCTTGGTCATTATAGTGCAGCTGATTGCCACTAAACAGATACTTCCTCTTTTTATTCTTTGCTTTCAGACTCATAATTCTGTGCTTATCTGCACTGAACTTCATTTGCATTTATTAGCTATGTTGGTATTTAAAATATTTACACAAAGAACTTCTTTTATCTGTCTGCACTGTTTCTTATTAGCTGTTCACTCTTCCCATTTAACTTTTAAATACAGACTTGAAATGTTTTTTCTAAATGTTTGTCCAGATTCTCTGCATAAAAACTGGGTGCTTATCTATGCCCAACCCCAATGAGTAAACTCAATCTTAAAATATTACCTTTCTAATTTACATCTCTTAATCTTCTTTCAGTCCATGGTACTTATCATTTCCTGCTTCCCTTCTCAATAAGGTTAAGTACAGACAGTCAAAAAGCCCCAGGCTGAATCGATTCAAACTTTGCAGGTTAGCCTAAACTGCATAGATTGAAGTGATAATCAATTGAACAGACATTCACTTTTGAAAACAGAAAGGCAGTCAGACCTCTGCAGTGGCTCATACCAGTAGCCAGTGGGTGCTAGAGCATGCCTCCCAGCCTGAGGCCATTGCTGAAGGTACTGGAATGCAGCCAAGCAGGGCTCATCCTTGATTGGCTAGTGAGCACATGCCTGCCCAAACCCTTTTAGTCACCTCCCGGGATAACAGTCCCCTAGTCCAGGGCTGCCTCAATCCTCCAGCCTCAAAGGGTGTTCCCTAGCCCTGGCAGGATCCCCCCAGCCTTGGCCCTGGTGTAGAGAAGGGATCCCCCCCATTGTAAGAAGACTTATTAGAATTTAGAGTGGGGGGAAAAAAACACACCACTCCATTGGACCCCCAACCAGTAGCTGACCCATATGCATGGGGGGAGAGGGGGAAGAGGGAAAGTCTGCAGTAGGGATTTTACTCCCTATTCTGGCCTGGAGCCAGGAGCAATTCCCTTAGCCATGCCCCCCGATCCCAGCCTGGGAGGAGGGTATGGATTAGTGTCTGCCTGGGATTGGCCTGGGTGTGCCTGGCAGAACAGGGAGAAGCACCTGGAGGTTTTCCCCACTCCCAGCTCAACATCCTCCCTTATACTTGTCAGCTGGCCCAGTGGGCCAGGGCTTAGCCACATCCCCCTCAGCTTGAGTGGGGAAAAGCCTCCAGGGTCTTCCCTCCTCTCTTCTTGCCAGGCAGACCATGGGTGGGGTTGGTGCTGGGGTTTTCCCCCCAACCCCTTCTTTGCCAGCCAGGGCAGTGATAATGCTCCAACTAGGGAGCAGAGGAGCAGGGAAGACCCTGCTCTGCTGGAGCAGACAGCACAGCCCAGTGCTGCAAAGCATCCTGGGATGCTGGGGGACTATGGGTTAACTTGAATGGGGAAGGAATCTGGGACAGAAATTCCATAAACCAGTTTGACCTGAATCACCCTGATACTACATCCAACCAGGTTTATCTTAAACCAGGTTGGGACATTCTGAAAATGGTTTAAGAACACTGAACTTCTGTTCTATTAGAGGTTTCAACCAGTTTCTGATCACAGAAACTGGTTTGTTTGTAACTTCTATCCCTAGCCCATGGGATAGACCTGCCTTTCTGGTGTGGCCTTTGGTGAAATGTGCTTGAAAGTACTGCTCCTCTCTGGAGTATAGCACATGGATTGAGTACATTACTAGATCTAAGGATTTGGCTCTTCCTAAAGGATAAATCCAGATTAGTGATCTTATTTAGATTCATGTTAAGGTGGAGTGCAATGCATCTTGATTGTCCAGGATCTTTTAATTGCATCTTTTCTCATCTTTACATATGGACTTTGGGAAAGACAGATGACTGAATATGTTTCCTCAGGATCTTTATAACTTTCTTGAGAGGAAGGTGACTTCGGTCAAGGCACTTAACTCAGACTCAAGGCTCTGATATAATTTCTGGTTCTTCATCATTATTACTTCTGGTAAATGGAATGGCCAAATATTTTATGATAGCATGATACTCTTTTTATTATTTATTGTATGCATTCTAAAAATAGTATAAAGGGTACATTTTAAACACTGTGTTACAGCATGTTACAATGGCATTGATCAGTTGATTTTTGAAACTCCCTCCTGTAATCCATACAGTCAGGGTTAGATTTACCTTTATGATCACTAATCTCCTAGGGTGAGATCCTGCAATCTGATCTGCTATTAGTGGAGGGATCCAGATTGCTGCACAGAGCCCAAGTGATCTGAATGGGGGAAATTATTAACATCCAATCTGCAAAATCACAACATCAGAGTGAACACAGAGGAAAAAATAACATCTCTTGGCAATATAATAATGAAAAGAAAATTGGGGAAATTCAAAGGCAACTGATTAAAATTGATAGAACAAAATAAGGTTCCAGATGGTGTGATATTATCACAAGAAATGAGATCAGATTGGAGGCATAACCTGAGAACAATTGATAAAGGGACATTTTATGATGTGGGTGCACATTTTTATTAATCAGGGCGTAAGTGACCTATTAACTGATATGTTTTGGAAGAGATGTCCTCTCTAGGAGGTTGCTCCTTAACTATCTGTGTTGGAATTTCTTGCACTTTTCATCTCAATGGTTAATACTGACCATTATCAAAACTGAGATGTCTGATCAGGTGGGAATGGATACAATTCATTCTGGTAATTTCTGTGGTCCAGTTTTGAAAATGTCTTCTACTTGAAAGCATTTTTGTCACTTATAGGAATGTCTATTGCAAATGGTTCTCAACCTTTGTAGATTCAAGGTATCCATCTTTAGAATCAAAATATCTCTTGCTGGATTCAAGGCAGCCCTCAGAAAATGCTAGCTCTTAGTTTTTACTCATTTTTTGACTACAGAAAAAAATATTGGAGCAGCTCTTCTGTTGCAAAGAGCTCAGAAAGATCCCAACTAGTCATAGTGTGTTTAACACAATGAATTCCTTTTGAAATTTCTGGATTTAGATTGTGAATTGTGTTTGCACACCTAATACTGCTAGCACCCTGTAACATCCTTGAAAGGGTCTAAAGGTACCCAGGATACTGTGGCACCCTGGTTGAGAATTGGTGCTCTATTTGGAATGTGCAATGGATTTTTGCAGCTTTGTGAATGTAATGGGAGGACAGGTGGGTGGGACATATGGGATACAATGTTGCATGTTCAGGGACAAAAAGAAAAAGAAAATGTGGTTCTTCTGTTTTCCCAAACCTGAATTGCTCACACTCTTAAAAATATCTACCTTAAAAATGTCCAGTCTGCGTCTAAGATGATCATCCTATTGGTCACATTCATTTCAGATAATGAGACTAAGCACTGACTTGGCAAAAGCAAGACTATAAGCAGATAAACTAGTTACTTGAAAGACAAAAGGATGCAGGGTTTTACTGAACACCCACTGTTCTGTGGAAAGTACCTATGTGCAGACTTTTGCCCATAGCAAACAAAAATGACCCTGTGGTAAATTAGCCCTCAGTGAAATAGGAGCTAGTATGGGCGTATGGTAAACTGTGACTGATTTTAACCTCACAGTTGCTCATTCATCAGTCCATGCCCTAAGACAGGAGTGACCAACCTATCGTATGTGTGGCACAGGCAGTTTCTGTGTTTGGTATATGCTAGGCCAAGGAGGGGAAGGGTAGCATTGTGGCACACAGGGCAGAGAGCATAAAAGAGCAACAGATCAGTCAGGGAACCCAAGGCAGAAAGCAGAGCAGTAAGGGGGTAGGGGTAGGGGATGGGAGTGGTACTAGGGGAGTGTACATGGGGTTAATTTGTGGCATGCCTGCTAAAAAGGTTGGCCCTCTCTACCTAAGAGATGTCTGTCTCTTCTCATGAATGTGGGCATCAGGAAGACTAATAATGGAATCATAGGGTTGGAAGGGAATTCAGGTGCTGTCTAGTCCAAATCCCTGTACAGTTGAAGGATTCACTATTTCTGAACCATCCCAGCTGGATGTCCATCTAGGCTTTTCTTCAAAACCTCCAATGAAAGAGATTCCACTACTTCCATTAACTTGTTGCATTAGCTTGTTGCATTGCCCTGTTGTTCTTACAGGTTTTTCTGAGATTTAACTTAGTTCTGCTTTGCTGCAGTTTTAAAACCATTGCCTTATGTCCTACCCATTGTGGGAAGGGAGAACATTTATCCTCAATCTTCTTTTATGGCAGCCTTTCAGATAATAGAAATTTTCAAATATGCCCCCAGCCCTTAATCTCCTTTTCTCCAAAGTAATCATGCTTATTTCCTTCAGTCTTTTTTCTTATGGCTTGCTTTCTAATCCCTTTTATTACCTTTGTCACTCATGTCTGGGCCATTTCCAGTTCCTCTAGATCCTTATTAAAATGCAGTGTCCAGAACTGGACACAGTACCCACTCTGATGTCAAACCAATGTCAAATAGAATAGTACTATCACTTTCCATGGTTTGCATAAATTGCTTTTGTTAATGTAATGCTTTTTTTCATTCTTCTGTGATGACGATAATGAAGACAAAAGTTTGCCAGACAGCCCACCCCGAGCCACTAATACTTTTGCATATATCTGGCAGAACTGAATCTGAGCTTTTCAGGCAGCACAGACATTTCATCCTGCAGTATCTAATAGCCACTTGGATTTATAAACACTGTACCATGAAGGAAGAACCAGTGCTAGCTAGATGCCTTCAAATGAATGATAAAAAGGATTCCTGATTTTAAAAACAAAATAGATTTGGTTCTGTGCAGCACCTGCCAAATGAATGTCTCTCTTTGCTTCTGAATTTCCACTCTTGGAGATACAGATCTTGCTTTTCTTAAAGTTAATTCCATATATAAGCCACCTTTCCATAAACTGTTATTTCACAATAAAAATGGGAAATACTATACATTTAGGAAAAAAATTGAACCATAAACAATTGTTAGAGAGAACATACAGTCAATGAAAAATTGGGGAATTTTTTCTAAAACAGAAAACTTAAATACTAACTTTAGGCCTCCTGATTGTCATTTATAATTTGGTTGTCTTAATGCATATTCCCACTTATCTTTCCTAGCTCTGTGATTAAATATCAGTCGAGTATTCATGCTAGCTCCTGGCTAAGGAGTGTGCCTGTCAGTTTGTACAAGTATAACAATTTACTTCCAGGGATACATCTATCCTCATGCAAAAATTAAACTGTAAATGAACTCTGGTCAAATGACTTAACAAGGTCAAATTTTTGTTTGTTTGAATGCAATTACTGATAGGAAAATGTTGAATTCCTTAGAAAATCTGAGTAGCCCAGATGGAGTATGAATACAATTCTCATTCCTTATGTAAGTAGTACTCACTTAATGCTTGACATGTGGAAGCCACCCCAATAGGTATGTGTAACAGGGTGCATGGATCGGGGACTGGAGCTAAGCTACAGGGAGTTAAAGGGTAATAGCTTGCCTGCCTAAGGGCATGGGATCAGCTGCCAGGGATGACAGGAATGATTGGCTCACCCTAGGGGAAGTTAAAAGCTCCCAAGGAGGGTACGTGAGGTGAGGGGGGGTGGCTGTGGTGCTGAGGAGGCAGCGCAGAGCCAGTTTTGCTTTCTCAGGGTCTGAAAAAGTGCCACAGGTTTTATTGTTTATGTTGCTTCCTATAAGGACAAGTTTTCCCCAAGGATAATAAAATTGTTTGGTGAACTGAGTGACATTCTGCTACAGTGTGCAAAGCTTAAAAGGTTACAAGCTTTAAAGAATATCTTGATTTAACAAGGCTCTGGATTGTTTGAATTTATGTGAAAGAATTTCAGGATTCTTGAGCCAACCCAGAGCATTTTCAGACTGTTTTAAATAGGTGCATGTTTCTTCTACAGTAGGAAGAACTAGCATGTCCCTATGTAAACTCTAACACACATTCAATGCTAACACACATATGCTCAGGCATAAATAAACTAGATCCATCCTGGTTGATTAGCACCTTATTCCATGAGTGGTCCCATAGATTTCAATAAAACTTCATAGTGAAGTAAACCACCTTTGGGAAGGTGCTACCCAGTCTTTTTCACAGTGTAGATAGCACTGTTAGTTTACAGAATGTCAATCTAGATTGGCACTTTATTTTTTTTTTAAGAAGTTTATTCTTGGTTTGAATATTGATACCTAAGCCTTTTGTTTATTAATGCAGCTAATAAGGTGTTGACAAGCTGGGCAGGGTTCAGGAAAATGCTGCAGGAGTGACGTGGAATGTAAAAGGCTCGCATTACAGTGAGAGCTGATCTTGCTTTATCAAAAGGGAAAGTTATGAGGCAAGTTGCTGATAGGCCAAGTTATGTATGATGACAGAAGATTTTTGTTATAGAATCCCCTTTAAACTATGAGATCATAGCTCCATAGGAAAGTAGAATTACAAGGGACCTCACCAGGTCATCTAGTCCAGCCCCCTGCTCAAGGGAGGATCATCCTTGACTAAACCATCCTAGCCAAGTGTCTGTCCAACATGCTTTTGAAAAATTCCAAGAATGGAGATTACACATCTTGTTTAGGCAGCATGTTCCAATGCCTAACTACCCTCATAGTCAGAAAGTTCCTCCTAATTTCTGTACTAAATTTCCTGTGCTGCAGCTTGAGGCCATTTCTTCTGGTCACATCCCCTACAGTCACAGAAAAAAGTCCATCTCCATCCTCTTTATAATCATCTTTCAGGTATTTGAAGACTGTTATCGAATCTCCCCCTTCAGTCTTCTTTTTTCCAGATTAAACTACCCTTCAGTCTTTCTTTGTAAGTCTCACCTCCAAGTCTACTAATAATTTTTGTTGCTCTGCGCTGGACGCTTCCCAGTTTGTCACCTTTCTTCTTAAAGTTTAGGGCCCAAAACTGGACACAGCACTCCAGTGTCACTGGTAGGTGTTGTACAGCTTTGGGGACCTCTTCAAGGTGCCCTGCCTCCCCCCAGCGATGTCAGGGTGAAACTCTATTCTGGTGCCCTGTAGATGGTCTGGGCGCTGACCCTTTTCTCTCCTGCCATGTCTTTTGTGTTGTTGGGGAGGCAGTTCCCTGTTGGGAGGCCCGGAGGGGTCTCAACCCTGTGGGTGTCTTTGTGGGGCTCCAAACCTCCCCTTTAACCCACCCTTACCATGGTAAATAGTAAGTGCTCTTCGCCCTTTAAAGATGCCTTTCTGCAATCTCTCTTGCAGCTGGCAAAGGACAAAAAAGGCAATAAAAAGGGATTCTACAAATATGCCAAAACTAAGAGGAAGATCAGAGAAACTAACTTTAGTTCCAAGTCAGACACAAAAGGATGGTCAAGGAGAATAAAAAGGAGTTTTTAAAAAGTATACATTGATCTTTCTCTCATATATGTACAAATATAGCAGGGGATGTGTGCACATGTGCCTGTGAGTACCAATTACAACACAGAAGGCACGGTAAAGATGCACCTCATTTCTGCCTGACTTCAGACTAGCACAGCAAACTACCACTTTCACTCTTGTTCCAACAGTTAAATTGCTCTCAGGATAAAAGTAATTGCGCCTTTTCTCTAGGCTGGAAGATTAGGCTAGACAAATTCACCCAGTAGATCTTGATATGCTTTTGTCTGATAGATTAAAGAGTCATGTTGGGATAGAGAGTATTCCATTATCACTGTGAACTATGAATAGATCATCTATCTTCTTCCCAAATTCAGAGCAGAAATATTTATAGAAGACTTTTGCCCATTTTTGCATCATTGACCGTTTTACTATCTGTATCTAGTAACATTCATGAGCAGAGAGAAGCAGCTGTACTAGCTTGATGTCAGGCAGAAGGTGGGGTAGAGATAAGGTGCATCTCTAGCTTGCCTTCCATCTAGTAACAGGTACGCATGCATACACTGACACACCTTCTGCTACATTTGTCTGGAATATATAGACATGGATGTGTGTGTGCATGTGGGTATATAAATATATATGTTTACAAAAAATCCTTATTTTGGTCCTTGATCCTCCTTTTGTTTCTCAGATGACAGATGGCTGATATGTGTTTTTCTCCATTTTAAGCTGCCATTTTTGCAATTTCTCTTGCTTCTTGCATGCTGGAGCTCCTAAACTGTGTCAGTCTAAATGTACGGTGATGCACTTAATCCAAGCAAAGGACATTTGTTAAACTGAGGAGGTTATCTAAATGATAAAACATGGAGCCCAGCAGAGACAACACTACTTGTAGTACCTTTCCTGCCTTGTCTCTTAGGTTTGTGCTGCTGCTGCTGGGTAGAAAATGCCTGTGACATCTCCTGAGTCCTGGATCCTGGTACTGTTAACAAACTGTAGCCTCTTCCCAAACCAGATCTCCCTTAGTGGAGGATAGACACAAAGAAGCTATTGGGCATAAAAGAGACACTAAGTGATCTTTTTCAGCTGTCAAATTTCAGTATAGACCAACCATCTAAAAACCAGAACATTTGGTTACATTGACTCCTTGTACAAGTCACGGGGTTTAGTCCCCCTAAATTGAAACAGTGGGTTTTTAACTGGTTTGTTTTTAATTGTGATGATTAAAAACCCACCGTTTCAATTTAGAGGCTTCTATCACTGTTATGGAGAGGGGCCGAAATTTATTTATTTTTTTGGCAGAGCCTGCCGGCAGGCCCTGGATTGCAGGGGGCCCTGGTCCTTCCTGCCATGGTGGCAATGCTCCCTGGGGCTACCTGCATTGGCTGCTAGTGGGCCAGGTGCTGGCTCTGCACTGGGGCAGCACCCAGCCTGCTCAGAGCCTGTCTGGGCAGCCACCACCATGGAGAGGAGGACTGGGGCCTCCTGTAGCTCAGGGGTTGCTTGACCCACCAGCATCTTGCCCCATGACCAGGGGCAGGCTCTACTGGGGGTGAAAAAGTGGATTGGGCCTTGTAACAGCGTTGCAGCCGCGACTCTGTTACTAAGATGGGGTAGCAGCTGCCGGAGATTAGAACATCCGGGAAAAGGGGGAACGTAATCCCCCAGGCAGCCAATGAGGACCCAGAAAGAGAAATAAAGAGAGGGAGGAAATTTCCCAAAGTTGGCTTCGGGCACCTAAAGACCAGAGAAGCGGGTGAGGAGTCCTGCGACGAGTAATTTGGAGAAAGTCCAGGAGACAGAGATTTGGAGGATTGATATGACCCACAGCTCACGTCTTACCTGGTAAGACAGCCTCTGCTGTGAGTCATAGGAATGGATCAGTGGTGTGGGGAAAAACCGCGGATCTGGGTCACGACGTGGCGGGATTCTCCGAACGGGAGAAAAAAAGAAAGAAAGAGAGAGAGAGAGAGAGAGGGCGGGGGAGCACCCGATCCTGCCCTGAAGACACGGGATCCCGATCCCTCACCAGAGAGTGAAGGGAGGTGAGGAGACAGAAAGAGAAAGTAAAAGGAAAACTGACTGAGCCGCGCTTCGCATACCAGCACAAGCCACAGAAGGGGAATCCCAATGTCGGCGTTAATCAGCCGCTAACAAGTCAATTAGCGGCTGATCTTCAAGATAACAAGTAGTGTTTACCGTCTGAAACAGACGGCGAGGACCCACGTGGCAACCTCCTTTTTTTTTTTTGGTGCCTGTCGTGCCTAGAGAGCTTAACAGGCTAATGATAATAAAGCACTCTGAACAAAGATCTGGCCAGTGTGTTTCTTACCGCGGTACTGGCGTGTAACAACTCTTCCTCCCCAGAATTTGCATTTAGATCAAGTCGTGGCAGGTGGGACTTGTGGGAGCTGACAGGCCCCTTGCCACTTCTTTAGTTCTTTCCCTCCAGGAAGGTCTGTGCCACCTTCCTGCCACCTGGGACCACCCAGGAACAATGTTCCCTCTAAGGTGTAGTGATCCATAAGCATGCTGCTTTGGTCCATAAGCATGCCATTTCGGTCTGTGAGCGTGCCACTTTGGTCCCGCCTCCCCCTTTTGCTAAGCCTAGATCTGGACTATGTTAAGCCCCTATGGGAAGCAGGGTCCTACAGGCAGAACCCCCCACTCACCTGGCTCAAAGTGGCCCCTGTAGTGCTCTCTGCTGAAGAAGGCGCAGAAGAACATGGCTGCTCCTGGCTGCTTGGCCCAGCTCCTCCTCCAGCTCTGCCTGCACCACTCACTGTGGCCACCAGGGGGAACTGCCAGAGAAGGCAGTGCAGGTGGGTGCGCGGGGCAGGGGCAGGAGCAGGAGCAGGCACAGCCCGGACTGGTGGGGGCAGCTCCAGCTCCACAATATAAAAGTAGCTGAAAGGCAGGGAGCAGCACCGATCCAGCAGAGCAGTTCCCCGGCACTAGCAGAGCCCGTGCCAGCCCCAGCCTCTGCCTCGCCTTGCCATGCTGCAGCCCAGTTCCTCTCTGCATGGGTGTGTGGTGTTAATAAGTCAGTGCATGGCATGGTATTAAATTGTGTGCGGCCATGCACATGCGCAGCTTGGAGGGAACCTTGCCCAGGAATGGGCTGGCTTGCCCCTGAAGCAGTGCAGGAAGGTGACTGGATGTGCTGGTGGCGGGAGAAGGTGATGGGGATCATAGGTGACTTGTAGGGGGGGCGCAGAGGGACATGTTCCCCCCCCCCCGAGATTGGCCACCACCAGCTTCTGTGGGTAGTCACTGCTTACCACCTGCCTTCCCCTTTCCTCCGGTGTCTGTGGGCAGTCCCTGCTTGCTGCTCGCCCCCCACAACCTTGCTGCTGACGCCAATGCTGGCATCCGTGGGTGGTTGCTGCTGATGCCGACACCTGTGGGCAATCACCACTCGCCACTCACTGCTCACCACCGCCCCCCACTGCCAACGCTGCCACTGGTGTCTGTGGTTGGTCTCCACTCGCCGCCGATGCTGCTGCTTACAAATGGTGCCACCCCAGTCTCGGGAGGCACCAGCCATTCATGGTGGAGATAGTGCATGGGGTGATGGAAGCCCACCAAGCCCGAGCTTCCCTGAGCATGCCCAGGCTTCCAATGCCCTGAGCACTGTCCCTGCCACCTTCTCCAGTACACCCAGGCACCCTCCCGTCACCACCCCCTGCAGCCCCAGGGGCAAGCTGGGTGTGCTGGTGGCCAGAGAAGGCAGCAGGGACAGTGCACAGGGAACTGGAAACCCAAGAGGTTTTGGGGATGCATGTGTCACTGCAGTTTATTAGGTAGCAAACTAGAATACATTGGGATGTGTTTTAGTTTGCTATGTAACAAAGTCATTTACATCGCAATATGCCACCACACGTGTACAGTGGGACAAAATTAAATTGCAATAGACTACCACATGTGTAATGTGTGACACAATTAAACTGCTATAAAAGGCCAATTAAACTGCTAACAAGGGTGATTTCATCATGTGTACAAGCAGCCATTAGTTATAAAGCCAGAAATGTAGATATCAATGTTGATTTAGTCAGTTATTATAGCTTTTTAAATATGGTTATGTTATAAATATCTTGCCCATATTATGCATTTGAATACAAATACAAGAGTAATGACTTAAATATTTAATATAGTTCTATGATATCATATCTCTATGGTCAATTTTATGGTCATGTGAATCTTGCAATTGCATGGAGAGTGCCTATGTTCTGCCAAGGAACAACAGAAGGCAGTCTGTCCATCTACTGAGAACCAGAGAGGCCACTGGCAATATCTCATTGTCCTCTTGGGCTACAAACATATTTTGTCTTTGTGCCAGAATGAGCAGTGTTAATGTAACCCAGCATAGCTGATCTAGTAGGTAAGCAGAAACAGATGTTGCCCAGGGCCAATGTCCCACAGGATTGGGTCCCTGAAAACACAGGGGTCCCTGCCCAGGATGGATGTAGAGCATGGGTAAAGAAACAGAAGTCTGCTGCAAACAGAAGGCACAAACTGTTACCAGGAATTGTCATACTCATAATTTTGGGCACTTGTGGTGCAACGAGGGGCAAGGATGTCTACTTATTTGGGTTTTGTTTTACCATAATTTTTTTATGGCAGCACAAAGGTGATATCTGTTTGCAGCCCTGGTGACAACAAAAGCAGCTGTCTTATGAACTGTACAGTTAGGGAATAAAAAGCAACTACTAGCTGGTCCATTGGCCTATCCTTCCTGTCCTGCTAAATGATCCAAAGATCATTTAGCTCTGAACTCTTCTTAACGGAAGAAATTCCTGAGAACTTGTGAAAAAAGCTGGTTAAAAAAATACACAGCCGTTTTTTGACCAGAACAAGAAAAAGAGAAAAGTGGGAAAGCTTCAACCTATGTTTAACCAGTTCTACTCTTTGAATTTGTTTAATAATTTCAATTGCATGTACTAGAATCCTGTAAATACAACAAAAGATAATGGTTCAGTTGTTTATTTCCATTTGGAATAAGGAAACAAACAGAGACATAAAATAATCAATCAGGACTCGTAATAGAGATGATATATTTTATTAGACCAAGCAGATTTTTGCAAAAAAATGTCCTAAATTGAAGCTTTTGAGCACAAACACCCTTCATCATGCATTGGAGAAGAGATTGTAAAAGTTCTCCTGGGTAGAAATGAAAGTTCATATTTCACAGAGAAGTCAATAGATGGAAAACTCCTCTGGGCAGTCAGTTCATAGCCGGTATGGAGCCACTCACCTCCTGTGAGGATCTGTGATGATGCAAATTACCTTGAAACACAGGCAGGAGCAGGATCTCAGGTTTCAGGTGGTCACAGTTGCTTCTTGCTTGGGAAAATATGAAGATTTTATTTAAAAAATCAGCTAAAATTTGATATCTTCCATGTGTCAGATATCCAGGTTGTAGCCATATTGGTCTAGAGGAAACCTGAGATCCTGCTCCTGCCTTTGTTTCAAGGTAATTTGCATCATCACAGATCCTCACAGGAGGTGAGTGGCTCCATACCGGCTATGAACTGACTGCCCAGAGGAGTTTTCCATCTATTGACTTCTCTGTGAAATATGAACTTTCATTTCTACCCAGGAGAACTTTTACAATCTCTTCTCCAATGCATGATGAAGGGTGTTTGTGCTCAAAAGCTTCAATTTAGGACATTTTTTTGCAAAAATCTGCTTGGTCTAATAAAATATATCATCTCTATTACGAGTCCTGATTGATTATTTTATGTCTCTGTTTGTTTCCTTATTCCAAATGGAAATAAACAACTGAACCATTATCTTTTGTTGTATTTACAGGATTCTAGTACATGCAATTGAAATTATTAAACAAATTCAAAGAGTAGAACTGGTTAAACAGTTCTTTTGCGCACAGGGAGGGATACGTCTAGGAAGCGCTCGGCGACGGGGAGAGGCTAGAGGTTGATCAGACCTGTATTGCCTGCTTTAAATGCACTGGGTCCGTAAGGATCCGCAGCACTTAGAGATCTTCACACAGCGTGAAGTCTCCTCCTCCCTTGTTCGTGGAGTCCTCCAACTTAGGCGGAAACCACTCAAGCCTCTTATACGGCTAGCAAGCCAATCACTAGCCGCCATGTGTGAATAATTTAGAACTGGCCAATAATGGGACTCAAATTAGCATACAAATGGTGGGAACTCTTTGCAACGAGCATCTCTGTGCTGCAACAAAGAAATGCACCCTGCAAAGAAAGCTTCAAATTGGCGGGAAATTCTCCCTTGCACCGGGGTTCTCTTTTGCAGCAGAAAACTCCACCGTGCAAGGAAGCTGCAATTTAGCGGGGACAATTTAGCAGTGCCGAAGCGCACACAAACAAAAATCACACCTTTTGGGTTGTGACAGCCCGATGAAGGGTGTTGGTGCTTGAAAGCTTTCAATTAAAGACATTTTTTTGCAAAAATCTTGTTGGTCTAATAAAAGATATCATTTCTACTATGAGTCCTGATTGCCTTTTCCTCTAGACCAGTACAGCTACAACCTGGATACCTGGGACATAAAATAGTAATTTAGGAAGCTTTGTCATATTCTGTCAGCAGTTGATGTGACCCAATGGAAAGAATATTTGAGTGGGAATGAAGAGACTTGGGATCTAGTCCTGGTCATCACCAACTTGGGAAGAAGTTGTTCCTCTGTCACATTCTTTACTCTTATCCTTGATGAATTACAATAGAATCTCTTCTGGGAGGGGCTGTTTGTCTGAAGAGTTCCTAGCACACTGGAGCCCCATCTCCAGCCCAGTCTCTTGTAATTAAATACAAAACTACCTAGAGAGCTAGCGTGATTTTTCTTTTCTTCCTTCCCTCCTCCTAGCATCAGCTTTAAGACTTACTGAGAGCATCTACACAAGACACTGACTGCGCAGTCATTATTGTGCAGTCATTTAGTCCTGTTTACGTATAAACTGCACAATAGTCTCAGGCTGCTATGCATTCAGTATCATGAAAAAGCCATTCATCGGTGTTACTGCACAGTAATGTGGGTTACTGAGCAGTCATTTAGTTCTTGTTTACGTAAAATTTTTTGGGAATTGTATGTTAAAAACAAGTGCTAAATGACTGCGCAGTAACCCGTGTTACTGCACAGTAGCACTGACAAATGGCTTTTTCGTGATGCTGAATGAGCAGTAGCCCGAGACTACTGTGCAGTAGCATGGTGTTATGGTTGCTGCCATGCGACACTACTGTGCATTTGTCTCTGGCTACTGCAAAGTCAGTGTCTTGTGTAGATGCGACCACTATTTGTGCTATACTAGAGAGAACCCCTCCTTCCCTGAATCCTCAGCATCTGATTTTCCATTTTTCACTAAATACATTTTTTAAACTTTATAATAATTAGTCAGCTTCAGTTAGTTTGCAGAGCTTTTAAACTTTAACTGCAAGCCATGTAGTCCCATTTTAAAAACCTTTCTGCTCTCTTCCTGTAACCTATTTGTTAATCATGTTTTGGTGATTGGCTTTTGGGCAGATTCCCAATAATTTTTAAGGCAGTCTTTAATAAACACTAATATGTCTGCATACAAAAACAGATGATTATTATTCATGGGTGGGATTACGCAGAATTAAACTTTCCAAAACTGCAACGAACACATTCAGCTAGACATGAAAGTAAGCTGAATTTCCATTTGGTTTGCTTCTTGCTGAGCCTTCAAATTATAAAGTGAAGCAAAGCCAAAAGATTAATACAATGAAAACAAAGATTGGGAAATTAAATGACACGATGCAATTTTCTGCCTCATTGGGCTGGCACCAATAATATGCAAAGGAAAGCCTGCTTAGTGTTGGTTAGCTGCTATATAAATGCAGGACAATCAGTCTCCTTCTCAAGGGAAGCTATTCTCTTGAATCATGTAGCCATTGACTCTTCCAATTACCAGAGCCCCCATGCACAGTTTGAGGCCTGTCTTTTTTTTTTTTTTTGCTCTATTTTGCTATATTACTACTGCTGGAATTTACACAGGTACATACTTTCATATTATCTCCAATATTTTAGTGATAGATATGGGGCATACATTAAAAAAAAAGCCTGTAGCCTGCTGCCAGCCCCATAATTACATATTATTTTTTTTCAGAATATGTTGGGTAGTTAGGATCCTTCTCTAAACATGTCTATCAGCTTATTCTTAATGTGTTTCATACTGATGTAGCTGCTGGAATATTCAGACTCTGACAGATGATCATCTAAAGGCACAATGGGATTAGATCCCAGATCCCAAAAATCATGTCTTCTACCATAGCACACATGCATGACAGGAAGTGCAATTGTTGGATCAGGAGCCAGATCACAATCATGCCATATTACTTGTGCAGGGGCAGCCTGGGATCATGATTCTAGGCTCCTCCTGCACTGGCAAGTTGGGTGCCTGACAATCAGCTGATCATCAACTGGCTCCAGGGACCCATGGGGCTGTTTGAGCTTGTGGCAGGCCCTGGGACACAGGGGTCCCTCCACCCCATTATAGTCCATCCTGTCACCACTACCCGCTCAGATACCACCCAGTCCCACTCAAATGCCATGCCTTGTTGGAAAAAGAGTTAATCTGGAAGGTATCTTGCTCCTGCTTGATGCAAAAGATGGGAGGAACTCTAAAATGGGATTCATAGATTCATAGATGCTAGGCCTGGAAGGGGCCTCAACAGATCATCAAGTCCGACCCCCTGCCTAGGCATGAAAGAGTGCTGGGGTCAGATGACCCTAGTCAGATGCCTATCCAGCCTTCTTGTAAAGACCCCCAAGGTAAGGGAGAGCACCATATCCCCTGGAAGCCCATTTCAAATTTTGGCCACCCTTACTGCAAAGAAGTTTCTCCTGATATCTAGCCTAAATCTACTCTCTGTCAGTTTGTGACCATTGTTCCTTGTTACCCCAAGAGGTGCCCTGGTGAACAGAGCATCTCTGATCCCTTGCTGCGTTTCCCTAATGAATTTGTAGGCAGTCACAAGATCACCTCTCAGCCTTCTCTTGTGGAGGCTGAAGAGGTCCAGGTCCCTCAGTCTCTCTTCATAGGGCTTGTCCTGTAAGCCCCGAACCATATGAGTGGCCCTCCTCTGGACCCTCTTAAGTCTATCAACATCCTTCTTGAAGTACAGCGCCCAAAACTGGATGTAGTACTCCAACTGCTGTCTGACCAATACTGCATAGAGGGGAAGTATCACCTCCTTGGTTCTATTTGTCATGCATTTGCTGATGCATGATAAAGTGCGGTTAACTTTGCTGATGATTTTGTCACACTGACGACTCATGTTCATCTTGGAGTCCACTAGGACTCCGAGATCCCTTTCTGCTTCTGTGCTGCTGAGAGGGTCACTTCCCAGTCAGTAGGTGTGCTGGATATTTTTGTGCCCTAGGTGCTGCACTCTGCACTTGTCAGGGTTGTACTGCATCCTATTGTGTACTACCCACTTTTGTAACCTGTCCAGGTCTGCCTGCAATCTCACCGCCTGGTGGAGCTCTCAGTGTTGGATGGTTCCTGGGTTTCCTGGTCAGCTTCCTCTTTTTCTCCATTCTTATTCTTAGTCTCTGTCTCAGCTCAGTTGCCTCAGGCTCTGGGCCACTCCCAGGTTTCTGCCCCCCTGGGGCTAAAGCCCAAGACTTTAGGATTTGAAGCCACTTTACTCCATGCCTTGCATGATCACAGCAGGGTCTTGGGCTGTTGTGCTGGCCACTCTCACCTTCCTCGTGGGAAGTAAGTTAGGCAGGGTGCTGAAACATCCTAGCCTGTGGCCTTCACATTTCCTTATAGTTGCTTCTGGTACACTGGGTGTCCATCGAACAAAAAGTAAGCAGAAGGAGTCCTCAGCTTACTCCTTCCCCACGTTGGGGTGACAGACACAGTTCTATTTCAGTGGTCTATCCTACAGACGCACTGTTTAGTAGGCCTGTGTGAATAGGCAACTATTTGATTCAGATTTGGATTTGGCTCATTCAGATTCAGTCAATTCAATTTGGGGATTTGAATCCCTTTTCTGATTTGATTCAGCCGAATCGGTTCAGAAAAGATTCGGAGAGATTCAGCTATAGGGTATAATGGGGAATCAATGAAATATCTATAACTGTTGTTTTTTGGCTGATTCAGATGACACTTGCAGGGGTCGTAGCTGCTGCTGCTGGCATAAAGTCTGCCAAATTTCAAGGTGATAGATGCAGGTGTTTCTGGGAAACTGCACCTCAAATTCCTGAAAGCAAAACTCATGTCACGTGTATGTGTTAAGCCACAATGGGGTGAAAACTGAAGGCCTGCTAGGGCCTGCTGCAGCCACAAAGCCTGCCAGTTGTCAAGCTGTGATGGCTTATCTTATGTTTTTATGTTTATAGGTTTATTATGAAAAAACCCCAAAATAGTTAGAAAAATATATCTGAGGAAGCTTTTGGGTTGAAAAACCCTCTGTCAGGCTGATGAAGTATGTGCAGTTGGTGGTCTCCTGGTCCTGGATGGAAGGAATAGTAAAGAAGCCAGAGGCTGGCCTGGCATGCACTGCAGGCAAGAAAGCCTGTCAGTGAAAATGGAAATGGAGGTGTCATGGGGTGAGGGGAGGGAGGGGGATGTAGCAGCATAGGTAAAGTGTAGAGGTACCTGGGGAGTCAGATCTATCAAAGACAACAATACCCAACTACCTGTGGGAGCACATTCCTCACCAAAAAAATACTCTGCCTCCAGTCTCTCAGGCCTGATCCTGAGAGGGAACAAATTACAAAGCACTTTTCACAGCCGGGCCTATGAACTGCACTTCATCAGCCTCCTAGGTACAGAAACTCATGGACTCAATATAGATTAGACAGTGGAATTCTGATACACTACAACCTGCCGGACATCTGACTCCCCAGGCACCTCTGCACTTTTACCTGCACTGTTACATCCCCCTTTCCCACCCCTTTGATGCTGCTGGTGCTATTGATGTTGAGCCAGCTAAGTTATTTTGACCTGCAGTTGTTTACAGTGGTGGACCAAGCTGAGGCTGTAGGGGAGAAGGAAGCCTCATGGGGGCACACTGCCATGTTGTGCAGAGGCCCCAGCAACAGGAAGGGCACACCTGAACACACATAGAGTCCCACAAGCACCCATGTCACAAGTTTTGCCTGCCTGCGGCCAGAGGTGCAGGGCCCCAGAACCCAGACTCCCCCTGGTTTCTTGACACCTGGCAGGCAGTGTGGCTGCAGCAGGCCCTAGCAGGCCTGCAGTTTTCACCCCCCTGTGCCTTAACACACACACACAGTGTCACCTATGTCACGAGTTTTGCTTGTCAGCAGCCTGAGGTACAGTTTCCCAGAATCCCTGCAACTATCTCCTTGAACCTTGGCACACTTTGTGGCCTCAGCAAGAGCTACCATCCCTGCATGTTTCATCAGAATCAGCCAAAAAACAACAAAGTGATAGATATTTCATTGATTCCCCATTATACCCTATGGCCGAATCTCCAAATTGCTGAATCTTTTCTGAATCAATTTGGAAGCTCCAAATCGATTTGGAAAGCCTAAAGCCTCTAGCGATTCAATTTGGATTCATAGATTCAGCATCTGAATCATCTCTGAATCCGAATCGCAATCCAAAGCTTTGCACAGCCCTATTGTTTAGTAAACCCATAACAAAAGGAAAACTTCAACAAAACTTCCCCCTCTCCAGGGCTACTCACAGGGACTAGAAAAGCCTTCTGTTCTCCAGGCAGGCAATCCAGCCCCCTCCACATTCAGGGCCCTACTGACCTTTTTTCCTTTGCTGAGCAGGATTTTATCTGTCTGGGCCACCTCCTTCCCCCCTTATGGGTGTGGCCACACCTGGCCCTTGCTAGGTTCTGGTCTTAAGGCCTAGGGACAGAAATTACACATAAACTAGTACAAGTCATTGGAAATCATTTCAAATCTGTAATACAACAGAAGTTCAGTGCACAAGGCCAAAATCAGTTTAAGATAAACCTGGGTGGATGTAGTATCAGACTTAACTGATTTAGGTTAAATCAGTTTATTAAATGTCTGTCCTAGATCCCTTCCAGATTCAACTTAATTTACAGTTCCCCAGCATTCTAGGATGTTTTGCGCTTCCCCCACAAACCCTCCTTGTGAGGTGGGTAGGCTAGCCTTGGTTCAAATTGTCTACTCCAGCTGAGCACGTAGGAATGCTTTAGCACATTTTGGCTTCTTGCCTCAGCCACTGAAGGCATGTGGCTGCATTTCCAAAATCAAAAGTGAATGTCTGTTCACTTATCACCTACATAGCTTAGACTAACCTATGAAGATTGACTTGATTCAGCCCTGGGCTTTTTGACTGTCTGTACTT
This sequence comes from Alligator sinensis, assembly GCF_000455745.1. Lineage (NCBI taxonomy): Eukaryota > Metazoa > Chordata > Crocodylia > Alligatoridae > Alligator > Alligator sinensis. The sequence continues at coordinate 985,940 of NW_005841939.1, read as the reverse complement.
AGCAAAAGGGACCAGGCCCCTTTTCTTACCTTTTATCTTCCCTCTTCATAACAGGAGCCTGATCCCTTCCTCATTACAGAGCCCTGCTGTGGTCCCCACAGCTGGCCAATGATCAGCTGCTCATTGGCAGAGTGGGACTGCCCCAGGGATTGAGTTTAGGGCCATGCTGATCTTCAGTGAGCTGGTAGAGACTGCCCCAGTGGTTTGAGCACTGGGGCAGCCCCTGCCAGTTGATCAGGATGGCCTGGGTAGATTGGAGCAGCCCTGGAGATCAAACCCCAGGGTCATCCTGAGCAGCTGATTTTCAGCTGGCAGCAGCTATCTCTGTCAGCTGACAAGCAGCTAATCAGGATGGCCTGGGGCTCAAACCGTGGGGACATCTCTTTCTCTCAAAACCTGGATAGGGATGGTCCCAAAATTTGAGCTGTGGAGCTGCCCCAACCTGCTGTCAGAGAATACTCCAGAGTTCAGACCCTGGGTGGTCCCTGCCAGCCAATCAGGATGTCCCTGGAGTTGGAGCCCTGGACTCATCCCAATCAGTTGGCAGGGGCCACCCTGCTATTCAAGTCCCAATGTTAGGACAACAGGGATTCAAACCCAGGGCCCCCAGATAGAGGGTGGGTCCTCAATGCCACCCTACAGCTGATCAAACATAACCCCAGCCCAGCTTGGTTCCCCCCATTAGCACATCAGTGAGGAGTTAGGCGACCAGGGGAAACTTATAAGAACTGCGAGCTCCTGATAGAAGGGCTATAAAACCCCTCCTACTTCCTGTGGGACTTGTCCCAGCAATATTGCTTATGTGTAAGCTGTTCGGACCTCTACTTTTCTCTTGCCTGATCCCAGCCTTGCCATAGTTCCTGCCCCCACTCTGTTGGGCTTCCTGGCTCTGATCTACCTTCCATCACGACCATGATACTGTCTTAACCCTTGATCTGAAGACCCAGACTGCAACTGACACCTAAACCTGGCCTGCCTCTGGTAATTCACTGAGTGACTGCTTGTGGCCTTGTCGATCCTGACACCCAGGGTGTTTCTTCCAGTTGACAATCAACTGATCAGGTTTACTTTGGGCCTTGAGCCCTAGGGTGGTCCTTGTATGGCATACCACATGTTCAAATTAGGCATCATACAAACCAGCCACAATGATATTACACATTTTAAAAGTAATATGGTTGTGGCTGGTTTGTGATTTTATGGCACTGTAAATTCTGTGAATGTGTAGCCAGTTGCCATTTCTGGTGCGATTAACACGTTAATTGCACCAGAAATATAACATTTGCCAGAGGCCTTAGTGGATATATATCACAGCTGATGTCAAGGTTGTTTCTTGCTACCTTCTCATCAATGGTTGAGATGGTTTGAAAGCAAAAAAAAAAAAAAAGTTATTCTCTTTTTAAAGATTTGGGTTACCACTTGGTTTGGGAGAATCTTGGCCTTAATTTGAAGAATTCCCTTATCAGGAATTACTATGGTATTCTTCATGAATTAGTAAAAGCACTTGAGAGGCTCTAGTCAAAGTTAGGGTGTTCTTAATGTATTATACTAAAGTATTGTAAAGTAAAAACCACATTTTTACATGATTCAGCACAGTCTCATGAGTCCCAGTCTAGTCCCAGCTTGGTGGCTGTCATGCTGTGTAACCTCAGATAATTCCTTTCCTTCTCTGTGCCTTGTTTCCCTTCCAGTCTCATTTGTCTTGTCTGTTGAGTTTGGAAGCTCTATGGGGTCAGAAACATCTTGCAGCTAGCTGTGTGGAGAGTGACTAGTGCACTGGAGCTTTGAGTATACTCAAAGTGAAGTGAACTCAAGTCTAGGACCCCAGAACCTCACTGGTGTTCTAATTGTACTTCTGTCTGTCTGTTTTCTTCAGAGATTGAGCTAGGGTTAGGTTTGGGTGAAAAATTCAACTTCTTCATTTTGCACATACACAAGGGCATATGAATAAAATTAATTCTGGCAGTCCTTGACTGTGCATAATGCAGGGCAGGGTGGCACCTTAAGAGACTAGCTGGTTAATAAGTTAGATTTTTAAGGTGCCACCCTTACCCTGCCCTGCCTTCTGCTTGATGATGGAGTAACATGGCTAACTCTAACTGAGCATGTGACTCTGCAAATGCAATGTTGCTTAGCTCTGTCTGTCTGTCTGTCTGTCTGTCTATTCTCTCTAAGATTTTATATATAATCTTAGAGAGAATGTCAGAGGTTACAAGGGTTACCAGACATGCAGGAAAGACTTCCAGCACTTTAACTTAAGAGCATTAGCTGATAGCAGCAGCAAGTTGTTATCCCAACCTGCCCAAGGAGGGAGGCACATAACAGAATGAAACAGTTCAGTAATGTGCATCAAGAGTCTTATTTTATGGTCAGACTACTGAAGCGCAAAGTTCTCATAGGTTCTCTTTGGTAGGCAGTGTGCCTGAGAAACAGGTCTACCATGCAGATTATTGGTCTACCGTGCAGCTGTAGGGAGATCTGTGTCCAGGGGTGGTGCGGTGGCATGGTCGCCAAGGAGGTGAGATGCAGCCTTTGCTTTTGTGCAGCTCTGGAGGTTCCAGGATTGTCCTGTCTCCTTCTTTCCCTGCTTCTGAATTTTCAGGATAAGGTAAGGAGGAGGAGGGAGGGGAAGAGCAAAGAGCAGCAGACTCTGGAGCTGCTTGAAAGCAGGGCAGACTGTGCTCGGAGCTCACAGTGCATGTGGAGCTCACTGGCATCCAAAATCACAGCGAGTGGCTGGGGCCACAGCCCCGTTGGGTGTATGGCATGTGCACAATTGGCTCTCAATTGACCATGTGGCCCACCTCTGACTACACACCCGGTTGCACCCTGGTTGCTTTGATCCTGGATCCATTCATGTCTGTGTCTCATTCCCAGCTCTTCCAGAAGTGATCTTGTGCAATTGTTATATGTAAAGTGTGTGTAATACTTATCTCCCTTCTACAAGAGAATTATGAAGTCCTTTTCAAAGAAAGCTCTTAAGCATAGAGTTTGCAGCAGTCAGTAGGAAAAAAAAATCAGACAAACTCATACCCTTAAAGACCCTAGCCCTAGGCAAAGCATGCTTTAATGGGAGAAACTAGTAATAGCAGCTACTTTAGATATGGTTTGAATGGTGGCTTTAGGAAACACAGTGGTTCCTGGAAGGATGCATGGTACAGATAGAGAGTTGCTCCTAAAAAATCTAAGTACTACCAGATCATAGGTTCACAGGAATATATGGCTGGACAGGACCTTGTGAGGTCATCTAATCCAGCCCCTGCACAAGTTAGGATGATCCGCAACTAAACTATTCCAACAAAGTGTCTATCTAACCTGCTTTTGAAAGTTTCTAAGGATGGAGATTCCACAACTTCTTTAGATACCCTGTTCCAATGCCTGGCCACCCTCATAGTCCAAAAGTTCCTCCTAATCTCCAGCCTAGATGTCCTCTGCTACACGTTGAATTGGTTGCCTCTAGTCCTGTGCCACCCCCCCCCCCACACACACACACACAGGGAAAAGTCCATCTCCATCTTTTCTATAATCACCGTTCAGGTATTTGAAAACTGTTATCAAATCCCCTCTCAGCCTTCTCTTTTTCAGGTTAAATAACCCTAGTTCTTTCAGTCTTTCCTCATAAATCTCATCTCCTATGCCCCTAATCATTTTTATTGTCCTTCAGTGGTTTATATCTTATTCAAAGTGTGTTGTATTTAAAAATACATGAGAAAGTCTCTAGCACTACTATGGCAAAAAGGAAGAAGTCAAAAACCATGATAGGTCTTCCTATTTTAGATAGGCTGATCTTACTTTTTTTTAAACTGCCATATTTTGACAAAGGCAATGGAGAGCCACAGAGTAGCAGAAACTAAACAGGTTTTACTAACAGACTTTTAAACATACACATCCATCCATACATAATAGACTTTTAAACTCTTGTTCTGAGTTCACAGGGACTGAACCACGGCTTACCTAAAGAAACACGGAGAACAAAGAAACAAAAGAAGCATGAAGATGCCATTACTAATGCTCCTTCATGTGTGTGTATATCTATCTATCTATCTATCTATCTATCTATCTATCTATCTATCTATCATAATCCTTCCAGATGTTGGTATGCATCTTTTCCCATATCTAGGATGATTGTTGTATTTCTCAGTAGAATCATGTAATCTCATGATTGTGCTTCTGTTGGATGAAGTTGTGTTCTTTTTTCTGTCTAGAAGTCTTGCATTCTTAAGATTTGTTCTCATTGTAGTAAGTGATCTCCTCACTTGCTATTTCAGCATCACTGTTCTAGGTTGGACTAACAGGAGAAGTTATCAGGTCTTTGCTGTTTTGGCTAAATACCTGTCCCCTGATCCTTTCTGCCCCTCTCCACCTTGAGTTACTTCCGTTGGTTTCCCGCCCTGTTGCACCACATGGCTGTACCTGCCCCACTCCTGCTGCAGTACATACCTGCTTGGGTATCTCCTTTCCTATTCTCAGAAGCCCATATATGTGCGTGCATGTGTGTGTGCATATTACCACTAGTCCATCTTCTGTGGTCAACTCTAATATATACTTTCATTCACGAGTGTCTGATAGGTGTGCGGGCCGGGAGTGGTCCGAGGCCCTTTTTTCATGCGGCGGGCTGTGGCCAACAGCCCGGACACACCGGGTCGGGGAAGGCAGGCGGCACGCTAGAATTAGGCACGGACGCTTAATGGTTGATTAAGCACACTAGTCACTCGAGTAATCAAGAGCTCTTATCACGGGTCATCGAACAAAATGGATAAACACAAAATTCGCCAACATAAGAAGTTCATCCTCGAGGGATCGAATCAAATAATAACCAACACAAATACATATACACATAATCAGATTCATAACAGAAAACTGTACGATCAGGGCTTCAGTGGGCGTCATGGCGAAGTCGCGCATTAGGCCCTCATTTCTTTCTATGATGTTATCCTTCTTGGGGCTTCTCTTCACCACGCACTCCGAATTCCGGATCTGTAAACAAAAACTCTCAAAAAATAAGTTAACGTATAACAAAATATTTACAAAATTTCCATGGAACTATATTATCATTTCTAAAACATAACTACCCTCTCTTGTATGCACACTCAACTAGATGAAATCGTTAAGGAGCCGTCGTCTAATTCTTCTAGGTAATGGAAACCTAACTCATAGGCCAGTTGCCATTGGCCTGCGTCCCCTAAAATCCGAAGTTGCCGCTTATTGAGTCCAGAACGCTGTAGGAGAAATCCAAACATGTATCGCTCCTCTGGTGTTCTTTGTGGCAATGATGGAAGATCAGATTCGC
>NW_005841939.1:966223-978762 GCF_000455745.1 Alligator sinensis | reverse complement strand
CACATAGGAATAATTTAGAACTGACCAATAGTGGGGCACAAATCTGAATACAAATGGCGGGAACTCCTTGCAACGTGCATTTCTGTGTTGCAACGAAGAAATGCACCCTGCAAAGAAAGCTACAAATGGTGGGAAATAATTCAGCAGTGCCGAAGCGCACACAAACAAAAATCACACCCTTGGGTTGTGACAATAGGGAATTGTCTGATTTTTTGGGGGTGGGTTATCCTCAGATTATTATTTCTTAAAAAAAAAAAATCCATAGCATCATTTCCCTGTTTCTCTCATTGTTTCATTACTTTATTTGTGGATAAGGGTAAGCATGAGAGCATGGGTAGATATGGGTAAGCAAAACTGTTACAGAAGTCTCTTTTTCAGGGCTTCACTTTGAAATTGTACCTTTTGGCTTCACGATCATGTGATGGCATCTTGGCGATAAAGATATAAATCATTTCCTTTCTATTCAAGCATGTGGTTATCACAATGTCCTCGCTCTGGAGATCCATCATGCAGCCGCTGCTTGTTGTAAAGCACACATTTAGTGTTCACATAAAGCATCTATTGTGAACATTTCCTGTTCTTTTAGGAAAGCGTGTGCTTTCAACTACTTGTCACTTACCTTGTTTGGATCCATCAGATGCCTGTCTTTTCCAAGATGGGATCATATTTACTCACCGCTGCTAATTACCTTTTCATTGCCTAAGTAAATTCCTTTGTTATTGTATGAGGATATTATGCTCTAGGTTGATATAACTCTAGCAGCCTGTCAGGATAATCCCAGTCTTCCTCAGCGAGCTTGCCACGAGAGACTCCTATTCTCCAGATATCCACATCTTTCTGCTCAAGGATATATGGGCTCACAAACTTACCTGACTCAGTTCCTGCAAAAAATCAATTCCCCTAGCTTCTTCCACCTCATCTAGTTGTTGTCCAAAGGCTGCATATTTCTTGAATTATTCCTCATGAAATTCCTAGGTTGTTATTTTGGGTTCTGATGACATGGTTTAGCTTACTCATAGCAATGGAAACCCGCAGAGGATAAGGGTAAAACTAAACAGCTTTATTGACAGGCCTTCTGGGGTAGGCAGAATTTAGGCAGAGTTGAGGCATCCGAGTTCCAAAGAGTGCTGTGCTTTTAGCATGCACAAAGTGTGACCAAGAAGTAAGATCTTTGAGTTGCTTTGTATCCCTGGTAGACGGAATTACTTAATTGTGCATGAATACAGTACACCTACTTTAAGTGGTAGGTGTTTTGCAAGTTAGAAATAAACCCTGAAATGGATACAAAATGGGTGCAGAAATGCAAGCTCCTCTGTTCATATTCTGAAAATCTCTCCATGTTAGCAAGAATCCCTTCCATATTTTCACTGGTAGTGTCCTGCTTCCCCAGAGCCACACTCCGGCTGCTGCACTTCAGCTGCAGGATCTATGCAGCAGGATCGCTGCTGTTGCAGCCTCAGGAGGCCCCCCAGGGCCCCAGATAAGGCTTCTGGGGCAAGCCTAGTGCTGGCCCCATCCTCCCCTATCACACCCAGGGTAACTTGCCACACACCAGATTGCACGTAGCACAGGCATTCCCTGGGACAACTAGCGGCGGCACAAGGTGCGCCGTTGCTAGTTGTGCCTGGGGAACCAAATGTCCACATACGTGTGGACATGGCCTTAAAGTACTACTAAGAGAAGGATATTTAGCACTCTCCCCCCTTGCATTACTGTGAACACGTTTCTTTTTCAAAACTACCATCAACAACAGAGCCAGCTATTGCTTTAAGAATAATTGCCTTTCAACAAATCCCTTGAAATAACAATATCAGCTGCCTCCTGCAGTGGGGATCAGTGAGTATTGGTAGTGCTTCTATCCCATTTCTAAATCTCAAAGTCTTATTCCAAACTCCTTTGAGATATTAGACCATCTTATTTTTTTTCCCCTGAAAGAGCCTGCAGATGGGGTAATATAGGGTGCTGAGCGACGTGATGGTTTGTTGCACAATCAGCCACTGAAAGTGCCCTATAGCCATGCACTGACAGAAGTGTATGGCTGCAGAACACTTTAAAAATTCCTGATCAGGTGACAAGTTGAGCCCTCATTGCATGAAGGTTCAGATGAAGGCAGTCCAAAGTGCAACGCCTTCATTAACATCTATCAGCACTTGCTGGGAACACAGCTGGGCTGATACAGCCCAGCTCTGCTTCAGGCACTATCTTCCAAATGGGAGGGGGACAAGGGAGGGGAGTGAGTTCAGTCTGGTGGTTGCCCAGCCAGTGCTGGAGGGTGGGGAAAGTGGATTGGAGCCCCTTCCCCATAAACTGGAGGGTTCCAAACCACCCTCTCCCCCACCAGAGCAGGCAGGGGAAACCCCAGAATGGATCTTTCTCCCTGCTTTCCTCCTTCTTCCATCCTGAGAGGGCATGGGAGCTTGGAGAGGGGAGTGGGGCTAGGGGACAAATGCTGCAAACATGTAGCCTCTCTCCCTGGATCAGCTCCAAAGAGAAGCTTGATCACCCACCCTCCTGATCCAACAGCAAATGTCTGTTGACTCAGGAGGGTTGGTTTAACTCATTGTGCTTTATGTGAAGTGCCATGAGTTAGATAGGGGATCTGCACAGTCTAAACTATTTCCCCTTTATTTTATCCTTAGCATTGTTCTTAACATTTCTTAATAAAAGATCAGCTGAAGGAAGAGAGCAAGCATAGGAAAAAGCCAGCCACAGTAAAAACACTTCCGGAGTTCCCAAAGCATGGATACAAGCACCACCCCTGACTGTGAGGCATGCTGGACTGGGTGCTCACCTCACCCCAGGTGTCAAAGCCACAGTGCTTTAATTCCAAAGGTGACTGCTGTGCCTGGAATACTATGGCACTGTACTTGTGGGCACTTCTGACCCACAACAATTGTGAACCAGTTCCCTCCCAGTCAGTGGTAACTGGGAACAGTTCAATTGTTAGGTGTTGCTGCACCCTGAATGTTTGTGCAGACCAGTGAGGGCCAATCTTTTTGGCAGGCATGCTAAAAATTAGACCTGCAACCTCCCCAATTGAAACCTGGACCTCCTTCCTCTGCCCAATCTATTGTTCTTCTTTCTGCTTCCTACCTTGTGCTCCCTACCTGATCTCCTGCTCTGCCTTCTGCTTCCTGCCCTATCTGTTACATGTCCCTCCCTGATTTGACATGTCACATATAGAGGCTACCCATGCCACTTGTGGTACTTGTACTATAGCCACCCCTGGTCTAGACTAAGAAAAATGCTTAGTTAACTTGTTTTAGCTTCTCCTCACATGCCCTAAATGTGACTCATTTTCCTACTGTAGAGAAACCTTACATTTACCTCATGATCATCTACAACAAATCTTTACTTCTCAGGGCATTTATGAGGCTTTAGGACTGTGTTTCTCAAATAAAGGGACAGAAATTTCTTTTGTCAAGCAAACTTTAAAAATGAGTGGAAATGTAGGAATGCTATTCCTTATTTTTAAATCTGAATGCACTAGTCATTGCAGCTCCAATCATTTTAGACAAATCAAAAGCCACTCTTCTTTATAAATGACACATAATTAAGTGATAAATTGATTTAGTTCTGCAAATTAAAAAGACAGGCCTGAAATTTTATAAGGGGTCAGCGGAGAGTCACTGGGCTGTTTCATATCATTAGTTTTCATACAGCTGCAATAAGTAACAGCTCTAGCATGTGTTTTCCATTAATGTCTACAATGAGGGCTTTGTGTATGAGCATGCCTACTTAGGAAGGAAAAAACAGACCCTGTTCTGTGCAAAATCTATGAGATTTGGATTCAGCATTACCAATTCCAACTTTTCAGGAACCCTGCAGTCTAGTGGAATCCTTGCCCGCAAAATAGGTGCCTAGGCTCCCTAAGCAATGCACTGGAAGAGATGGGTAATCTAAGAATGGAGGTTTCATAACACTGAGCAATGAACTATCCCAGCTAGTCGATAGGAAATTCCAAGAAAAAGAGTTCACCTTAAGTGCTGTCCCTCAAAGATAAGTAAGGTATCAACCTCTGGGTTGGAAGAAGGCACCTCACTCCATGCAGGATTCACAACTGCAAATCTTACTCTAGCTGCTTAATCATGGGAGTCCTTTCTCAAAAAAATAAAAAGAGTATAATGGGCACCACCCCAATCACACTCCTAGTGGTTAAAGCATTCATTTGGGCTGCAGAAGATTGGGTGCAAATCCTAACTGTACCTGATTTGGAGCAAACACTGAGTTGCTCACTGGCATCAGGATTTAATGGTTCTGTGCAGAACTGTTACTAAAAAATGAGGGGACTTTGCCAATAGAAATGTACTTGCCTAACAAATTCAGGCGCCTCCTGCTGCAGCTGAGGGGGTGTTTTGAGGGTATAAAATTCAGATTCAAGGTGCCTAAAGTGGTACAGTTCTAGATATAGGCCTCGTTCTGTTTTTCTCTACTTTAGCAGATCTCAGACATAGATCTTCATTATTGTACCGGTACTTTAAATACTTGTGACCTCTAGACTTCTTTTTGTTGACATTCTGTGCAGTGCTCTGTCGTACCACAGGTACTCATCTACCATTCAAATTATTCATGCTTAAGTAACCAGCAATGGAACAAGGGCTGCTTCAGAATCAGAATCAAAATCTGCTTGTAATCAGACTTTATTATAGGTTAGTTAGAGCAAGCATGACTGATTGAGAAGTGATGGCACTGGTGAGCAAAGCAGAGTTCTTAGTCTACAAAAGAATGGAAACGAATGTTGTTTACTCTTGTGTTTACTTTTTCTTTTAAATACCGACTTTTCTTCAAACTTGTTAGACTTAAGGCACCCCTCAGAAAATACTTGCTCTTAGTTTTCACTCTTTTTTTTTTTTGACTACAGAAAAATAATAGAGCAATTCTTGTGTTGCAACAAACTCAGAAAGACCACAGCAGAGAAGACTGTTTTTGATATTTGAAAACTCTGGGTTCATCTTGTGAATCATATATAGGTGTTCACATACCTAACATTGCTAATATTGTGTGACACCCCACAGAATCCTTAAAAGGATATCATGGCAACCTACAGATAATGCATATAGATGGTGGCAAGTGTTTGTTTCTGAAGTTATTAATTTATCTAAGTCTTCATATAAACTATTTATTATAGCTCTTGCCTTTTGAAGGGTAACACTTATGACCAGTCAGAGTGTTGAGTCTTCTTTGTGTGGATCTTCCCAGGCCTCTCTAGACTGGTCATCTCTCTTTAAGGCATTACACAATTGCCTTGGCTTCAAGCTAATAGAGAATTTATTGTAAAGTGAAAGAGCAGGAAAATTGAGGAGGTGAATGAACATCCACATTTTCTTCCTCACTAAGTCCTGATGCCATAAAACTAGTTAAAAAAGAAAAGCACTACTTAAGATACAGCTTTGTTTGTGGTTGTGACCCCTCCTCCCCCTCCCCAAACTTCCATGGTGAATTGCATACACTTGTCTGTTTTTGTTTCTTGGAAATTCATCACAGAGAAAATCTTAGAAGACACTTACTTAATTATGCCTCTCATATGTCTAATTCTGTGACACAATATTCTTTCACTTTAGGGTACCATAACTAGTTATTTCATTGGTTTGCAATTAGTACATATTTCCTACTGTCTACTCAAATGAGATGACTGCACTCTGCTCATGAATGTTGGAAAGGAGAGTTGAAGAACTTTTAAACATTTCCCATTTTAGTTGCAAAGTGATAAGCACATTTTAAAGAGATCTGATCCATCTTAACTATTGATATGGCTTTTTCCATTAAAGGAGCAAGACAGCCTTTAATCTATATGGAAAAATATTCACCAATTACTCAGGACATAAGATCAGGCCACTGACAGATGGTAACACTGGCTTGCATGCATCCTTTCTCTCTCTGGTACAACTATAACAACTCTCTTTGAATATATAAACCTATATCATTCACTTTGCCCAGAGCTCAGAAAGGGTTTATTTAAAAAAAAAAAAAAAAAAAGTAATGAACAGGGCAACCCTGTCCTGAATCCTAATGGCCTTCTGATGAGGTAAACAATGACTCTTAATTAGAAGCTAAAATTTTTAATTAAGATGATTCTTCAGTAATTATCTCAGTTGTCTGCTTCACTGGATTTTAATGAAAAAGATTGATTGGGTATAAAACCAGTAGCATAATTAAACATTCAGGGTCTACATTGGTTAGTGAGGTGAAAGTAACGTGATTAACTTCAAAAGTGCATTTTTCAATAAATGATGTTAGACAGTAAAGCCCACTCCTGGTGTCAGCCTGCTCCAATCCTGTTTGTGCCTCTTTCCCATCATACACATGTTCTGTAAAGCAAATATGTAGGAACATCTTCAGGCAGTGCCGATGAAGTGTGCCAGATTATAGTGGCATGGTTTTAATGGAGCCAGTCAGAAGTGACTGCCTATTAGAAACTCCATATGCCAGGAGTTTTAGGAAATGGACTGGAACTTGTCTCACAAGGTTTTATATCCAAGAGTAATTTTATGTTCTTATGAAAGGTGCAAAATAATTATCCTGACATGAGTGTACAGTTTAAGTTGATTGGCAAAAAATGTCTTTTTATAGTTCCTTTTGCTTTAAAGGGATGCTAGCAACCAACCGTAGGAGGTCTGATTCAGCCAACCTTTATATTTTTATGGCCCTAGTAGACCATCACAAATTGTGTCCAGCATCAGGTCAGCTCATCATTATTAAAGATTGTGGTCTTAACATCACTGAGGTATTAGGCAAACTAGGGCTCTACTACCTGTGAGATGTTATCAGCACAATATAAAGGCAAAGGAGATGTCTGTAATGAGGCTGATTTGATGGAAAGCCTAGAATCAGCTTTTACAATTCAAATACTTAGGCCTAGGCTCAATGAAATGGTCAGAAGCTATGGGAAAATACCATTTTTTTTTTGGAATTCATTGAACACAAGTTCCTTCAAAAAAAGGAAAATAATTAGCTGTCACACACATCTTCTTGTTTGCTTTACCAAACACTGTTCTCAAAGTCACATCTGGAACTTGTGCTTTTTGTAAGAGTTTCCTCAGCCTCCCTTTGTTCAGTATGGAGAGTTAACTTTATTTAGAGTTATTCAATATTAACATATTTGCTCTTTAATTTGGTATCTTTCCTGCTGTTATCATTACCCTAATGGACATGTAGAGTATGGTAATCTTTCTTAAAGTCTAATATATTTCCTTACAATTACATCATTGTATCTTAGTGAAGAATTTGAACCACAGGATTAATACTCCTATTTTTTTCCCATTAGATCAGCCCACATCAATTATTGTTCAACTTAACTCTGTTCTCAAGTTTCTCAGTTAACAAAGAAGTCAGGAGATTAGATTTCACACTTTCCCCATTAATTGTTGGAATAGTTCCCTCAACGCCAGACAGACTTAGTTAATCATTAGTCACATTAGCAGAAGGGGTGGCACCTCCTCTCCTTCTATTGATTGCGCTGACCATCGGTGCTAATGGGAAAGAAACATGATAGTGTGTGCTTTATTTTAAAATAATGTCTTGCTCTTAGTCTTCTGTTGTGACACAGAGAAATCCCACAAACACCCAGATCCCATTCCTTTGCTTTCTTAATTATACCATAATTGGACAAATTTCGACTCACAAAGTAGAAGCACCCTTTGGCCATCCCATCCTACTTCACTTTGCTTGGTTCTTCAGGGTTCCTTGATCATCGAGGTCCAGTGGAGCTGGGTTATCAGTGTCTTTGTGGAATATTGTAGGCAGAAGTGATTTACCTGTTCTTCCATCTGGAAAAGATGAGGTAACTATATACATGCCCTAAGAGTATGGCTTTCATGTTTATTATGCCTTTGGTAGGCTCCTACAGTCCACTGTCTCTTTTGAAGTTAATTTTGTGGAAAGTAAACCTTAATTTCCTCTGACGCAAAGATACAATATAATATATTAACTGCAGGTAATTTATTCAAATATGTCACCAGCAGAAATATTCCATATAGAATTAAATGCACACTGCTATGGCACTTGAGTTTATGGATATAAAAATTAAATATAAGGTCAGAAAAACATTCCAGAGTGCAGTTGTGTGGCTGCTTTAGAAAGGCAGTTGTTAAATGGTGTGTTGCATATGAAAAAGGGGTGGAAAAAAGTCAAAGGTTTTGGAATGCTTATAGACAAAACTTATCAGGGCCACAATGCAAGATTTTGTCCAAACATTGCTGGAACTCGTTTGTCACAGTGGATTATTTGAAATCAATTGAAGTATTCCTTTTCTTCTTGTCAACAGACATGATAGATTGGTAATAATCAAACACAGTTTATATTACGTCAACCTCATTTTGCTGCCATGACTAATAGAATATTTTAAAAATATCAACATGGTTTTTCTCTTGAATCTAAGACCAATGAGAGAGCTTTGTCAATGGACTGAACAAACATTCAAGACTGGGACACACCCTACAAATGCCTTCACTTAACATGCACTGTACGAGAAGAAACAAATGCAAATTGATATATCTAAGCCTCAATGTGCATACCAGTATTTTAATTAATGTGCAATGATTCTTTGCTGTTCAGGCTCAAAATCAATTTGTATGAATTACTATAGGTAATTTTCAATCAAAACAAGATCCTTTAATAAGACTAAAAAGGATGCAGCTCTTTTCCATCACTGATTTATTATCAATAACCCTTTTTCCTATTTATAAATTATTAGCAGACTCACATTAACCATAATCTTTTTATATGAATGTTCATGATGATATGGGAACAAAAATGGACTTTTCCTGAAATATATAGTGAAAGCCCTCCATGTAAGACAGGAAATTCCAATTTTATACTCTTCTGTGCAGTTCACTAGCAGCTGAAGGCAAGACTGACTAGTAGCATACTCATTCATTCTTGTTCTACTTCTAAGTTCAAGACAGACTTGCAAGAATTCCAGGCAGGTGGAGCACCATTTGAAAAATCCTGCTATTAATACTGCTTATACATTTTATTCCATGACTATTTAATACAAAATGCATAAACAGGAATGGAATCAGAACTAAGGATTCCTGCTTTCATGAGCCACAGAACCAGACTTCCTTTTGCTCGCTCTCCTTCTGACCCTATGCAACTTTGTGTTCATGGTCCGATTGCTTTGTTTGGAGGGTAGAGGATGTTCTTAGTTCTGCCTATCCATGACTTGGTAGATAGGACATTCTTCTGGAAAGCAGGAGATATAGGTTAACCATTCTCTGAGGCTGATTGGGTCTTAGAACCTAGGCCTTTCTTCCTTCCTGGGCAAAAGTCTTAACTGCTAGATGGTGTGGCAAGAAGTAGGCATGCCTTCCCTTCGATTTCTTACTCCAAGATCAAGGCAATTGCCTGTAGTTGAACATGCTGGTTCACATCAGTGTCTCCACTTATCATGTTGGAATCCAGCTTGACCCCAACAGCTGAGTCAGTTAATTCTGTGCTAAGGTTGTCCAATGAAAGAATGGTGAGCTATGTGCCTCTGCAGGAGGAATAGGATTTGCCTCTGGAGTAAGGCTTCCATTGCCAAAATGGAAGTGTCCTGTGAATGGAGAGGGTTCTAGGATTTTGAAGGTGTGGGGGGTGTGCAGATGGTGTGGTGCATCATCTCCAGTTAAAAAGAAACTAGAAGCTTTATTAAGTTAAGGGTCTAGAGCTGTATTATTCAAGATGGAAATAAAAAAATCCAAAAACTTTATTGGAATATAGCATCAATTTGCTATATCATTATATATCACAACAAACTAGGTAAAAATAATCAAAAGATATTGTTTCATTAGTTCTGTAGTCATTATAGTCAAATGTACATCTCTCTTTTTTCAGTCATAAAACAAAATCTAGCCTTCTCTAGCATCTTGACAGTGCATCAGTGCTTTACTGCAAGTTACTGTCACACCTGAGCTAATGTTCACCTGATTTAAGATTTCCACACCTGAGTTAATGTCTCTAGCTAGAGTTGAAAAACGGTTTGCAGGGTTGTGAAATGGGACCTGTCAGGGTCAGTAGAGGCATTAGGCCAAGTGTTTAGAGCTGTGGGGTGTTACCAGCAACCATAATCAGGGGGCAAGTCAAGGATCAGCTGGAGTTCATGCACCAAGCCAGAGTTTGTTGCATAGCTAGGGCTAAATGCTGAAAGAGCTCCTTAAAAGCATCTCTAGAACTCATTAGCAGGCTAGGGCTCAGCTGGTTCTGCTTGAGTGGGGGGGCGGCATGGGTGTTGTGAATGTTGCTGACCTAGTTACCTGGCTACAGCGCACAGGCTATATAGGAGCTAAGTAACTAGGAGCAGCTAACAGACAGCAGAATTGTACAAGAAAGCATAGCTTGAGCAGTGGAACTATTAAAAACCAATAAAAAAAGAAAGAGGGTTGTTAACACCTGCCTAATGATGAGTTCAGAAGGAATCAAGTAGATTATATAACGAGCCATGAAATCAATTGACCCTCCTTGCTGTGGCCTGACTGGAAATACTGCTGCCAGTGCCAGGATGTTTGTTTTAAAATTTGGGTGGACAAGAAATCAGGGTGGAGGGTGAGGGAAAGGGTGCAGCTGTACCGCCCCCCCTCCGGATCTGCCCCTGGCCCTGTGACCTTGCAAGATGAAACAGGATCTGGTACTGGGACACATTAGGTAGCCCCTTGTAAAAAAAAAATGGGAGAGCTGTGTATCTCTCTGGGTAGAATAAAATTACACTTCTGAGTTAGATGCTTTCCATTTGTTTGGGGAGTTTAGTGGTGTTAATAACATTGACCAAGAGCAGTCTTAGACTTTGAAAAGTACCTTAATACAGGGCAGTCTGCACAACAAAGAGTCAACAAGCACTCGTGTATTCTCATCTCCAAACTTTGAGTTACTGGGATGCTTTGGTATAGCAACAGTTGGTCAGTACCAACTTGCATAGCCTTTGAGGGACAACAAAGGTAATACAGTCTGTTTTTTCCCAGTGACATCAAAAGGAGCAGGAGCTGGTCAGATGTTCTTCTGTCATCCATATAATAATGGAATTGTAATGGTTTCTCATGTTAAAGCTGATTGGAAAGACTTTCCCCCCTCTCATGCAATTCTATATTCACATATTTGTAGCTATAGCAACCATGCTTATAACAAATGAGAACAGCCAATTTTGAAAATTGGCTCCTGAATAAGATTAACAATAAAAATTGTGTTCAACCCTTAATGCCTCTGGAAAGGTGGACAAAAATGCAAGTGAATATTATTACAAAACTTACTCAAGCTAAAGAACAAATTGATCTAATAAATGAAGTAATAGGCACTTTTCCAATTTATTAGCATTTCATATTTAACTGCAGGCAAATGATTGTGTTTTCTTGACACACTTGTTAGTTACGGTAGTTTTCTTAAGTTATTGTTAGATCCACATTCAAAGGTTTTCACGCAGATTTTAGATGGCAGGCAATAATGATGTTTAAAAGTGAACATTAGCCATATGGTCCAGTAGAAACTCTTGGATTCTAATCTGCATTCTGACATGATTCAGTGTATATCTTTGAACAAGTTTTTAGGCCAAATTTTCAAAGCATCAATTTATTTTCAGTTGCTCAGTTATGGAGCAACCAAAAGGACTTGAGGGATGACATGCCTAAAATTGGCAGACCTCCTATAACTACAGTTGAAGGAGGTGGGCATCAATATTGGCAGAGGTCCCACAACTACAGTTGAAGGAAGTGAGCATCAGTGATATACTGAGGAGTTCTGAACAATTGGCCTACCGATATCTTAAGTTAAGAACAGGAAAAAAATGTACCTCTCAAACCACTGGCTACATTTAGGATTTTCATCTTAAATTTCTCTGATTTCTCCTAAAATTAGAATATTTACAATATCTATGAGACAGCAGATGTACTATAAAGCTTTGTATTTGAATGATACTTTTTTAAAAAGTAGGGCAGCATTACAATTGAAATACAGTTACAATAAGAGCAACTCAAATAGTTGGAAAAATTCTTCTTAGCAAGCTTTCAGGTATAAATACCCTTTGTCAGGCTGAGGAAGAATCTGCAGTTGGTGTGTGCTCTTCCTGGATGGAATGAATAGTAAAAAAGCCAGAGGCTGGTATGCATGCAAGAAAGGCATTCAATGAAGATGTAAATTGAGGAGTTGGGTATGCTGAAGGTTGATCCCTTATGTCATTAGAAGCTTCCTCACCTTGCTTCATGAGTGCCTGCAATCGTGGGAGATGGCCTAAAAGATTTCCCACTGGTTGACCTGCCATCGGGTTCAGAAAGAGTCGGAGTGTAACAGCATTTGCTCCTCCGTATACCTCCACGCAGGCATCTATAGCTTCCAGGGGGGTTGGAATTGCCCCGGGGTCCGATAGGTGACGATGAGCCCATCTCTCTTTACGTTGGACTGCTGTTAGTCCCATCGGATTTGTTCTCGGACTCCATGAGAGATACGACACTCCAACTATAGCCAGGAGAAGTTGTTCTGCAGTAGCCTTCTGCGGGCGACCCTCGTGCCAGGTGTGGAATTTGTGGGTTACCTGTCCCACCACGAGCGCTGGGAGCGGGATGGGCCAGTGGGCA
>NW_005841939.1:960037-965037 GCF_000455745.1 Alligator sinensis | reverse complement strand
GTCTGGGATTGCGCTCAGCGACGGGAAGAAAGATTGATAGGTGATCAGTCTATCGATCAGCTAGCCGCAAGTCAGATCTCTTTAGAGGCACTCTGCAGCATGCCCAAAGTTCTTCGACTTGGGTGGAAGTCGCGCGGAATTTTAAACAGCCAGCGAGCCAATTACTAGCCGCCACGTGTGAATAATTTAGCACTGGCCAATAATGGGACATAAATTTGCATTTGAACAGCGGGAACTCTTTGCACTGTGCATTTCTGTGCTGCAAAGAAGAAATGCACCCTGCAAAGAAGGCTGCAAATTGGTGGGAACTCTCTTGCACCGAGGTTTCTCTGTGCAGCAAAACCCTCGCTGTGCAAGAGGCTCTCATGTGGCAAGAAAATCCCATTGTGCCGAGGCACCAAAAATCACTGGGTTGTGACATATGTGACTCAAACTTAAGCTATATTTAGCCAAATCTCCTTTGTTATAAAGTTCCTTATGAAAAATTAGGGAGTCCAAATAGGTAAACAAAAAATAATATAAAAAGATAAAGGATCTTTATACATACATGAATATCATGTGCTCTTGAAGAATTGTTTTTCCAGAGACTAGATTATTATAGCCCATGCTGAGTTCCTAATGTAGGTGTTGGAGATGTAGGCAATGAAATATTTTTCCCTTATTTTGGACTATAGAGCAACAACCTACATGTAATATTTCTTGCATAAGAAATACAGCAGGAGAGAGAGCAGGGAAATAGGGTCTTAAAGGGTATTTGTCCATTGAATGTTCACTCTGGCAAATGGCTACTGACCAAAATTCTGTCAGGTGGGTATTTTATTGTCTATTTTTATTAACACAGGTTTCCCTCACTTTATGCAGCTTCTGTATGTGCAAATTTGCTCTTATGCAATGACTCCATTTATACCAAGAATTATTCATATGGAAGGTAAATTCACTCTTGTGGTTGGTGTGGTGGAAGCCTGCAGTCAGCTGCTTTGTACAGTGCATTGTGGGAGTGATGCGCACACTAAAATATAGTCTCCTGTGTGGATCTGTGCTCCTTGCTCATTGTCTGTGACACACATTTTTGTAGTTGCCACCCTTATTAAGGTAACATTCACCACCACTGGGTGCTTGTCTGTACTGTCTGCTGTTGGTGAGTACCAAAATTGTCTTTTAAAAGTCATAGAAATGGATCTGGGGTTTAGTACAGTTGAGGTCTTGGAACGTAGCCCTATTTCTAACATTTTAAAGTGGGTTCCCTTTATGCAAATTCAAGTTCTGTGCCATTTTCCAGGAATGCATGTACAGCATAAAGCGAGGAAAACCTGCAACTGGTCAGTCTCTGATTCCCAAATAAATACTGTATTCCTTTTCCTCCTTAAATCTGTGACAGAGCACATTTGGGTGTCTGTCACTTTAAGGGTTGGGAGCAGGCAGCCGGCAGGTGCTTTATGAGGGTGGCCATTTTAGATCCCAGCTCTCAGGGCTGGGGAAGTAGTTTGCAGCTAGCTATTGAGGGAATAACAATGCCTGGCTTAGCTGCTGCTCTAGGAACATCTTGGAGGTAAGGGCAAGAGGTACCTGGTCCTGGGCATGACCTGAAACTGCACCCTGCCAGGGAAGGGTGGCCTGGTGGGACTCCCTGTGGCAAGGGAGTCCTCAAGAAATGCCAGGCCAGTTGCCTCCCCAGTGAAAGGTGGGTAGGGGTGCCTTAACCCCAGCCCCCACCATTTGGTGGGTTACTGAGAGAACAGGGTAGGCCAGGTAAGCTTACAGAAACACTGAGCCCTATAGGGGTGTTGGACCCTGGGGTGTTGGGCTAGGCACGCTGGGTAGAGGCACCTGAGCCTACAGGGGTATAAGACCCCGGGCCAGAGATGTGGGATGGAAAATGTTCCAGTGCTTTATTTTATTGTGGAAAATGTTCCACCCCACATCTCTGCCTTTAGCAAAAGAGAACGTGGTTCAAGTAGTTCTCAATCAGATTTGCCTCAATCTCATTCTGAAATAGAACTAGTAAGTAGTGCAAGTCTGTCTACAGATAGTGACAGTGAAACTGGAGGTGCTGCAATGACGTCAGTGGAAGAGAGTTAAACTCTGTTGAAGTAGATAAGTGGACAACCATGGCCTATTCCACCCACCTGCAGGTGGTGGCTCATCACACTGGGCAGGCAGAATGGTTGGAAGGTGGCTGGGAGCTGGAGCCAGAGCCCTGTCTGCTGGGGCAGAAGTTACCCAGCTGAAGGTCCCTTCCACCCAGAGCAGTGCAACAGGGGCAGGAGCAGGAGGAGCTGCCACTGGAGGCTATGGGAGCAGAGCAGCACCTGGCTGGCTGCAGCCACACCAGGAACAGCTCCCCCCACCTTGTGAATGCCACAGGGCAGGGCATGCACTCACAAAGCAGGACTTGGTGAAAGGGTGGGGGTGGGGGGCGTTCTGCGGGTGATGGGGCAGGATGCAATGTCGGGGGCAGTGGGGTCTTGCCAGGCCAGGTCCTGGCAGCACCTGGGTCGCAGCCGCCTGACACCAAGATCTGTCTATCCACCTGCCCACCCACCCATCTGTCCCATTGTGGCATGTGTGTGTCTGTCTGTCCACTAAAATTAGTGTATCAACAGTTTTCAGTGCCTTCGGGTTTTTTTCTTAAATTTAAACAAGCAATGTAAGGGAAGTCCATGCTATAATGTATTGTCTTTACATTTTTACAAGCATTCCAATAAAAATAATTTCTTTCCATATAAAACTTTGAATTTGTTTGAATATAACATTTAAACCACATTAAGTGTGTTGTATTTAATTTTTTTCCTAAAGTGTGTTGTATTTATTTTTTTTTCAATTAAATATTTAAGTTCAAATACTTATGGCTATTGGGACATAAAATTAACATGGGGGTACTTTTTTAGTTTTATTTGACTTATATGTAGTAAACAAACATGCTAAATCAGATCACACTATTTAGGGCAGTGGAAAATTTTCCAATTAAAAATTTTCCAGAAAACCCACATTTCTGCCTCAGCCCCTAATTGAGAGGGCTGAGTGGTGGGCCAGGTATGCTGAGTAGAGGCACCTGAGCCTATAGGGGTGGAAGACCCTGTGGCCCCAGTGTAAGGAGTGGGGTGTTGGCTCAAAGGGGGGTGAGATTGAGTTGCCCAGGGAGGGGTTAGGGGTGAAGTCAGCCCACAGTTTGGCTAACTGCCTAGCCACAGTGCAGATGAGGGTCACGGGAGAGACCCAAAAGGCTGCACCAGGGCTGGCCAAGGAATATAGAGGTAAGCCTGATGGCCTACATGGTCGCTTAAGGGAGCAGGGAGGTGTGTGTGGCCCAGGAATGGGTAGAGTGTTAGAGACCCCTGTGAGAGGGGGCAGAGGGTGTAAAGCCCAGAATAGGCCGGTATGTAAGAGGCCTAACTATGTTCTGAGTTTGGCCCGGCTTTAAGCTGGAGTTGTAACAAACCGTATGACATCTGCAAGGCATGGGACACGGTAAAGTGGAGGTTGGAGTTGTGTAAGAACCACCTTTGACATCAGGGTGCTTGAAAGGCAACTTCCCACCTAGTATCATCTATGAACTTATTTAACAAGTGACAGGCAAGGTAAGCAAGCGGTTTGCCCTTAGACAGATGGTGGGCTGGGACTGGAACTGGGTCTGGGAGTGTGCCCTTGTCACAAATACATTGTTTATTCTCATTCAAATTTAGTGCTTCTGAAAGGGCAAATAGTGCCTGTGAAGGTCACGAGAAAAAGTATCTAGTATTCCCAGATTGCTGAGTTGAAGCATTGGAGGCATTCCTCAAGTTTAAGAGGACCCCTTACATAGAATCCATTCCTTTTTCTGCCTATGGCAATTAGAAGAAAACTGACTTTAGTATAATGCCAATTAAAGGTTCTGTTATAGATAAATGTATCTTTTAAATATTGTGTTTAAAATATTGATGTATAAGAATATTAGTAAATGTAATGAGCTATTAAGTCAATTACCATTGTGAATAGACCAGAACGTGTCTATTAATAGAAGACTAGAAAAGTTTTTGCTTTTTAAAAAATTATAAGGCCTTTTTTAACATTATAGTTAATTCCAGGGAAAGCTAGTACTGAAAGCAGTTTCTTTTAGTCCATTAAGTGCTAGATTGTGGTACCCAATTACATATTAAGTGCCAATTTAGGCCCCAATCATTCAAACAATTATGCACTTAGGTAATTTTAAGCATATTGTACTTGTGAGTAAGAATTGTTCCAGGTGAGGAAGTTTTTGCAAGATAACGCCATTGCTCCCATTGATTTTAGTGGATCTACTCAAAGGGTAATATACTTCTCAATGCGAGTAAAAATCTGGTTTTAGGCATGTAAGATTAGTTTGTGTCTAAGGTCCTGATCAAGTAATGGATTCTTGACAACATTTTAAAATAGATTTTATAATTGGTGCATTTGTTTTGACATGGCCGGGGAATATTTGCATAGATTTTTACAGGAAGGTAAGTCATGAAGACAAGGTAAAATCTGGAATCTCTTATTTTCCTGTACAATTGAATAGCTTGTGTGGGTGTGCTAGTTGTTAATTTTGCACATAAAATTAGAAAATTTTGGTAGTCATCCTGGAACGCAGCAAGTTTTGCAGCTAAAAACATGTATTTTAAGAGTTCCCAGACGTGCTGTTGAGTCAAGCCATGATGGTATTGTGAAACTACCTGTTTAAACAACAGTCTCCAATTAGACTTAAATGACTCGGGTTAATTGTCTGTTGACAATGATAGTAAGTGAATGTGCTGAACCCTCTTCTGTAATGACAGTACTGTAATGCCTTTTGTAGAAAGGAAGCAAACCTACAATTAGCTACAACTAATGATAAATGGTGCATTTTTGCAGAATGGAACAACACTGCTCTAATGGTACAGAGAACAAATCATGATCAGGAGTCAGATTTAATCTACAAGGGTCATTCTAATTATAGAAAAGTACCAAATTTGGGAAATACTAAGATCCTTGCTTTGCCCATTAAGACAATTTATCCAAGAGCA
>NW_005841939.1:937046-960006 GCF_000455745.1 Alligator sinensis | reverse complement strand
TGAGTGAAAGAGCACACAGGGTGGGTAGTCAAATGTTTGATTGCAGTATATCTGAATTTAACAGCAGAAGTTCTAATGCTGGCAAGTACAACTATTAGGGCTGGACAGCCATGAATATGAGTTCTAAAAAAACAAAAACTTCATGGGTTTACTCGTACAAGGAAAGTCTATTACAATTGTTGTGGTGGGATAGGGTCTCTGCATGGCTCTCTTCTTTGAAAATCAGGTCTTTTGTTTGAGTACCTCAATGTGGATCTGGGAGGGGGGGGGGGAGGAGGGGTGTGCAGCAGAGAGGATATACCTCTGTTTCTCTGTCCTTAGGTGATCTCGGTGCAGAACCACTCCTGCCCTGCTACAGCCATGGGCTGCAACTCTGTGGTGCAGCAGGCTCAGCAGGAGACAGTGGCAGCAGCAGTGCACAGGTTTCTCTTTCAGTGCCTGCTCCCAGCCAGAGGGGTACAACTGTGAGGGATGGGGGAGTGGGTAAAGGCGGGCATAGATCATGCATTTGAAGGAGGAACCTGTGTGCTGCTGCGTGGCACCCCCAAGATGATACAGGCATGGGGGGAATCACAGAGTTACTCCTGATCCTAGCTGCAAAGAGCAGCTAGGCAGAGACAGTGGTGCACAATTTTCTCTTTCTAGTGTCTACACCTGGCCAGCAGGAGATGATGGAAGGGAGGGAGAGCAGGCAGGGAGCAGGGGCTGGAAAGAGAAAACTGTATGCCACCGCTGTTGTCCCTAGTGGAGCCTGGCTCCCCATGGCTCCTGGCCAGAGCAGGGCAGGAGTGGCTCTGGCCATCCCCTATTCCCAGTCAGCCAGGATTAGTGGCAGTTCTTTCATAAGCAAGTAGAGGGCTGGTTTTCCCTCCCCCTCCCCCATCTCCTTGTGCACCTGCTTCCTGCCTGTATTCCCAGTGTTGTGACCAGTCATACCTTGACCCCATCACCCCATGGTTTGAAGGGCAGCATGCTGCACCCCCATTTAAGAAATCCTGGATCTGCCCATAATCCTGTCTTTACTTTTAGAAAGCTTTTGAAATTCTAAGGTATATGTTAACTACGCATTGGCTACTATCCTAGCTTTTGGGAGGCCAGCTGGGAAAAGAGTCTGTGGTTTCTGGATGGCCATAAGACATAACTAGGCTGTGAATCTTCCTGTGTCATTTCTGTATTGCCTAGGGACTTCTTCCATCATTCCTGTGATAATATGCCCTCCAGCTGCCTGCTTCCAACATTTTGGCATGGGAACCAGCAGGATGTAAAGCAGAGTTAAAAGTCCAGACTGCATGGAAGAGGAGCTATAAGGGAAAGCAGGCAATGTTAGCTATTTTAATTTTCTTTGGGAGTTTTGGAGAAGTTGGCAAGGTGTGTAATATTTGAGAGAGAGAGAGAGAGTTAATGAGGCTGAAGTAATGAAAAAGGAAATGTCAGCCAATCCTCAGGCTTTTGAGGCTGTCAGATCTTATAGGGTGTTAACACATTTCTTATAGAGTTAATTTACTTTACTCTAATAAAAGTAGAATGGGCGTGTGACAAACAGCCTTATATCACCATAAAACACTCCAATCTAGAGTAAAGTTGCCCCATAAAGTGAGAAGTAACTATAAAACAGTGTAAGTTACACAAGTGCAACTTGTGTAATTCTGGTCTTACACCCACTCCCATAGCTGGCTTTTTTTTTTTTTCATCCAAGGTTAACCCATTACCCAATGCAAACTGGCTCTTGCCAACAAGTAACCAGGAACTGCAATAGTACCTAGTGAGGGCAGCCAGCTTGAGAGAGCCAGTTGTGTTTCAGCTCCTTATAGAGAAAAATCTGGGATAAATTACTCTGTAATTGTGTCACACAATCTGTTCCCCAAGGAATGCTAAAATATGCCTTAATATACCGGTGTCTTCTATAGAGGGCTTGATAAACAGATCATCTAGGGTTAGTTCTCCCCTTGGATACATGCACAGTACATGTACATCCTACAAGGTTCTGGTGGAAATAATTATCAGTCTTTTTTTCTTGAATCTAAGTTTTGAATGATGAATCCATGGATGGATCTAGGATTTTAAAAAGCGGGGTGAAGATGATGTAGTGCATCATCACAGAACACAGCACATTTTTCTCCAGCTAAAAAGAAACTAGAACATTTACTAATAAATGATGGCCCTGGAACTGAATTATTCAGTTTAAGATGGAACTAGGGCTGATGAGATTTAACCTCGCAATTAATTTCAATTAATTTTTTTTAAAAGCTTCAATTAATTGCAATTTTGATTGCACAGTTAAACAATAATAGAATACCAATTTATTATAAATATTTTGATGTTTTCTCTTATTTTCAAATATATTGATTTCAATTACAACACAGAATTCAAACTGTACAGTACTCACTTTATATTATTAATAGAGGTGCAGTATTGGATTGGCACCGATATAAGGAAAATTGACAGTATCAGTGATCAGCTTTTTTTGGCAGATGTGGCTGATTTTTTATTTTTTTTTAAATGCTCCATGTATGTGTGCAGCTGCAGTGCAGCATGTAGGCAGCCAGGCACCCCAAAATTTGCCACAGGCCTGTTCCCAGCACCTACGCCACCCACCCTGAGTGCAGCCTGGCCCAGGCCGCCACCAGCATCACCCTGGCCCCAGGCCGCAGCAGCAGCTTGTCCTCAACCCACATGCAGATCTGCAGGCACATGTCCCCTGTGCCGCCCCCCCATCCCCATTTCCCTCAGATGAGCCACTCACAGCTCCATCCCATGCCCTGCCCTGCCCCAGTTGTGTAGCACTTGTCCCTGCCCCAACCCCACTCCCTTCCTCACTTTGTGAGCCTTAATCTGCCCCCCATGCCCCTTCTCTCCCCCCTTCCCTTTCAACAGACTTACCAGCTGGATGCTGATCTCCATGCTGCCAGGATGCATATTGGCAATTGGATTGGTATTGGCTGATATGGTGTGTTTAAAAATTGGCCATTGGTATTGGCCCAAAAAATCTCTATCAGTGTACCCCTTATTATTATTTTTGACTATAAATAATTGCACTGTAAAAATGGTAAACAAAACAATAGTATTTTTCAATGCATCTCACTGCATTTCAGCCAGTCACTTAGACAAACAAGTTTGTTTTCATTCTCAGGAAATGATGCTGAACACTTCTTATTTACAATGTCACCTGAAAGTAAAAACAGTCATTCACATGGCACTACTGTAGCTGGTGTTGCAAGGTATTTGCATGCCAGATGTGCTAAACTTTTGTAAGCCCCTTCATGCTTCGACCACCAATCCAGAGGACATGACTCCATGGTGATGATGGGTTCTGCTTAATAACAATCCGAAGCAGTGCAGACCAACACATCTTCATTTTCATAATCTGAGTCAGATTCCATGAACAGAAGGCTGATTTTTTCTTTTGTGGTGGGTTTAAGTTCTGTAGTTTCCACATCAGAGTGCTGACTTCTGGCAGCATGTTCCATACCTCATCCCTCTCAGATTTTGGAAGGCACTTCAGATTCTTAAACCTTGAGTTGAGTGCTGTAACTGTTTTTAGAAATCTCATATTGGTACCCTCTTTGTGTTTTGTTAATCTGCAGTGAAAGTGTTCTTAAATGGAGCAACATATGCTGGGTTGTCATCCAAAACTGCCATAACACAAAATACATGGCAGAGTGTGGGTAAAATCAAGGAGCAGGAGATGTACAATTCTTCTCCTAGGAATTCAGTCACAAACCTGCAGGGCTCAAGTAGAGTTTCTAGCTTTTGCAGTTTTTCAAAATCACTACCTGTCAGCACTGATAGATTGTACTTTTGAAGAGCTAACGTGGTAGTGACAGCAGCTTTTTTCTAAGCGGGCACTGAACCATACCCAATGTAGAGTTCCATCTGGTCCTTGCTTCTGTCCATTTGCAGCTTGTTGTGTTTCTAGCTCTGCACTGTTAGCTGGGCTGTGTTTAAAATGGCCCACAATTTTTCTACATTTTGTCAGTACGTTTTCAAAACCACCATCACTGAGTGCTACTGTGATGGATTGTTGCAGACTGAGCAATGCACGTCATGTGTTCAAAAGGCAAATGACTGGCAGCTGAGCTCATATTACGTGCACTGTCAGTACTAATTGGTGTTATCTTTTCTTGAATATTCCATTCTTTTGTAACATCCAAGAAACACTCTGAACCTGTTTCAGCATAATGTCTGTCTTCAGTATGTGTTACTGTTAAAGCAAACGACTGCAGAGTCCATGCAGCATCACTCAAGTGTGCTGTGACTCCAAGATACCTGTGATTGCTCAAGGATGTCTGGTGATCACTGGGAAAAGCAACAGGTTCTGCATTTTTTCAAAAACTCCAACTTAGTAGTCATCTCATTGTGATATAGGTCATGTATTCATGATGCAGTGGTTCCTCAGGATGGCAAGGCATATGAATGATTGGAATATGCAATTTGAATAACCTCTCTTAGCCCTCTGTCATTTACAATGTTGAGTGGTCTGCAGTCCATAGCTATTCATTTTGCAATAGCATTGGATAAGCTGCTATACTTCATTTGATCCATGGGCTTGTAGTGTTTCTGAAACTCAGTAAACATACTCTGTCATGGCTCGTGGGATTCATTTGCTGTTGATGAGTTATCTGTAGCAAGAGAAATGATGGCAAAAGCATGTTTAGTGTGTAGGTGGTACTGCAGACTTGAGGTGCTTCAATGATATTGGAACTCGGTTATCTGTAGCTATTGCAAGGCTGTCTTTTATCCAGAGAACCACCTGCAATTAAAAAAACAAAACCAAAAACGCTTCCCAAACTTTTGCTGCTTTGCTCCATTTCTGCCTAGTGATTAAGTACAATAAGTGAAGAGGGTCAAAACAGATGTGCGTGATTAATGCTCATTAAAAAAATTAATGTATTAATTTGTTTTGCGTTAATCATATACATTGATTGCAGTTAACTAACAGCCCTAGACAGACCCAGAAAACCAAACCAGAACAATACTTTATTGGAATGTGTATTATGTTCCTGACGCAGGTTACACTTAAGACATGATTAACTGGTTAATCATAACTTAAATAGTGACCTGGCCAAATGTTCATTTATTTAATAAAACCAAGATTAAGTGATAAAGTTATTATACATATTTGTATAATAACTTTGTCTTTGGTTCCTCTCTCACCTTTAACTAAACATGTGTGCTTTGGAGGCTGGACACACTGATCAGTTGACTGGGGCT
The DNA here is from genome assembly GCF_000455745.1 of Alligator sinensis. Classification (NCBI taxonomy): domain Eukaryota; kingdom Metazoa; phylum Chordata; order Crocodylia; family Alligatoridae; genus Alligator; species Alligator sinensis. The sequence continues at coordinate 954,795 of NW_005841939.1, read as the reverse complement.
CCCAGCTGGGGGAGCACAACTGTCAGTGAGCAAAGCTCCCAGCTCTGTGGGACACGATGTTATCCTGTGGCTGAAATCTCCAAGCCATGGGGGCACCCTGAGCTCCCATGGCTGGAAGCTCCAATCACTGTTGGGGCTGCCAGCCATGAGACCAATGACTTCTGGTGGAGGGGGAGTCCAGGCTCCTCCTGCACTGGCAATCTGTTGTGATGAGATCTGATGCTAGATCCTAGCACATCTTTTTAACAACTAGCAGTGGCTTTAGACTGCTATGTCATATATTACATATTATTATATATACTATTCATAAAGAAAACTACAACAAACTAGGCAAAAATAATCAAAGGATGTTATTCATTAGCCCTGTAGTCATTAGAATTAAATGTACATCTCTTTCTGATTCATAGAACTCAATCTAGCCTTCTCAAGCATTTTGACAGTGAAGCCAATACTTCAATGAAAGTTATTTCCACATCAGAGTTAATATTTTTAGCTAGAATTAAAAACTGTTTTTAAGAGTTACCAGAAGCAGTTAACAGACAGCAGAATTGCAGAAGAAAAGATACTTTGATTTGTGGAACATCAAGACCATTAAAAAGCATGGGTTGTTAACACCCGTAAAATGAAGCGTTTAGAAGGGATCAGGTAGATTATAATGATCCATGGAATCAATTCACTCCCTCACTGCTGGCTGAGCAGAAATGCTGCTGCAACTGATTGGCAGTTGGTTTAAAAATTTGGTGGACTAGGAATCAAAGGGGGTACAAATGAACCACTGCACCCTCCCTCCTGCCTGCCCTGGATCTGTCCCTGGATGCATCTTGAAGAACCATGCTAGAGTTGTGCAGAAGGTACAACTATTCCATCTGGGAATGTAAAGTCTCCAGGAAGAAATGTTTGGTCCAGCAGGAACTTTGTGGCAGCAAGACGCTTGCAAAGACAGTAGTGAGACTGTTATCTCTGTACTGTATGCAATTCCTCTCCATAATAAAAAGTAGTTGCACACCACAAGCCTCATCAAGTTACTTCCACTGTTACATCAGAACTTTTAGACAAGGAACCAATAGCACCATTTTGTTTCGTTAAGAAAACCCCCAACATTCAAACATCCTATACGGCCTAAACTAGTTTCCCTTATTGTCCAGCATAATATAGTTAGTGATGCTTAGTTTTATCTCTGTTATACAAAAGAGTGAATGAGCTTTATGGTTTGGATAAATGAGAGAACAAGTCAGAAGGAACGAGGGCAATCAAAGCTGATTTCTCTTGTTGGTAATTCAAAGGAAAGAGCCTTTTTTCATTGGCTGAGAAGCTACCCCTGGCTGAAATAGCCACTTCCATAGCCTATATGACCACAATTTCTCAAGTTGTACTTCTGTAGCTTTCACTAGTTTATAGTTACTCCTCACTCTAATTCAAAGTAAAGTTGCCCCTCAGAGTGTTTTATGCTGATGTAAGGCTGTTTGTCACATGGAAATGAAGTGCCTATTGGTCAAAGGTGGAAAAGATAACTTCTAATGTCTTTCCAAATCTAAAGTTTTGTTGGGTTTCAAAAGATTGATGTGATTTGTAAGAACAAATTGAAATGAAAATTTCAGCAAAATGAGAGATCAGCGAGTCACTGGGTAGTGATGTTCACAGAAATATTAATGTGCCAGTTTTGTTATTTCCTCCTCCTCCTAACATACCCTGAAAGTTCTCAGCATATGGGATTTTACTGTGATGCGTTACAGATGTAGCATACCTTTTCACTGTGGCTCTAAGGCCCCCACTACACATTTCGGGTATCATGCAATTAACTGGTTAATTGTGCAATTACCTTGAGACCACATGCAAAGTATTTCTCATGCCATAAAAGCTCCAATCAGCTATTAAGTTAAACCTTAAAAATGTGTACAAACTCTATAGTTGGTTGCTTTTGAGCTTCAATTTGCACATGTAGCTGAGCCTCTCCTGTGGCTGGGAGCTCTGTCAGCTGGGTTGTACCATGCCCAACTACACTTGTGCACCATGTGCCGCCAGGGCTGGGATCCCCTCAACTAAGGCTGGATCCCAGCAGTGCACCTCCCAGTGCTGGGACAGATGGGTCTCAGCAGCTGTGAAGCATTGCTGTGATCTCCCAGCCCTGGGGGTGCATGGAGACCTGGGGGTTGGAAGATCACACCTGCCATGGTCTTCCAGCCTCAGGCGTTCCCTTCACTGCCAGGACTGGAAAACTGTGGCTGTTGGGAGGTCCTCAACTGAAGAGGCTCCCAGCTGCAGGAGCTTGCTTCTTGCCACTGCAGGGGGAGCCCAGGATCAGGCTCCCTCTGCATCGGCAATAAAGTGTGGTGGGATCTAATGAATGATTGAGTGGATCACCCCTGAACACGTAGTGAGGGCCCAAAAGGTGAGCTGTGGGGGGAAAAAGGAAACGTTTTTCAGTATTTTTAGCGTGTGCACAGTGTGTGTGTGTGTGTATATAATTCAAAATATTTATTAAAGCAGGAGCTGAAGTCTGATTTGAAAGTTAATTTTGAAAATGGGATTATTAGCTAAGTGAATTAGAGATTAGGCTATAGAAAGAACTAATTGGAGTGTGTGTGTGAATGCTGAAATTTTCCAAAATTCCTCCATAATTAATTCAGCCAAACATCTCATCTCAGTAACATTTGAGGGAGTAAATAATTTACAACAGTGTAAGGAAGGGTGGAATTTTGTATCTGTTGGTCTGCAGTGCATAGCCCTCAATGAAAGAGGATTAAGATACCACTGTTTTCTCTTATTTACTGGGGGGAGGTGGAGGAGAACATGCACAGGATATTATAGAAAAGCTGACGTTCTGGAAATACCCACCCTTGTTTATGTTGCAGTAACTTGCCTTTGTCCTTGGTTTCCTCGATCACTTCTGAAAACATGAGTTAGTTCCTAATGCACTTAAGTTCTTTAGAAAATTTTACCCAGTAACAAGATTTATGAGGTTTACTTATTCTTGATAGTGTTTCTTCCTGAAGGGGGCAGTGGATATTCAAGAATGACTTCTAATGGGCAGATACTGACATGAGTTTCATAGTTAGGACACTTGAACAATGCATTGATTGTTTCACAGTAATCATTATCTTTAATTACACTATAGCACAGGTCTTATACACTATCTGTAGAGAAATAATGTTGTCTTGGCACCTTGTAAAATGGTTGAGTGTAGTGAATGAGCTCTCTAAAAGCTTCATTAGCATGAAAAAGCATGGTAACAAGTCTGAGGTATCCATCTGTACAATTCTTTTATTAAACTCAAGAGTTACCAGATGAATATTGGCATAGTATCATTTGAGACATTCAGAAATTGTTGCTTGCTTAAAATTTCTAGCGAGGAGGGAAAACAGCATGAAGACTGGAGGAAGATCAAGAAAATGTATTTTTATAAACAAAGACATCTTCATTCCTTTGAGGGAAGTGGTGGGAAGAAAACTCAGAAAGTATTTTCTCCTCCTCCTTAGCTCAGTTTCTCTTTTAGGATAGATATTTCTATCCTATCTATTTCTTTTAGGATAGATATAGGATATATTTACTATTGCAATATTTGTATATGTATATGTGCAAATTAGACATTGAATCTAAATTTTAGAGTACTACAAGCACATCAAATATATGTTACCATTGTTAAGAACACCATATAAAAGTAATTAATGCATTCTGTTGCCTTTGCTTCACAGCTTTCAGTACTTAAGTGGAGCCAAAGACAACAGTACAGATTCACTTCTTTTTTGTAAAAGTAATCATATACACGATGCTTATTTTGCAATATCCTTAATTTTCACTGCTAATTTATTTTCTAACTGCAGACTGTTAGCAGTAAGCGGGATTGTACTTTTACCCGCTTTGATTCAATGGTTAGTCAAGTTTTTGAGTTTTGCATTTAGGAGAAGGGCAAGTTGATGGCTGAGTCTATTTCCTTGAAATCCCAACAATATTTGAAGTATGTTCGTAAAGCCCTATATCCCTCAATACAAGCAGCTGGGTACAGTGTCTTTGCTCAAAATCCCAATCTCCTTTTGAGCCAGCACTCTGCCCAGAAGCTCTCTTTAGCATTTCTCAGGATCACATTACAAGTGTCTCTGGTTGTGTCTTGGCTTCCTTGCAGCTTTTTCTTTTTGTTTCTTTGGTATTTCTGCTGCTTCTTTTGTGATGTATTCCATAGATTTGCCAGAAGGACTTGGACTCTGTCAACAAGTGTTGGTGCATCTATATTCAGAGCTCCCTGTATTGGCAAAACCCTTTCCTTCTAATTGTAATGCTTGTTTTTAGCAGTAGTTGGAAAGATCTCAAGGTTGTCTCACATCCACATTCTGATCTCATTTATACCACTGAAATCTAGAATAAGTTGATATGCAGGAGGCTTAATCTGGAGGTGAAGTGGTATAACATAATTCAGAATTTGACCCTGCTGTATACATTTGGTATTCAGTTGATGATACTTTTACTCTACCTCTGGCACTGCCATTACAAAGAAACAAACCATCCTTTGTAGAAACAGCAAAAAATAGAACCAATTAAGTCAAATTTTGTATGAAATTTAAGCACAGGTGTTTGAAAGATTTGGAGCAGGGAGTACTCATTGACTGCAGACAACTTAAACAAGATTACTTTCCCCCTGTGCAATCGCCTGTAATAATTGTACTGCTATGATAAGCAGATAAGAGGGGTGGACTCTTGAAATGTTCTTTAGCCCTACCTACCCAAAGAGGTCTGCCTATAACACTCAGAAGGCATTTTCTAACTTGATTTTATTAGCCATCAGCGTTCACCAAAGTCACTGTTACAAACAAGATATGCTTTTGGCAGATGCAGAAAATGTTATTATAACAACAACATAGTACACAGTCCTTAATGCTAAAAAGCAACTGGCATTGTCTGCGCAGCTTTTTACATCAACTCATAACATTTACCAACCCCATTAGAGGTTTGGTAAAACATCAAGTTTTCAACTCTACCAGAAAATATAAAGGCATGAAACAGTACCTTTCTTATTAGGACATTTGGGAATCATTAGTCAGAAGCAAATAAGTTATTCAGGAATCTGAGCACAAATGCCATAGCTGTACATGCATGCATGTGTGACTCTAAAAATTGGTACATTTTTGTTTTGATGTCTGGAGTGTAAAGCCGTACCCCAATGATGTCAATGGGACCAGGAATTCACCCAAAGTTGCTCAGAATGTTTGAATCCTGAATCTTGCCAGTCTGGTTCTTCCTAGCCTCCAAAATTATTCCTACCTTCTTTTTGATTTAATGAAAGGTTTAGTACATTGAACATGCATCTTCCATATCCCTATTACAATTAAACTCATTCAGGCAGGGAACAGATACCAGACCATATGGCTATAGTACAAAATTGATTATTAGATTAAAAAAGTGGACACAGTTTTATGCAACTTGTTTGCATGAAGTGTCCAAAAATATGGATGAATGTAGTTGTATACAAATCAAAGTTTGTTAATGGATTATGAACAGAAAGGATGCTGAAATTCAGCTAATAGCTTACCCGCTACAAATAATTGAATTAGTTTACTAGAGTATGTGACTGTACAGAATATTTACTGGTATTAGTTTGACATTTTCCATCTTTGTTCTTTATAGGCCTTTTTAAGACTAAGCCTTACATTTGTTCAGTTGTAGGACTGATTCAGACAGGTACTCATAGACACTCAGAGAATAAGATTTTATGCCTGATATATATTCCATACAGATGGGAAAACTTGTGAAGGAAATGGAGTTCATCAGATAGCAAGGTGTTTAGGTTTGCATAATATTTGTGGATGTGTGATCTTTTCCTTTTTTGGTCATGATTATTTGACTCTTATTTGACCTCTGCTGCCAAGAAAAATTGGCTGTTTTTCTGTTGTTTGAATTATTTTATTATCCACCAAAGAAGGTGTTTGGCAGAGTTGGTAAGCAGAAAAATAATGAAATGATCTGGAAAAAAATTAATAAACATAAATAAAACTTGAAAACAACAGCTTAAGGTTTCTGATCCTTGGGTGACCCATTGATTGCTTCCATTATTCACCCCTCAGAGATAACATGCATTACAGAAAAAGGGTGGGGGGAAAGAAAAGAAAGACAGCACAGCAAAAGGGGCAGTAGAAATGGGTTTGGAGATTTTGACTGAAGGAGCGCTGCTTTTTGACATCTCAGTTGGTAAATACGTCCCAACTTGAGACACAAAACTACCCTAAGCCGATGTCTTCTCTTGGGTCCATGGAACCCACTGACTTGAATAGGCTCCATAATAACTGAGTAAAGAGATAATGTGACCCTTTTCTCTAGCAAAGCATCAGATATATGGTGGTGATGCTGCCTTAAAAATGTAAAGTGATTCACATGGCCTTTGTACTACTTTGGGTTCTCCTTGCTGTTTTTTGTAATTTTGTTTCTTTAGCCTTTTCATGTTAAGGCTTGGATGAAGGTGGGTTACAAGTGTAGATGTGTCAATGTTTTTCAGAGATTTGGGCAGGATTGCCTAATAAGTGGAATAAGGAGAAATCTCTTGGCCTCTACTCCACAGCCTATATTCAAATCTCTATATATGGTTCCTGTGTCTAGGTACCAATATAATGGCCCCTCTACATATGCAGGTAAAGGTACAATGGGATCTAATGTGTGATCCACACAATTGCAACCTTCTGACATCCTACATGTATGTTGCAGAATGTGGGATTGTCAATCAGATCCCATCACACCTTATTACTGGTGAAGGGGGAGTCTGGCCCTGGGCTCCCCCTGCACCAGCAAGAAGTGAGCTCGCACAGCTAGGAGCCCCCTCAGTTGAGGGGGCTCCCAGCCATGGGGGTGCATGGGCCTCCCTTCCCTCTGCAGCTGGAAGCCCTGTCAACTAGGAACTCCAAGAGCTCTGATAAGCTGATGGGGCTCCCAGACACAGGGGCTCCTGGCCACATATTCAGCTAATGGCAATATTACAAGTTAGGCACCCAAGAAACATTGCAATACCCGCTACAGGGTGCCTCATCCCTGCTAGCCTCTTTCAGCCCTGTCTCTTAAGGTCTCACATTGTTTTCCCACCTGCCACATCTTGTTAGAAACTTAATGAGGCTGCTTGCAGAGACTGATTACAGTGCTCATTCTTTTTCCCTGTGGTCAACTCTCTCAACCTGGCTTGCCTTATGGGTTTAAGTCATGACCTCCAGCCACTCCCATAGTCACTCCTGTGTAGATACCTTTAAGAGTACTATGTGTAAGTTGTTACATTTGCCTGGGAATTGTAGGCAGGGGCAGCAAGACTGTAGGGAAGGTACTGCTCTCTGAATAAACAAGATGTAGCATTCTATAAGCTTAACTCCTTGGTCTTTTGAGAACAACACATGGTACCAGAAGTGGGGTGTGAAGAAAGAAAAAATAATGGAGCATCCTAGAATTCTAGAAGAGTTAAAGCAACGCAGAAGAAAAGTGGAAGAAATGTAAGCAGACCTTCACTATATGTATAAGTATATGAGATGAGCAGTGAAGCTACAGAGAAGGAAATTCACTCAAGGTAGTTATTTTTTTTAAATATAGCAGGCCCAGAAGTTCTCTCTTTTTATAATAGCCTACAACTGTCAGAAGCAGAACAGAAAAGCTGTGGCACAGTAATAAAAAAAGTTTGAGGAATATTGTATATCCAAACAAAATAAAACCTCTGAATGGTATAATTTCCACACGAGACAGCCAAAAGAATATGTGACAAAAGAGGAGTTTGTCAAAGACCTCAGACTGCTGAGCCAGACATGCAACTTTGGAGACCTAAAAAAGTCCATGATCAGACACCAAATAGTATTGGGTATAAGGGATACAAGTCTCAGGAAAAGACTGCTAGAGGATCCTGAGCTTAATTTGGAAAAGGCAATTAGAATGTTCCAAGTGGCTGAGATAACAAAAGCTGGCTTGCAGAAGCTAGGGGAAAAATAGAACAAGCTGAATTACAAGACTGCAAAAACCTAAGGCAACACACAATACAGAAAGGAGGACCTCACTACGAAGCAGGAAAGTGAAGGCCAAAGACCATTGCTTGAAGAAACAATGGTCAGCTGTTTTGGGGGTTACCACAAACCCATGCAATGCCTTGTCCAGTCCTCAGAATTCTTCCTCTTCCTCATTGCATAGAGCATGCACCTGCTGTTTCTTGTGTGTTACATCATGCTCCTTTCTGTAAACTTTTGCAAATCTTTGAAGAATATTCAGAAAGCAAGAACGTAGTAGAAGAGTTTTATGATGTGTCTCAAGGCATAGGGAAACTGCCAACTGAGTATGACAGAATTAAAAGAACCAAATACTCTCACCATACATGCTCCAAGAAATGTTCCCCTTGTACTAAGGGAGAAGCTGAAAAAGGAATTAGATTAGTTATCATGGACATAATAGAAAAAGTAGAGCAACCAACTGCTTAGGTTCATTCACTGTCATAATAGAAAAAAAGATGGATCCTTGAGATTGTGTCTGCATCCTAAGCAAATGAACAGGTGCATCAAAAGGGAGCATTTTCCCATTCCCACCAGGGAAGAGGTTTTTGGCAACATGGAAGAAGCTAAATATTTCTCCACTTCGGATGCCTTTTCTGGGTTTTGGCAAATTCCCCTTGAAAAGTATAGCACTAGATTTATGTACCTTCGATAAGCCCTTCAGAAGGTAATGCTTTTGTAGGCTTCCTTTTGGACTGTGTTCTGCATCTGAAGTATTTCACGCTAAGATGCAACAAATTTTTGAAGGTCTTGATGGATCTATGGCTTATATTGATGTATAAGTTTGGGGAAATACTATGGAAGCATATGACCTGAGGCTAAGAAAGGCACTAGAAAGAGCTCGCAGAGCAGGCTTGAAACTAAACAAACAAAAATGCAAATTCAGGGTCAAAGAAATAACATATCTAGGAGAAAAGAGGTGCAAATCAATCCTGCAAGGGTTAAAGCCATTACAAACATGCCACTTCCTATGGCTAAGGAAGGAGTGCAGAGATTACTGGGAATGATCAATATTATAGGAAAATATCTACCTAACTTAGCAGAGCAGACCAAATACCTTATATCATTCCTATGAAAGAATGCTCAGTGGATATGGGAACATGAACATGAAGCTGAATTAAAAAACTTGAAGGAAAAAAAAATGAAAGATTACAATCTATGAAAGCTCCAGTATGAAAATACTAGGACCCTAAAAGACCTATTAAATTGTAAACAGATGCTTCTAAAGAAGGCATTACATCAGCTTTACTTAAAAAACATGGGGATAGTTGGAGACCAGTAGCATATGCATCTAGGGCTCTTCCTAAGTTAGTGTCTATATGTACAAAATGAGAAAGAGAAAGTTTAGTTATGGTATACAGCTAAATGGTACTATGACAGGGGTTACAGAGACTCACCACAACTGCACAACAAAGATATGGAGCTTATTTCAGATGGACAAATGTGGAAACAAAAAGCACTAGTCTCCCATCAAGTAGCTCCCAGATCCTATAAACTAGTCACACTGGAAGAACAGGTATTAAGAAGGAACAGATGACACTTGCAACTCAAAAAGGGGAGAAAAGCAGCAGCATCATGAGATTCACCAAAGGAAACAGAGCTAACATCAAAGCAACAAGAAATGACAGAGGAGATTGCAAATGACACAGAAATAGAAACATCTGAACAAGGAAATCAAACAAGAACTGAACCAATAAGTATTGGGAATGCAGGGAATACTGAGAAGATCACTTGGAGCTAAAAAAGCCAACACAAAGACTAATAAAGACCTATTAAAATATGTTTTAACCGTAGGTTGAACTAAATTGCCAATGTTAGTATTATATGGGGATATGCTACATGTAAAAGGGGAAGATGTGTGGATACCTTTTAAGAGTGTTATGTATTGTTACATTTGTCCCAGGATTGCAGGAGGGAACAGCAGAACTGTAGGCAAGGTATTGATCTTTGAATAAACAAGCTTTATCATTCTATAAGCTTAACTCCTTGGTCTTTTGAGAACAACACAATGCCCATGCCTTACCGGTGGTATGCTACATCACATCCAGTGGGACACTTGTTCCCAAAGCCAACAGGCTGCTTCAGGCCTTTACTCTTTTGTTGGAGCCTTGGCATTCCCGCCTTGTGCTCCTCTGCTCTATCTGGTTTCCTAGCCAAGGCCTACTGTTCTGGACTTGACTTCTGGGCTCCAGCTCTAGCCCTGCCCTATTGGGCTCTGGATTAGCCCCTCTTTGGCTTCAGTCCCTGGCCCTATCTCTGTCCTGTGCTGGGTCCTTGGACCTTGTCCTTACCCTTCTCAGGCACTGGGCCCCATGGCCCCAAGCTCTGCCCTTTTTGGCAGGGGCAACGTGTAGGGGGTGCACGCACACCCCCTGTGTGTGGCATTGCATCCCCTATAAAAAGGCACTGCCGACACTGTTGGTGCCGCCTGTGGGTGGTCGCCGCTTGCCACCCCCCACTTTCCAGTTTCGCTGGAAGTGCCGCTGGGGGACCAAGTACCTCCTAGAGGACCTGGCCAGCAGCACCCCTGCCCCCCCCCCCCCCCCCCCCCCCCCTGCTGACAGCATCGGTGGGAGCTCCACGCTTACTGCTGCCATGCCCTGCCCAGCTGCTGGGGGCACGCATCGTTCATGCTTCTTGGGTTCTGGGTGCTGGGCCCTCTGCCCCCTCCTCACCCCCCATCTGTGCCTTTTGAGCTTGTCCCTGCAAGGGCTTAAGGTGGTCATGTGCCTTTTAGGCACTAATGGGACCTCCAAACACCGCCCAGTCCTGTTGTAACCACTGGTTAGCAGCACGTTATCCTCCAACTAACCCTTTCTCTTCATTACAGGGAATCATTCAGCTCTGCTCCTTTAAGTACCAGGCTCCATCCCTGCCTCCAAGGTGACCAGCCCCCAACCAGTCTCCCTGACAAAGTCCATTTCTGGGCAGAATTTCTTCTCCGGAAAGCCTGCAGAGACAGACTACCCCCTCTCTCTCCAGCTCTGGGCTCTCTTACTTCCTAAACCCTACCCTGCAGGCCAGGTACTCCCTTGTCAGCTGACTTGCCTACAGGGTCTTTCCTTAACCTCTGCTTTGTTGGTTGCTACAAAACCTTGCCCTTAAATGGGCTACACTGCTTTCCAGTTACAAGGCAACTGTTCGCTGTTACAGGCACTATAGGAAGCAGCTACAAAGTTTATTATCATTTAAGTGACTGAATGTGTGGCTGGGTGACTGCTTAAGGTGTGATTTAAATGTTTAATTATGCCTGAAATGTAATGTGTAGATGGTATCTAATTGATATATAATAGATGCATATGCTAAGAGGTGCTCGTGGGGGCAGGGTGGAGGGGGCATGTATAGATGGAAGAAAGCTGATTGCACCTCTTCCCCACATGAATAACCACCATGGGCAGCTTCACTATTGAGAAGCTGCCCCCCAGGCTTTGACATAATGCTATTAGTAGGGGACAGAGTTCACTGGGTTTGTCTTTTCATTTTCACTCTCCCCTTTCATGCACAAATGCCTCTGCTTGGGAGCTGTTGGTAAAGACCCCAGACTTCATCTCTTCTGTCACTTTCCACAGGCTGTTCTGCAGGAGTCAATCCCAGCTCAAATCCCTGCATTTGGGACAAGATTGACCAGGCTTCATTGGACTCTGTGAGCTCTGTGACTTCCAATGCAATGTGGCTACTGTATAATCATTATTCTTAATTTTCTGGCACCATCCCAAATGCATCTTTTGTTGGCAGAGGCAGATTTTCCTTACATGGTGCTTGCCTTCTTCAATCATGATGCCTTTGAACAGGGCTCTTTTCGGGCAGTGTGCCTCTCACCCTTTGCTATTGCATAGCCCTTGCTGAGTAGTCATGGATGAAAAGCCTCATTTAATTCACACTCTTCACTTTCCTTGAATTATATTCACATTTCTGATATACAGAATTTCCAGGAACTTCAATGTAAGACTGCCTATAGAAGGGTGGCCTCCCTTTACATGTGCAGTTTTGATCTGCAAAACTCAAGCTTGTGTTTTAAGAAAGTAGATTTACTTGGGAGCAGGAGAGTCCAAATCTGAATACCTGTACTATTAAGCAGGTAGACTGTGGGTATGTTTCAGGCAGCAAAGTTCAGGTATCTAATTCCTCTCTCAGCAGAAGTAGTGTTGCAGAATAAAATAAAATAAAACTACAACTTGCTATAAAATTTGCAAGTTCAAAATATGTCCAGAGACAATCTAGTCCTGAACCTTTCTGGAAATTTATTCCTGCACAGCAAGGTTGGTGCTCTAGCTCTTTAGCTATTCCATTGTCTGTTTATACATTTAAAAGGAATAACAGGATGACAAACTGGATAGTACTCCAGTTGTTTTATAGATTTCTCAGGGGACTACATGGCTATCACTTTTGGACCTTGTGAATTTTGTAGGTAACTAATAAAGAAGTAGTAAATATTTTGTGCAGCTAAAGTTCAGCATAGTTTGGATGAAAACTAGAAATGGGGCTGTGACAAACGGTAACTGAATTTTAAATGAATACAAGGCTATTATAACACAATATTGATGCCTTGAATCCTGAGTTCTATATTAAGGTCATGGTAATAGCTTAGTGTTTTATGAGCCTTTGTAGTCTTAGCGGCACCGTCTCTTTAATCTTTACTTTGCCTCAAGCTAAAATAAATCTTAATGTTGTAAACTGTACAGTAACATAACTGCCTTGTTCAGTAGTGATCATTTTTTCTAAATGTCACTAACGTCTTGCTGTGGCAAAACAAAAAGGAAAATCATACCCTTTTCATTGAAATGGCAAAGTGGAGCTATTGCTGTGTGAATTGAATATCTTTTTGAACATTTTCACCCAAGAATTTTGAGCTTGCTCAGTTGTCATTTTCAGTGCTGTATAGCCGAGTAAGTTTAAATGAATAAAAGAGTTAAGTACTGTTTCAAGGTTTTGATCATTTAATTACTGGTATTTAGTGGAACAGCAAAAATTAAGTTTCAATATTTATCATTGGACCCAGTGCTGCAATTTCCTTGCCTTAAAAAAGATTGAATAATATATAGCCCAAAGATTATAAAAACAGAACCAGCCCATTTAATTAGTTATGGCTAGAGTTTACATTGTCAAAGTGGGTTTTTAAAATATATTCAGTTGTATATATTAAAATACATGCAATTGAATTTGTTTAAATAACTTATTTAAATATTATTTAGTTATATTTTGTCGCAAGCACCCACATCCACAACCCCTTTGTTTGATCCACTTCTGGCAGAATTTAGTTTTTGTTTTGGTATCTGCTGAGATACCCATGGGATAAAGTAATTGTGTGCTGTACAGAACTACTGCACTTCCTTTTTCTTAAGTCCTTCAAAACTTTTAAATGGAGGCCATCTAGTCCTGGTCACTTTATTGCTTTTTTTTTTTTTTTTTTTTTTATAATTAGATTGTTCTAGCAACTCTGCTTTCACACCTGTCTTTGCTAGTACTTTATCTTGAAAAGGGTAGTTGTCTCTTATTATTCTGGAAAAGTTTGAGAGGGACAAAAAGGTCAGCACTGGACTACAGTGCACCATAACCAACTTTCAGGGTGCAGTAGAGAAAACAAGCTTTCAAGAGCTGTGTCAGAATCAGGATTTTTTTCCCCAAATTCTTTAAAAAGTGAATACAACAATTGGGAAATAATGAATGCTTGTGTTTTCAGTTTTCTTCTTTAGTAAGCAAAGACACCCAAGAGAAGAATGTACCATTGGGATTTGTATAACAGTATTACAGACATTCACTCTCTCACACCTATATACAGGTGTTTTAGTCAAGAAGCAAGATGATGTATTTGGAACTTACAGTTAAAGGCAAACATTCACTAAAGCCATATATATTTCAGTAAATTTGAACAATCATCTAATATTTGTCTTATTTTCCTAATAAATACCTTGTTCTCTAGGGGTGCATATGTACATACTAACTTTCCAACAGTTGAGTCAACTTAACTTTTGCCTTCTGATCAAGTGTGTGGTACTCATCTGGACTCTCTCAAGCTTTTCTACATCCTTCTTGAATTGTAGAGCCCAGAATTGGATGCAGTACTCCAGCTGTGGCCTCATCAAGGCTGAGTACAGCAGGAGGATGACATCCTGAGATGTGCTTGAGAGGCATCTATGGATGCAAGCCAGAGTTTGGTTTGATTTAACAGCTGTGGCATTGCATTGATAGCTCATGTTCATCTTGTGGTCACTCATGACCCCCAAGACCCTTTTGGCCATAGTGCTAGTGACCATAGCACTGTTGAGCTTTTAAGCATGCTGTGGGATTCCCCCCCCCCCCCCCCCCCAGGTGGAATACCTTGCATTTTTCCATATTGAATGTCATCAAGTTTTTATCCATCTCCTTTTATAAGCATATCCAGGTCAACCTGGATCACCAGGACCTTGGGTGTGGACACTCTTCCTCAAAGTTTGGTGTCATCAGTGAACTTGACCAATCTGCTTCTGACACCAGGGTCCACGTCGTTAATAAAGACATTAAAAGGTACAGGTTTAAGGACAGAGCCTTAGGGGACATCACTGGTCACGGAGCGTCATGATGATTCATTTTCATCAACTACCACTCTCTGGGTCTGACCTCAGAGCCAATTCCCCAGCCATCAGACTGTGATGTAGCCGAGGCCACAGTTGGCCTATTTATTTATTTATTTTTTTCCCCATGAGGAGATCATGGGACACCAGATCAAAGGCTTTTTTTTTTTTTTTTTTTTTTTTTTAAGTCCAGATATATGACGTCAATCTTTTCTCCCTTGTCTGAGTGATCCGACACCTGGTCACAGAAGGGAATGAGATTGGTCAGGCAAGACCTACCTGCAACAAACCTGTGCTGGCTATCCCTCAGGATGTTGCCATCAGCCAGCTTGTCAAGAATGGTCTTTCTGATTATTTTTTTTTTTTTCCAGAATCTTCCCAGGGATTGATTTCAAGCTGCTTGACTTGTAGTTCCCTGGATCTACTTTCCTTCCTTTCTTGAAGATAGACACCATATTGCCTTCTTCCAATCTTCGGGTACTTTACCTGAGCGTCATGAGTTCTTGAATATCCTTGCCAGTGGGTTGGCTATGATGCCTGCCAGCTCCTTAAGTACTCTGGGGCGCAATCTGTCAGGACCAGCTGACTTGAAGGTGTCCAGCCTCTCAAGGTATTCCTTTCACAAGGTCTACACTGATGTGGAGTATAAATTCACCCTCACTCTGACTGTCCTGCATCATGTTAGGCAGGGCAGTCCCTTTGAGCCGGTGAAAAAACACCACAAAGTACCCATTAAGCAGGTTGGCTTTTTCCTGGGTGTCATTTGTCAGTTGTCCCATTTGGTTTAGCAGGGGTCCAGTCTTACTGTTGCTTTTCTTCCAACTCCCCACATATCTGAAAAAGGACTTTTTATTATCCTTGATACAATGTAGCCAGTTGGAGTCTCCCATGACAACCATTCACCGAGAGCCAGTTCCCTAGTGAATTCCTGGTCAAGCTCTTATTCCTGATTAGGAGGTCTTTAGTAGACTTCTACCATGGTGTCCGCTGTTCCACGTTCCCCATGTATTTTAACCCAGAGGGCCTCCAGTCATCCTCCATTGGTGCCAATGTCAGCTTGCAGGATGTGTAGCTTTCTTTGACATGGACAGCTACTCCTCCACCTCTTTCTTTCCCCTTCACAATCGCTTCTGTACAGGGTATACCAGTCTATACCTATGGCCCAGTCATAGGTGAAGTCCCACCAGGTCTCCATTATCCCTATGGGATTGTAGTCATTCTTGCTTAGCAGGAGGACCAATTCCTCCTTTTTATTCCCCAAGCTCCTGGCATTGGTGTAAAGACATGTAAGTATCCCATTGGAAGCCTTAGGCTTCCTTGCACTCCCAGGAGGACACAGTTCCAGGGCTGGGGTAGGAGAGGATTCCCTTGAATGCCCTAACCTGCTGGTTTTGTAGTGTTTGCCTAGCGGGCTTGCTTTGGTGGTGGACCACCCATCCTGCAGCGGGTTTAGTTTTAAAGCCTGGTGAAGCAGGTCAGCCATTCTGGGTCAAAGGGTCAACTTCCTTCCTCCCCAGTAAGGTGAAATGAGGTGGAGGCTGTCTCTCCCCAGCAGACCACTGCCTCTCTCACTGGACTATGTCCAGTCTGTGATCATGGAAGCCGAAGCCTTCACTATGACAACAGTGCCACAGTCTTTGGCTGACTACCTCAATCCATTTCTCCCTTCTCAGCCCATGACCTGTAAGTGGGAGGATCAAGAAAAAGACCACCTGCACCCCCGATCCTCTAAACCCTGCTCCCAGAGCCCTGTAGCCACTCATGACCCAGCTGGGATTGCTTCAAGCCATGTCATTCATGCCCACATGGATAAAGAGCATAGGGTAGTAGTTGAAGGGCTGGATAAACTTTGGGATCCTCTCAGTTATGTCCCAGATACAGGCCCCCAGGAGGCAGCAGACCTCCTGGGCTAAGGGGCTGGGGCAGCAGATTGCTCCCTCAGTCCCCCTCAGGAGGGAGTCTCCCACAACGACCACTCTACGTTTCATCTTGGGGAGAGTAGGGATGGTAGTTGTTAGTGTGCCTCCCTTGCCTGCAGAAGCTGGCAGCTCTGCAGGCTCTACTGGGGCTGCAAGAGGTTCATACCTGTTGTAGAGCTCCAGAGGGGAGGCCTTGGGGCACTGACCACCTTGGTTCAACCCTCTGGCTGGACAGCGTGGGAGACCCTCAAGTCCTCCCTTGTCCTGGAAGGTGACCTTGGTCTACCCTCAGCCTTCATGGGGGTGAAGGGCCTGGCCATCACAGTGATGAGCACTAAAATGGCTCCACAATATACCAACCTTTTTATTGGCCACCTGGAAGAAGAATTCCTCAAGGTCTGTACCATCAAACCCATGCTGTACTTAAGAAATTTAGATGACATCTTCATCATTTGGACTGAGAACCTGCAAGCTCTGATTAATTTCCATCAGAAATTCAGTAATCATCACTCCCATCTCAGCCTCTCTCTTGAATACTCCAGCACTAACATTTCTTTTTTAGCCACTATGATTACTATCCAGAATGGTAAAATACAGACCACCATATACAAAAAACCCATGGACCAACATACATATCTGCACAAAACCAGCAATCACCCTAAATATACCAAGAAAACTGTAATATACAGCCAAGTCCTCTGCTACCACCAAATTTGCACAGATGAGAACACCCGTGATCGTAACTTCACGAATCTCAAAAGGGCTTTCACACAACAAGGACGCTCCTTCAGAGATATCACACTTTGAAAGAGCCACCTGGATACCACGTGAAGAATTGCTGCAGTACAAAAAGAAAATCCCCATGAATTGCACACCATTATATATTTCATAGGTATTAGGAGCTGGAAGGGACCCCGTGAGATCATCAGGAAGTCTGCTGAGGTCTAATGATCCCAGCAAGATAAACATCCAGATGCCTTCTGAATGAGTGCAGAGTAGATGCTTGCACCACCTCTGGGGGGGAGTCTGTTCCAGACCCTGGACACTGACTGTAAAGAGGTTTTGTTTCTTATGTCCAGTCTAAATTGGCCTTCCAGGATGTCACGGCGGGGTCCTCGCAGAGGGCCGTGTGCTCCTTAAGGTCCCTCGCTCCGTGTCAGGCCGGCCCAAGGCACCCTCTAATTCTCGCCCGCCACGTCTTGCTGGAATATATATATGTAGTTGGGAGGCTGCCTATGACTCCCTGGGCACGGCTACTCGGGACCTCTGTCCCCACAATTCTCCCGGT
>NW_005841939.1:887403-936314 GCF_000455745.1 Alligator sinensis | reverse complement strand
AGGGAGCTCCTGCCTCTCCGGTTGCTGGCAGGGAACTGCCAGCCTGGTCTCAGCCCTGGGCTTTATAAGGGCCAGGCCCTGCCTCCTACAGGCAGCTGGCTCCCCTTAGCTGCCCCGGCAACCCACAGCTGGGCTCGTTACCCTGGCAACCCTCAGCTGGGCTTGTTATGACCTGCCAGGGCTCTCTCTCTCTCCCTGGCAGTTTCTCCCCTCTAGGAGCAGAGCACCGAGGTGCTCTGCAACACAGGAGTTTGTGGTTGTTTAGACCTTGTTATTCCTTGGGGAGTTCTGGTGAACAACTGTTCTCCCAGGTCCTGATGCACCCTTCTTATATACTTGTAGGCTACCACCAAGTACCCCCTGAGCCTTCTCTTCTCCAGGCTGAAGAGTCCCATGTCCCTCAACCTCTCCTCATAAGGCTTGTCTTCTTGGCTTTAATCATATGGATGGCTCTCCTTTGTTCTCTCTCAAGCTTATCCACATCCCTCCTGAAGAGGGGGGGCCCAAAACTGGATGCAGTACTCTAGCTTTGGCCTCACTAAGGCCGAGTAAAGTGGGAGGAGGATGTCCCTGGTTTTGCTTGAGATGCATCGGTGGATGCATGCCAGAGTTTGGTTTGCCACCCATGGCATCCCATTGGTGGCTCATGTTCGTCTTGTGGCCAATCAAGACCCCTAAGTCTCTTTCGGTCATGGTGCTAGCGAGTGTAGCACTGCCAAGCCTATAATTATGCTGCTGGTTCTTCCTCCCAAGGTGGAGCACTCTGCAGTTCTCTACGTTGAAGGCCATCAGGTTTTGGTCTGCCCACCTTGCAAATGTGTCCATAGTTTCATAGTTGGTAGGGTAGGGTTGGAAGGGACCTGAGCAGATTATCAAGTCCAATCCCCTGCCATGGCAGGAAAGAGTACTGGGGTCAAACGACCCTGGCAAGGTGTTCATCTAGCCTAGCCTCCTCTTAAAAACCCCCAGGGTAGGAGCCAGCACCATTTCTCTTGGAAGTTGGTTCCAGATCCTAGCCGTCCTGACTGTGAAGTAGCGCCTCCAGATATCTAGCCTAAATCTACCCTCTGCCAGCTTGTGACCGTTATTTCTTGTCACTCCTGGTAGTGCTCAGGGGAACAGGGACTCTCCCAATGCCTGTTGGTCCCCCCTGACTCGTTTGTAAACAGCCACTAGATTCCCCCTCAGCCTTCTCTTGTAGAGGCTGAACAAGTTCAGGTCCCTTAACCTTTCCTTGTAGGGCCTGCCCTGATTACTCCTGATCATGCGGGTGGCCCTCCTCTGGATCCTCTCCATGTTGTCCACATCCCTCCTGAAGTGTGGCGCCCAGAACTGCAGCCTGACCAGTGTTGCATAGAGGGGGAAGATCGCCTCCTTTGACCTGCTTGAGATGCATCTGTGGATGCATGACAAGGTACAGTTGGCCTTCCTGAATGCTTTCCCACACTGTCGGCCCATGTTCATTTTGGCATCAATAATGATTCCAAGATCCTTTTCTGCTTCTGCACTGATGAGAAGGGAGTTCCCCAGCCTGTAGGTTTGCTGCTGGTTCCTCCTCCCCAGGTGCAGCACCTTGCACTTGTCAGTGTTGAAACCCATCCTGTTCTCATCCGCCCACCTCTGTAACCTGTCTAGGTCTGATTGCAGCCTATTCCTCCCTTCTACCATGCCCACTTCTCCCCACATCTTAGTGTCATCTGTAAATTTGAACAGGGTGCTTTTTACACCCCCATCCAAGTCGCTGATGAAGATGTTGAACAGTGCGGGCCCAAGGACTGAGCCCTGGGGGACCCCACTGCCCATATCCCTACAGGTTGAAAATGACCCAGCCACCACCACTCTCTGGGTATGGCCTTTCAGACAACTAGTGACCCATTTGACTGTGTAGGTGTCGACGCCACAGTCCCCCTGTTTTTTAATGAGAATGGGGTGAGAGACAGTGTTGAAGGCCTTCCTAAAGTCCAGGAAGACTACGTCCACTGCTACACCTGCATCTAAAGATTTTGTGACCTGGTCATAGAAGGCCACCAGGTTGGTCTGACAGGACCTGCCTCTAATGAACCCGTGTTGGTTGCCCCTAAGCATAATTGGCCTGTATCCCCAGCTTTTCTTTCAGGGTGACTGCCTTCCCTCATAGTTTAGTGTCATCCACAAACTTTGCCAGTCTACATCTGATGCCCGAATCCAGAACATTAATAAAGATGTTGAAGCGTACTGGCCCAAGTACTGAGTCCTGAGGGACACCACTGGTCACCTTGTGCCATGTTGATTCACTTCTTTCAACTAGTACTCTGAGTCTGACCCCAGAGCCAGTTTTCCAGTCAGCAGACTGTGAGATGGTTGAGGCCACAGCTCCCCAGCTTAGCCATGAGGACATCATGGGAGACTACGTCAAAAGCTTTCTTGAAATCCAGATATATGACATCAACTTCATCTCCCTTGTCAAGGCAATGCATTACCTGCTCAAAAGGAGATTAGGTTGGTCAGGCAAGACCTGCCAGTAACAAAGCCATGTTGGCTGGCATTCAAAAGGTTTTCTTCCATTAGCCTGTTGCTAATGGATCCCTTGATGATTTTCTCTAAGATCTTTCCTGGGATGGATGTCAGATTGATTGGCCTGTAATTCCCTGGATCTTCCTTCCTTCCTTTCTTGAAGGTTGGGACCACATTGGCTCTCTTCCAGTCTTCCAGAACCTCTCCTGAGCATCACAAATTTTAAAATACTTTCACCACAGGGTGAACTATGATGTCTGCCAGCTCCTTCAAGACCGTTGGGTGCATTCAGTCTGGGCCCGCATACTTATGGATGTCTAACCTCTTGAGGTGTTCCCTCACCTGATCTACATCAATTGTGGTCCTATCTCCCACTCTGTGGGTGTTTTGCATCCTGTCTGACAGTGTGACCCCCTTGGGTGGGTGGAAAACTGACACAAAGTAACCATTTAGGAGATTTGGCCTTTTCTTGGATGTCAGATGTCAGCTGCCCCATTTGATCTCGCAGGGGTCTAATGTTGCCTTTGTTCTTTATCCAACTTCCCACATATCTGAAGAAGGACTTTTTGTTGTCCTTGATTCCTGTGGCTAGCCTGAGTTCGGTTTCTGTGTTGGCTTTTCTGGACCACTGTCTACATGTGCGGGCTAGTGCTGAGTAGTCCTCCTTGGTGATGGTTCCTATTTTCCATCTGGTGTAGGTTTCTCTTCTCAGTTTCAGGAGGTCCAACAGTTCCCTGTTTAGCCAAGGGGGCTTCCCTGCCTGCTGACTGCATTTCTTGCAGGATGGGATGTACTTCCATTGCTGTCACAGAGCACTGAGGTGCCCTGCTCCCAAAGAGGGGAAACTGCTAGGGAGGAAGCCCTAGCAGGGAATAAGGAGCCCAGCTGTGGGTTGCCAGGGCAACCAGAGAAGGTCAGCTGACCAGAAGGGGCAGGGCCTGGCTCCCTTATAAACCCTAGGGCCTGGGGCCACAGGCAGTTCCCTGCCAGCAGCCCAGGAGGAAGGAGCTCTGTCATGGAAGAGAGGGGAGGCCTGACTGCAGGAGCAGCATTTGGCACTGCTGAGGGATGGAGTAATCCCTGGGTAGGCTTGAATGTTTTTATGGCCAAGCAGCTGCCATTTAAGTTATAGACAGAGGGCTTGTGTTTATGTTGCTGTTTGTTAGACTGGTGGTTTGGGTGAGGCTATTAGGGGTTGGAGGAGGCCTCATAGGGGACTCACAGTGGAGTGTGAGAACCCCAGCACCAGTGAGGGTGCAGCATTTGGGGTGTATAGACCCCAGCCCCAGAAAAGGGGGCAGTTTTACTGAGAAGACCCCAGAGTGGGGGCAGTTTTACTGAGAAGACCCCAGAGGAGGGCGGCATTATTGAGGAGCCCCAGAGTAGGGGGTGGCAGTATTGACATGCGCCCTGAGAGAGGGCAGAAGCCCAGAGAAGGGGGAAGTTACTGAGAAGCCCCAGTGCGGGTGCGGTGAGCCCTGGAGAGGGGGCGGCACTACTGAAGAGCCTCAGAGAGAGGGGGCACTGCTGAGAAGCCCAGTGCGGGTGTGGTGAGCCCTGGGGGGGGGGAAGTTGCTGAGAAGCCCCAGGGAGGGGGGCATTATTGGGGAGCCCCAGAGAGGGGGCGGTGTGACTGAGGAGGCCCAGAGAGGACAAAAAGGATCCAGATCATAACTAGGATGGGACAGAACATCTATTCCATCGGCGAGGTGTGGACTGTGGTGTAGGGGAGGAAACCGAGCCGTGGATAGCGCCCCCTGGCAGTGGGGCAGTACCAGGGCAGCCTCCCACTAATTAACACCAATTAATCATTTAACAACAAGGCATGGCAGGCAAGTAGGTGGGCGGTTGCCCCAGGAACAGGTGTGCGGGCCACGTTTAAAAGACGGCCCAGAGCAGATACCTGTTACACTTGCGCTTTGAGGATTTCATTCTAAAGGAATAACCAGTCCTTGTGGACTCCCCTTTCTAAGGGAGCATGGCCTCTTAGTGCCTAACTGACCAATCTCCTGAGTTTGTGTAAGTCAGCCTTTCCAAAGTTGAAGATTTCTGTTTTACTGAGGGATTTTCCTGCCCTGCATTGGACAGAGAAAGTGATCAGTTCATGGTTGTTTTCACTAAGCTTTCCCTTGATCCTCAGATCACTCACCAGATCTGACCCTTCGGTCAGAACCAGATCCAATGATGTCTACAGGCCGACTAGGGGAGAGGCCTCTCTCTTTAGGTAGAGGTCATCAATGCAAGCAAGAAAGCTACATGACCAGTCAGATTTGGCCATGTGCTCTTCCCACAAGATGTTAGGGAGGTTGAAGTCCCCCATGACAATGCATCAGGAGTGCACAGCCTCAGCCAGTTCCCTGTTGAATTCATGGTCCAGTTCTTTTTCTTCATGGGGAGGTCTGTAATAGACTCCTATGAGTATATCTCCTTCCCCATGCTCTCCCCATATTTTAACCCAGAGGGCCTCAAGATGCCCTCCATGGTTAGTGAACTCAGTTTGGAAAGAAGTGTGTACTGCTCCTGGACAGAGAGAGCTACACCCCCATCCCTCTTTCCAATATGGTTTGTCCTGTACATGGTATAGCCTTCTATACCAACAGTCCAGTCATAGGTGGAGTCCCACCAGCTCTCTGTTATCCCTACAAGATCATAACCTTTATTGCATGAGAAAAGCCAGTTCTTCTTGCTTGTTTCGTAAGCTCATGGCATTTGTGTACAGGCAGTTGAATCTGCCATGGGAAGCCCTTATGTGATGGGACATGACCTTTCCTAGGGCTGTCATAGGTATGGGTTCCCTTAGGCTACCTAAGTTATTTCTACTGTGGTTGGCATGACCTGGGCTAGAACTGCTAATTGACTGCCCATCCCCCAGTGATCTTAGTGTCAAGTAGGTCAACTATTCTGGCTGAGAAGAACTGCTTCCCTTTCTGGGTGAGGTGGAGACCATCCCTTCTCAACAATCCGCTACCTCTCTCACTGAAGTGCGGGCCATGGTCAAAGAAGCCAAACCCCTTTGCAATGGCACCATCACCGGAGTCTTCTGTTCACCTCATTGATGCACTTTTCCCTCTGGGGCCCATGACCCATGACTGGGAGGATCAAGGAAAAAATTGTCTGTGCCTCCAGAGCCCTGTAGTTATGCTTGACCCAGGTGGGATTGTTCCGTGCCATACCATTTGTGCCCAAGTGGATGAGTAGCATGGAATGGTGGTCAGAGGGCTGGATGAGTTTGGGGATCCTCTCAGTCACATCCTGGACATGAGCCCTAGGGAGGCAGCAGGCCTCATGGGCTAATGGGTCAGGGTGAAGATTGCTTCCTTTGTCCGCCTCAGGAGGGAGTTGCCCATCATGATTACTCTGTGTCTTCTTCTAGGCATAGTTGTTGGTTGTTCTCCATCCTCACATGCTGGTGCTGGTGGCATGACTGGCATCTGCTGATGTGAGGGGTTCAAAACAGTTGTGCAGCTCCAGGGAAGTGGTCACCTTGGTGCAGTGTCTCCTTGGGCTGGAGACTACCTTCGTCCAGGCAACCCCTGGCTCTCATTAGTTATGACATAACATCCCTGGAACCCATACAGAAAATCCTCAAACAGTTACAACCCATATTAGGAGAAGACCCTATTCTTAAAGAGATCTTCCCAGAACGAAAGTTTGCAGACAATACTAAACTATGGGGGAGCATGGTCACGCTCAAGGACAGGCTGGCAGTACAGGATGACCTGGGCAAGTTTGTGAGGTGGGTGGACATCAACCTGATGACATTTAATATGGAGAAATGTGAAGTGGAGGCCAAATCTACAAATCGAATTGAAAAGCTGGAAGCTTTAGGTTTTCCAAATTGATTTGGAGATTCAGCCATAGGGTATAATGGGGAATAAATTAAATATCTATAACTTTTTTGTCTTTTGGCTGATTCCTATGAAACATGCAGGGATGGTAGCTCTTGCTGAGGCCACAAAGCCTGCCAAGTTTCAAGGAGATAGGTGCAGGGGTTTGGGGGAAACTGTACCTCAAGCTGTGGACAAGCAAAACTTGTGACGTAGGTGACACTGTGTGTGTTAAGGTGCAGCAGGGTGACAGTTGCAGGGATGGTATCCCATGTTGCAGCCACAAAGCTTGCCAGATGTTGAGGAGATAGGTGCAGGGCTTCTGTGTTCTGTGGCCCTGCATCTCTGGCTGCTGACAGCAAAACTCGTGTCATGGGTGCTTGTGCAACTGTGTCTGTCTTCAGGCAGAACCCCCTGCATCCATCTCCTTGAAACATGGCAGGCTTTGTGGCCTCAGCAAGAGCTACCGTTCCTGCAGTTTTCACTCCACTATGGCTTAACACATACATGTGACACAAGTTTTGCTTTCAGAATGTTAGGTGCAGTTTCTCTGAACCCCCTGTACCTATCACTTTGAAGCTTAGCACATGTCATGCCCTCAGCAGAGGTTACCATCTCTGCAAATGTCATCTGAATCAGCCAAATGACAACAAAGTTATAGATATTTCATTGATTTCCCCATTATTCTCTATGGCCAGATCTCTGAATTGGCTCCGAATCTTTTGAAGCTATTCGGCCGAATTGAATAGTTCCCTATTCCCACAGGCCTACTGTGTACCAAAATGAACACACACCAAAAATCAAAGACAAAAATACTCAATTATTTGTGGGGGCACACTTCTTAAAAAAACCATGCACTGTCCAATCTCTGTTTTAATCCTCAAATGTAATTTACAAAACTTTGCAGGCAAGCCTACGGACTTCACTTCATCAACCTCTGGATACAAAAAACCATGGACTTAATATAGACATTTTATTTATGCCGTATTATAACGATCTGATACCCCAGGTAACCTCTCTGCAATTTTCCAGCTAAATTCTATCTCCAAGTCACCATTTCCTTTTCCGCACCCCCTACCTGTGTCTCACCCATTGTCTCTCACCCCTCTTACCCTCACTGCCACCCATTTGCATTTTCACTGGTTGAATTCTTGCATACTTGTTTCAATCTCCTCCAGAAAGAACATAAAACAACTGCAGATGCTCTCTCTGCCTGAAGAAGGATGTTTGTATCTGAAAACTTGCAAAGAAGAATTTTTCCAACTATTTTAGTTGGTCTAACCCAAAGAACCTTGTTTGTACAAGATAATACATCTTATATATATTTGTATATATAGGGTATATTATCTTGAGTCAGATTACTTAAGTTGATGGTAAGATTTAAAGTACATGGTGATGGCTGCTACCATATCAAAGAGCCATACATGTGTATGCTCCAATGTGGCTTAACTTAAAGTTGACTTCAATCACTTTATTTTAAGCCAACTTAGACATGTGTATGCACTCGGATAGTAGTGAAGATGAAGTGGTACAAGTGTTAGTGAAGGCTGTATGAGCCCAGTGGGTACTTAACTGGGTGACTATCCTATTGTTGCTGTGTCTTCAGTCCATGTATTTTATTGCTATTGGTAGCTAGCTAGCTAGATTAAATCTGTGTGCGCTCCATGTACTGCAGTCACATCTTTAGTTTCAGTATTAGGCCCCTGGCAGATGTTATACTTATTGCAAGTTTCATTCAAGATGTTTTAAATATCTAGTCTCTCTCTGTCTCTCTAAAAATAATATGAAAGAAATGTTAATACATCAAAACATTGAGAAATAAAAGAATTAAAATTATAGTTTGCAAATGATGTGAAAAGCAAACATCCGGCTTAATCTGTTGATGACATGGAGTCTGTGAGTTACAGAGCAGAGGGAGCAAAAACAGTATTTAAAAAAGAAGTCATCATGGCCCAGTGATCAGGATGCTGTTTAGAGAGTCAGGAAAGTATGTCTTGTTCCCCTTTTGCCAACCATCTTGTAATGTTACTTAGGGTAAGTGTCTTCACTTGCTATGCCTTTTTTTTCTCATTTCTCACCTTTGTCTAGCCAGTCAACTTAGAGTACTGTATATGCTCTTGAGGGACAGGGGCTGTTTTTCACTTAGTACGTCTATAGTGTTCAATTTCAGTGCCACTGAGACATACTGTGCCCATCCCTTGGAACTGGAAACTGTGTGGATGCTTTACTTTGGTGCAGTGTGTGTGCCATGAAGCTCTGAGAGGCATCACAGTGCTGTACTAGGGTTCTACATTACTTTCAGTTTGGTAATAGTGTGCATGGAATGTTTGGGTGTGGTGCTACCATAACTCGGCAATCTTGACATACCCTAAATGTATGCATGATGTTAGGTGCAGTCAAATTTCAGTCTCAATTACTGTATTTTTCTCATATACAACATGCCTCAGAATATAATATACACCTTGTTTTTTGAAAGGCAAAATAAAGAAGAAAAGATCTTTCTTGAGTTATGGATGCATAAAGCAGGGACAGAGAGTAATCTTCAGCTGATTCACGCTCCCTTTTTTGCTCAACTAAAATTGAAACCATAGCTAAGGCTGAAGACTGGTCTTTATGAGTGGATCCATGATTCTGGAGAGAGCTAAAGGGAGCTTATAGATGTGCTCTGGAAGGGGGGTGGGTGTGTGTGTGTGTGGAGAGCCATGCTAATTAAAAGCACCTGGAGCATCACATGTATCAGCATCCCTGCACTGAAAAATGTGGTGGGGTGCTTTGAACTAAAGCTAATTGAATGAGCGTTAGTTTAAAGCACCCCACCACCATTTTTCAGTGTGGGGATGCTGATACACATGACATTGGAGCAAGAAGGATAAGTGCCTACTCAGGCTGGGGGGGGCATGGCAACCACGCACAGGTGGCAGGGGAGTGGCGGCAGTGAGTGGGGACCACCCGCAGGTGGCCCAATGATGTCTGCGGCAAGGGCAGGTTGAGCAGGGGCCGCCTGTAGGCAGCCATGGTGGTGTTGGCGGTGGGGTGGAGGTGTGGTGAGCAGCAGGTGGTGAGTGGGGACTGCCCGCAGCCACCATCCACACTGTCAGCAACGACGAGCAGGGACTGCCCGTAGCTGCCGGTGGCCACATCGGTAGTGGGGGGTGACCACCTGCAGAAGCTGGCAGTGGCTTATCTCAGGGGGGCACGTGCTCCCCTGTGCCCCCTCATGTGTTGCCTATGCACTGGAGTCTGCTGTATGCAATTGGAGCAGGGTCCCTGCATGTGTACAGGAGCCCAAAGACTCTCCAGGACTGTGAAATAAGAGGAGAGACACTCGGAGCAGCTAGGAGGCAGCAAAATTGATTAGTGGTACATTGAGACCATTAAAAAGGTGAGGTGATCATTAACACCAACAGAGTGGAGAACAATGAGTGATCAACAACCTCAGCTCCCTGAACAGTAATGCCACAGATGATGCACTGTGGAACAGCAATCAAAGCAGAGTGCTTCTATCCTAAGCAGAAAATCATCTCCCCCAGTTAATATATACACCCCAGTTTTGGGGGGCTGATTTTGGGGAAATGTGAGTATTGTATGCAAGAATTTTTGGTAAGTCATCCGGGTATTTTTTTGAATACTCTCAACAGTTATTCTTCTTATTCAAGTTCAGAGTTTTGTACCAGTTTAGAGCAAAGAAAGAGCACATTTTTAAGGCAATGAAAAGTCTTAACTGTCTTGGATATATATAAAATGTATAATTTAGCGCAAACTAACTGATAGTAGGAAGAAGCTTCCTCTTTGGGGAGCTTAACATAACTTGGTAATGGCAGTTGTCAGAGAGAGAATATTGAACTAGATGAATGGAGGGTCTGACTCAGCAAGGTAATGACTCTGTTCCCAACTAGCAAACACACCATTTGAAATTCAAGTACAAAGGGTACGGTGTTCAAGACAGCCTTGTTTGGAGGTGTATCTACAAGCTGGATTCAATCTCTCAAGACATAACCAAAGTACCTGTGAGTAGCCAGTAGTTTATACTGAATAATGTTTGTGAAAAATTTAGCTTCTGGATGTGAAAAAGCATTTGCAGGGCCTGGCTCAGGCTTAGGCAGCAGCTTATTTTAAATTGCCTAAACCGGATTTGGGATCTGTGCATACAAGTGTTTGCTGGAAGGAGGTGCAGGCATCTAGAGGCAAGTAAGTTGAGTGGGGGAGGGCCTGGTGGGTTTAGGAGGGCTGGCAGGTCCAGGGGAGGGCTACCCAGTCCAAGGGCTGCTAGTTGGGTGCAGGGTGGGGTTAAAGTAGCCTCATCAGGATCATGGGGATAAAAAACAGCACAGCTCTGCAGTTGTGGAGACTGGCTGGGCTTTCCCAGGGCTATGTTGTGAATGTGTACAAGCATTCACTAGGCTGAGTTCACATCTCATGAGAACTTAACTTTTAGATCAGGTATGTCATTTTTCAGGTGACCTAACCCTTGTGAATGCTTGCACACATGGACATTTATATCACCCTAAGCTTGGTTAGGGCTATCTAAATGTGATGCTTGTACATGTACCCTCTGTTTCTGAATGTAGGCCATCAGCAAGCTGCTCACAATTTCTATTCTATAAAGGCCAGGATTCAGACTGTCTTGACTAACTTCTGCTTATTTTCCCCAGGAGATCCAAGTGGCATAGCTGAATGCCCAGGATCCCTGTGTGGTCAATAGAGAGAGAGCCTGGAGACATCTAAGAGGAGTTCATTCATGTATGAGTGCCTAGATACTCTATAAAAGGATGTTTAGTGCTGACAAACATGACTCAGAAAGCCTGGAGGTGATTCAGGGCTGCTAATGAGAGCTATTAAAGCACAGAGGTGTGATTGAATTCCCTTCTCAGGAACTTGGGTGCCTGACTACCTATCTTGTTAGCATTACTATTTACTTTTGATTTTCAATGTTCAGATCCTGTTGTAAAGAAGGTGCGTAAGAGACCTCTGAAGATATATGTGGCTGAGAACATACAAGCTTCTCCTTCTCTTGACTGTTTTCCCAATAGTCTAGTAAACAGAGCAGTGGCCCAAGGCATGGGAGACCAGGGTTCTGAGCTTCTCTCTTCCTACCCCTCAGAAGATGTGTACCCACATCTTCAACTTCCTAGGAGAGTGCTCTAACCCCAGGCTACAGAACAGGCTGGCTAAGGGCACTTTCCACCCCTCTTGCTGAAGCTGGGCAGTCAAGAGTATGAAAATTATGAGGTAAGAAGAAAGGCAAGCAAGAGGGAGTCCACTTTTTTTGAAGCTAGGGATTGGCACTCCCTTGAAACTGGGCCAAAGTGACTAAATACATTTTGTGAATTTTATTTTTTTTATTTATGGAGTAACATGGACTGGAAATGCTTGGTGCAAAAATATTCAGACCTAAACGTTCCAAAATCTGAGTTTGTTGCTTACAAGAGCAAGACAATATATTTTGTTCTTGATTGAATGGGTATAACAGGAGATGGCCTTGGTGAAGCAGTAGAGAAGCCTAAAGTAGTCTATCAGGAATGCAAGTAAATCTAAGCATAACATTTGCTTTTTGTCAAAAAAATAAAATATGCAGTTCTTAATTTCCTGAAAAATACAGTGTTTTATTTTAGGTTCAGTTTCAGATTTTGACACCCATTGAGTCTTATATATTTTTTTCTCTATTAGTCCTTCACATTTATATTTCATAGATTTCATAGGCATTCAGGCTGGAAGGGACCCCGGAGGATCATCAAGTCCAGCCCCTGCCCAGGGGCAGGAAGTCAGCAGGGATCATAGGATCCCAGCAAGATAAACATCCAAATTTCTTTTGAAGGCATTCAAAGTGGGTGCTTGAACCACCTCTGGTGGCAGTTTATTCCAAACCTTGGGGGCTCAGACAGTAAAGTAAATATTTAAAATAGTAAAAGATTACAAATCAAAGGTTTTGCACTACAATATAAATTTTGAAACACAGCTGAATTTTAACATTATTTCTGTTCCTCTCTTCTTCCTCCCTGCTTTCTCTCTCCCTCTCTTTTCCCAAAGCAGGCACTTCCTTCCTTCTCTCTTTTCCTAGGTGAGTGTTTGTAACAGGGGGGTTGGGGCACCCACAAAAAAAACTTGTTCCCTCTCTCCCCCCTGCCCCATTTGGATCATCTGCACTGCACTCCCCCACCATGCCTTTGTTGTTATATTACATATTTTTACATATTTGAACTGTGGGAGGCTACCACGATCTTTGTGATGCAGGCTATCTTGGCCCGGCCTTATGGGCCACCATCCATGGCTCTGACCTTCCCTGAATTGTGTGCCATGTCTCACAGATGACACTATTACAGTCACGTCCAGTACTGGTCCATTCCCCTTCACTACTGGAGCTGAGCTCCACCTCAGCTCATGGCTCCCTGGACTGCTAAGTTGTCCTACTCAGTCATTTCTCAGTCTCATCTGATATGTCTTGTCCATTATACTCCGCTCATTCCCAGCATCTTCAACTATGCCAGTTGAGTCTATGCAGGCCCACTTCTCTCATGCTGGCCTGTTGTTATCTACTCAGGCCCTGTGCAGGCCTTCTTCACTATGCTGGCCTGTGATTATGTACTCGGGCCCTGTGCTCTCCTTTAGCCTGATGGTATCTGTACAGGCCATCTCCATTCATACAAGCCAATGTCATCTCAGGCTCTCTCCACTTACAAGTAGCCTGGCCTCTCTCTGCTCAGGCCTCCCTCATCATAGCCTGGCTTCTCTGCTCAGGCCTTTCTCTTCCTTCTTAATGACCTGGCCTAGTCTGCTCAGGTCCTTCTTATCTTTGATAGCCTGACTCTGAGAGCTCAGGCCTATCCTTATCTTTGATAGCCTGGCTCAGGCCAATCATATGCCTTAGGCTTGGATCTAGTATGCTCGGGTCCTTCTTTTAGGTCTGGCCTCAGACCTTCCTTATAATAGCCTAGCTGCTCTGTTCAGGCTTCCTTTTATTCCCTGGGGCTCCTGGCCTCCATGGGTTTTCTCAGGCCTCTTGGTTTTCTTTCAGGGTGTGTTCCTTTAGCCTTTCCCCTTCATGAGGTAACCCACAAGGCAGCAGGGGCTGAGGCTTTCCAGCACCCCATCCTCACCTATCACTGGTGGGGCATAGGTGTGGCATTTCCTGGAGGCTGCCCCAACACAGGCAGTTCTACTGCACCACCCAACCCCAGCAAGGTACAGTTTTCTGTCATGCCCAGGACCAATCTGTTGGGCCACCCTGCTCTACCACCAGTGTTCCCTGTAAACTGTGTGATGTGTCCGGCTGCACAGGTGCACCTGGTAGTGTGGCATGAGTATGCCTGCACAGCTGCACAACTTAGAGGGAATGCTGTCTACCACTGAGCTTTCTCTGTGTTTCCCCTAGGGGTGTAGCCTTCCCCCTTCAGAGGTGCTCTTCTACTCTTATCCTAGTTCTCTCTCAGGCTCATCCAGGACCCTATTTGACCATAGGACCAGCTCCATAAGTCTCCACCTTCAGGCAACTCTTAGTCCCCTTCACGTGGGCTAGGATAGCCTTGGCCTCCTCCTCTCATCCATGGTCCACACAGTGTCGGGACCTTGTGACCCTCTATCGGCCCTGGGCCTGGGATTAGGCCAGTTGGGGTGCCAGGCCCTCCATAGCTCTAGCCCATTCTACAGTAGGCACCTGCCCTTTGGCCCCCTATGAGCCCTGGCCTTGTCCAGGCCAGTTGAGGTGCACGCAGCCAGCCTCTGTGGCCATCTGCTTTCTCTCTCCCCCTGGGCCCTCCTCTCTGAGGCATATCACCACTTATACATGCTCCTGGGCCTCAAGTCTCACCACGCTTTTAACCACCATGATTCTCAGGTACATACCATGATCTGGCACCGTTCTCCCTATGCCTCAGAGCTCTCAGAGTTTACTCACTTTTATCTGCTGGCCTGCTGCCTTGACCGACTATAGCCTTGCCCATTGCTCTCAGGGCCACTAACTCTCCACCTCAGCTGGGCAGGGGACCCTCTTGGGGTCCCTTGAAACCTCTTCCATCCCCAATAGTTCCTACCCTGTCCTCCAATTTTTTGCAATGACTTCCTGGAGTGATGGTGCTCCGTCCCCAAGAGCGCTGTTCCTGACCTAGCCCAGGCACCATCAGCCAGTTCCCTGCCCCTGCAGTCACATGAGGCTTCTCATTGACCCCACTTGTCAGCACAGTGGTCCTAATGAGGATTAGCTTTACCTGCCCAGCTTCCTCGGTCTCGCTGGTTTTCTCCCTCCCTCTTCCACCCTCCCCTCGTTTTGACATTGACATCCACCTCGCTTCCCCACCTCCTCTACCAAAGGGAGTGGCTAAATTCAGGGCAGCCTGGTTGCAAGCACTGGACCCACTACTCTAAAAGGTTGATCTCTACTGCTCTGAATAATAATTATTATATATATTAGAGCAACAATACCCATCTCCTTATTTGCTAACAGAAGGTTAGAAGAATGTAGAGCCCCCCTCCTCCCTACACATGCACATTTTATTAAAGGAATTTAAAAAGGGCACTTCAGCAGTAAAGTTGTTGATACCCTGTAATTGAGAGATGCCCTCATGTTATTCCATCCCAAATCTTAAATGTTTTAGAAGAGAGATGAGTGAATAGCAAATATTTCTTGGATTGACTAGGACTTTTTACAGGTAGATCTGATAAGTGGATAATGAGAATATATGATTATCCTTAGACATAAGATAAAGCTCTAACTTAGCATTTGCTTAATACAGTCCTGTTTCCAAGCAATCTCTCTCTTTGCAGAAACTCAAACAAAACACTACCCCTCCCCCACAAAAAACCCTACAAAAACCTAACCCATCAGGAATAAAAAGTAATAATGGTCTTATTACCTGAGTGAAAGCTGGAAAAGTGCAAAACAGAGATCTTGATGCAGACAGTTTGCTTAGCTCACTTAATTTTTTTAGAGCGGTCAGATACTGGATAAAGGGTATATACTTAGGAATAGAATATCTTGATTTCTCTTCTCGATTTATATTTTAATAATTAAACAA
This sequence comes from Alligator sinensis, assembly GCF_000455745.1. NCBI lineage: Eukaryota > Metazoa > Chordata > Crocodylia > Alligatoridae > Alligator > Alligator sinensis. The sequence goes on along the minus strand of NW_005841939.1, from coordinate 920,986 downwards.
ACTAATATGAGCTAATACAAACAAGTCCAAGGCTGGCAGAGGCCAGGGGATCCAAGGAATACATGTTGCCTTTCTCAGGCATTTTCTGATTCTCTGGTCTCTTGTAGACCCCCAAGTGAAAATTAAAGGACAAGTCCCTTATGAAAACTCTTTGCGGAAGGGTGGTTTATAAGGCTAGCTTTTCCATGTGAGTGCATCTCTCCATTTTGGTATATGTGTTTCATGCTACAACTTAGGAAATATGCAGTACTGGAAAACATGGAGAGAAGTGGGAGAGTACTAGCATTTCAGCTCCCTGGGTGGAGAGAAACACTTACTTCTAAGGCCATCTCTCCAGGCAAGGGACAAAAGACTGCTACTCCTTTGCTATGTTGCATCAGCTGAAGGTAGATGAGGGGAAGAAGTAACCCCCTAACTTCCTATGGGCAAGGCTCCCTGCAGGTGATCCAGGGCTGTGCTCTCAAACTTGTGCTGGGAGTATGATCAGTTCTAGAGCACCAACCAGGGCTGTGTGCAACTTGCAGCTGTGAACAGGAAGAGGGGTATGCTATCTGCCCCCTTACTATTGTGGGCAAACTGGGGCTGTGCTCTCAGCCCGGTTCCTTGGAACACTGATTGTGGCCCATCATGGTCATCCCAGTTTTGTGCAAGGGGTCTTAGATCCCTGAGACTGCTGGATCAGGTGACCCAGGTCTGTGCACAAAGGTGACTGATAACTTAAACAATCTGGGCACTGTTCAGGTGCCAAGCATCAGGTTTCCATCAGGGAGCCACTGTTCTCACTTCTTGAAGTAAGGGAGGGAGAGCTAAGGGTTGTGGGCTACTGGGGCGCCCTCAGGATCCTGAGTGAAGCATATAGCTATTCAAGAAATGATGTGACAGCTTTTGTAATGCTAGGCCAGGTGACATGCTGGATTCTGGGTCCTTAGGGTGCCAGTAGCCCTGGGAAACTCCCTCAGGCAGGTCTGCTGACTGAGGTGTTCCATGGAAAGGTGTGTCCCTCACCCTCTCCATCCAAGAGTTTAGGCCACAACCAATAAATAAACACATCGGGTTCTTTATTATATACAGCTATATACAGAAAATAAATGATTAATCAAAAGAAGAAATGTATGTGTATATACTGTGTGTATGTATGTGTACACACACACACACCAATAGTTAATAATAAAACCAACACTTTGAATAAAATTTACAACTGCAACATTAGGTGAATAATTCCAGCACACTGAGTGCTCCCACTTGCATCAAACAACCTCAATAAATACATACATCTGGTGATAACCCTTTAAAACAGCCCCCTTCCCATAACAATAAATGGCAACAGTTTTAACTATGATCCACCAGTAGATGGTGCAGGCGAGGCTTCTGCTGCTCTGGGGAAAGTGGACTCTTTAGTCTTCCTTGATAATTCAGCAAAGAGTAAGTCTTCAATCAGCCATTGCAAGTAATAGGCTTCTTTTCCTTAGTTTCCTTCTGAACAATAGCTCCTAGTGTTTGCAAGAGGGTAAGTGTCCCCTCACACACCCATGAAGGTTTGGGATTCTCACAGTCCACTCCCTCTCTGGGCTGTCTCTCTCCCCCAGCAACTCCACATGCAGACAGGGGATTCCCTCTTCAGGTCTCTGTTCCTACAGTATGAGTTTTTCCAGCTCAGAGGACTTCCCTCCACAGGTCTCTGACCAGGTAGTTTCTCCCAGCCAGTTTACCAATCCTTTCCTACTGTTTCCCTGGGTACTTGTGTCCCTGATTGCACAGCTCTGACCCCGGTGGGGAATCAGCTTTTCCTGGGATGACTCAGGCTCTCCTTCATCCTGATGTTTGCTCCCTGGCAAATCTCAGCTCTGTTCCCTCTGCCTGGGGGTGGGTGGATGGGGAGAGGGAAGATGGGCTGAGTCCCTGCCCCTCTGTCCAGGCTGGTATTGCTCTCTTCCAGCTTCTCTGTTCCTCTTTTCCCTCCCTCAGATTTTTTATAGCTGAATAGCAGCCAATTGGAGCCCTTGGTTTGCAGTGGGGGCTCTGGTCACAGTTCAAATGTTCCAATAAAAAGCATGCACTGTGCACGGCATACCCTCCTGCTTGGGAACAACATTGCACCCTCTGCAAACTTTTTGCTACCTTTCTTGCAAAGTTTTTAGGCACACTTCACCCACTCAGTTTGCAGCCAAGTGAGCCTTTGCAGCTGTTGCACTTCTCTGGAGACAGAACTTTCTGATTGGATGTTCTCTCACTTTTCCAGGAAGAACCAGCTTACTTCTGTGGGTGAAAAAAAGTCTTGAACTCCTGCACACTAGCTTTTTGTGCTAGGAGAATGTCTGTCTGTATAAAATGATGTGGACAGTACAGTGTATTTTCCTGACTTACAGGGTGAATAAAACACCTGGTTTTATTTTGCAGAACAGGATATATTATAGATTAGCAGAAATTAGCATCCATGAGACAAAGCTTTTCACTTTGTGCTTAGTGAATGATTCATAATGGCAATTACCACACTAACAGTAAGGAGTGGTGAAAGTTGTTTCAGACGATTTTACTGTTATGTCATGGCTTCCACTTCACCATATGTGGAATTGAATTTATCTTGAGAGGACTGATGGGAAATGTAAGGAATCACCCTGAGACAGACAGAGAAAGAGAGAGAAACTTTGCTGGAGAGTTTCAGACCTGACAAGCATAAGGGTGTCACAATATTTAGACTGTGAGAAAAATAAAACATTCTCTTCAAGATTGTTATCTGAGGCCAGAACTTCATGACCTATGTGTCATAGAAAGCCTTCTGCATTATTTGAGTAGGTGAATGAATTTTTGTCTCTTTTGGTAATAAGCTAATAGAATCTGCTTCTCTATGACAACCAGCCTAGGTTACAGAAAATTGATGGTGGGAACAATTGCTGGTAAGCGTCTCCAGAGAGAAACTAAACTTTGACTGATAGAGAGGCAGAAAAAGAAATGGGTGATAACTTGTGTGCAGTTCATAGGCAGGGGGAAGATTGCTATCTCATCTTACTGCCAAAAATGGGGTTAGAAGGATCCTGCCATGGACCAGTAGAAATGAGAAAAGACTCAAATGGGTAAAAATACTAGGCATTTCACATTTCCCAGAATGACGGTGAAGTCAGCTTTAGCTTTTAATTTGACTATTACATTACAGGTGTTTGTGATATTGTAATATATCCTAAAAATAAACAAATTTCACCATGTTTCAAAATCGAATTCATAATTCAACATGGTGAACAACTACTTAAATAAGAGTACTTATACTTAACGTTCAAACATAAACAGTTAGTGTAGTAACCCAAAATACTGCCAAAGCAATTTAAAAAATCACCTTTTTTCATTCTGAATTTGAATCCGTGCTGTGCTATCAGATATAGGTTACTGGGGAAACTTTTTGGCACATGTGCTGTGGCAGAAGACCACCTCTGTTTCTCCCCACAAACTCTGCTCTCTGACAGTTTGGTTAAGCCGGGCCCTACAGAGGGTACACACCTTAACCTCTCTCTTTAGGTAACCTGAGATGAATACATTCCTGAGGGAGGGGGAAAACTTGCTCCCTCTGCCTACGTGACTGGCATTACATACCTGGGTGAGGGGCTTGGGCTACCTGGGACTGCCAGTCTGCCCAGCAACAAGTGATGCATTTCAAATTGGTTGGCTGACAGCCAACAGGTGCTGGCCTCCATTGGACCAGGTAAATGAGGTCACAAGGGCTATATAAGTTAAAGACTGCCCAGGAGGAGGGGGCAGCAGCCATGAGGAAGACTCAGAGAAGGACAAGGGCTGGACCATCTGAAACTTGCTCTCTCTCTCAAAACTCATGATCAAGGAACTGCCTGCCTCCAGAGGGAATCTCCACCTGCCTATGGATGATACTTGTGAGTAAGCTACCTGAGATCTTACTAGATATATAGCTTGCAGTAACTCCGATGTGTGATCAAAGGCTACCCCAGCCACTCACTTTGCTCTATGGGATTTCTCTGATATTGCTCTAACCTGTACCCTATTCCAACCCTACCCTTTGTAAGCAATAAAATTCTCCTTTGTACCAAGCGTGGGAGACTTATTGGGAGTGGGTCTAGATTATGCCTTGGGGTCCCCTTGGTTAGACTGACTAAGGGAGACCACTACTTGTGCTTCCGACTGAGGGAAGCATCCCAAGTTCTTGAAGTGAATCAAGTACCCTTGAGGGCTATTAGGCCTGTTTCCCAGGGTGTGCAGAGTCAGAATCAAGCCCATCCCTGGGTAGTGGCAGTATTACCCCCAGGCTAGTGGGTATGCTCCAGGAAGGAGGTTGGCTGGATGTGAGGTGTCCCCAGGGAGGCACTCGGAGCCTGGAAGGTGGTCAGGCACAGTGAGGTGGGTGGCTCAACGCAGGAGCACCCCCTACTGGCCTGCCACATGTGCCACAAATTAGTCCCATACCCTCCCCATGTGCCACTCCTCCAATCCCCTTTCCCTCTCCAACTGGCAGCTCTGCTTTCTGCTCCCTGCCTGCCCTGCTGCTGTGCTTTGTTTCCTGCCCTATCTGCCTATGCTACCTATCCCTCAGGGCCAGCAGCTGTGGATTTGGTGTCCTGGCAGCACCCCACAGCTGCCAAGAGTCAGTCCCAGCTGAAGATGCTGGGTCTCTGCACTGTGCCTCCCTGCAAATCCCCAGGTGGGAGGATCACTGCAGGGGTGATCTCCCTGACCTAGGGTTCCAGGAAGCCCCTGGGGCAGATAGATCCTTGCAAGATCAACTGATGTGTGAGGGGCTCACAGCCATGGGAGCTTGCTTTTTGCTGGGATCAGGCTCCTGCTGCACTGGCAGTAAGGCACAAGAGGACTAATCTGTGATCATATAATTGTGTGGCATCCTATGCACATGTGGCATGGTGGGAAGTGCAATTATGTGAATTGTGTATTCGATTCCAATGCACCTTTATATGCATGTGTAGAGGGGGCCTTTGGCAAGGATAGATGGCTAATCGCTCAACCTGCCCCCCCAGTTGGAGACACCAGTGGACTGCTTTTTATATAGTCTGTAAACTTTGGGTGCTTGTACACATGACAGAGGTTTAGCCCTCAGGGTTTTATTCTATGCCTTCTAAACTGAAACAGTAGGTTTTTAATTGAAACCCACCATTTCAATTGTTCCGTTACATTACGGCAGGGGGCCTGATCCTTTTTTGTCGGAGCCAGAGCCTGTCCACAGCTGGGGGTGAGCTGCCAGTGGGCCAAGCAGACCCTGAGCTGTGGGGAGCCCCAGTCCTTCCCTCTGCAGTATTCCCTGGGGTGGGCTGGTAGTGGGCTGGGTGCTGCCCCAGCTCAGAGCCAGCACCTGGCCTGATCCAGCTGTGCTCTGAGCCTGCCTTGGGAACAGTGCCTAGTGGGCTTCCATCATCTGCACTGAGGGAAGTTCATATAAAGGAACAGGGAAATGGAAACTGATCTTTTACCTCTTCTCAAGCTTTAACAATATTTAGTCAACACCTCTTTTTCTAGGGGACTAATATGCACAGGATGCTGTTCTCTCTTTCATAGAGTAAAAATTTTGGGGGAAAAAAAATGTTCTCTTTCCATCATGCTAGTGAAGTCGCCTAAATTCTCTTTTGGTTGAGACTAACATTTCTTGCCTCTACCTTCTCTTTATATCTATCATCAACTGTGCACATAAATGAGATCCAGCCTGGTTTCAAACCATGGAAATGATGTAGGAAATCTTGTGTGGTTCTGTGCTGCTCGGGGCTTCCCTCTCACAATTCTTTGAATCTGAGTACAATACTTGCAGTATTTCTACTGTGTCTGAAAGATTTAAATTGTATGTATTTTACATATTTAATATATTTTACAAACCTCATAGCTCATAAAGGGATTTAAAGATATAGTACATTGACATAAAAGTTTCTGTATGGACTATGAGAATTGTAAAGGTGCTATTTAAATGGGTACAAAATAATGTTTGACATGCTCTCCAGAATCAGAAGTATATACTTAGAAGAACCATTTACCCTATCCAGGTATAACAGGATGAAATAGAATTATTCAGACCAGAATTTGAGAATGGTGACATAGGGATCAACAATTGATAAGAGCATGGGTTTAACTCTTATTCTGTGCTCTGTCACAAGCAAGTGGGATATTGCCTCATTTGACTCCTCGGGAAAGATGAAATAATCTGAAACACCAAAACTGCGATGAGACAAAATTTAACAGTCTGAGATTTTCTGGGAGATAAGTCCAATGCTCAGGTGATGAAATACGAGAGAATCCTGAGGCGTTGGGAATAGTAACCCTTCTTCTATTTGTGGTGAATCAGTTGCTTTTTATTTGGGGTATATTAAAACAAAAGACACATGCCACAGTGCATGTTCCATAAAACACATACCTCACAATCCCCTACTTTTTCTCTCTATATTTATAAAAGATAATGTACCTGATGTGCTTGGGTTATACCCCCTAGCCAATGCAGTCTACCTCTGTGAAATTTTTACTCGGCTGCTTCTTTAAATTGTCTATTTAGGCACAAAAGTTGAAAGTCATGGTCCTAATGATACAATCAGGCAAGCCTAATTAATGGCAGCAGGTTAGGAGAATTTTCTACAGAAACTGAGCCACTTTGTTTGGTAGCTCTAATCATTATAATTCATTACAGGATAGTTGTACCAGCACAACAAATATTGTTGCCAAGCTTTCTAATTCCCTGAGCTTGTTTTACTGACTTGCTTAAGAAGATTGCATTCACAGTATTGTTTATTCATGCTCTTCTCTTTCATATCCTACCTTTTCTAGGGTTTGTTTGAATTTTGGTTTGTTGCTCTTTAGAGCCAGGAATATGTTACCTTCCTGCTTCACAGTTAAATCCTGACAAGGCAAACCAAGTAGAAGTCATAAAATGGAAAAAATTTAGAGGTATCTGAAACAAGTTCTTGTTAGAAATTCTTTATATCTTATGAAGAAAAAGTACTTTAAAATCCTGCTTTAAGGCTGGTAATAACTTTGTGGCAATTGAATAGCAGTGGCCATGCTCTGCTTAAGTGGAAAAGCCACAGGGCTTAAGGTTTGTTTGTTTTGTTTTGTTTTTTTTTTAATGCCCTATATATAACGATATATATTTTTGTAAACAATACTTTAGAAAACCAGAATATACGAGGCACAGTTAAAATAAAGAACTTGCACCAGAGTTTTGTGTACAATGGGATATTCAATCATAAATGCTTTTATTGTGGTTTATATACTGGTATACTTATAATGGAATTGCCTGAAGTTTTATCCTTTTCTTTTGAAACTGGGATTTTTTTCAAGCTTTAGGTGATTACTGAAACTACATCTGAACAATTTATATTCTGCTGCAAAAAAGTCATTACTTCCAACACTTACAAGATTATCTAAAAGTTAAAATAAATGTATTTGGCCTCTATTTTACTCTGCCATTCTCTTTTAACTTTACCTATTTTGATTCATTATTCAGGTTCTTTTTTAATAAAACCACTTCTCAAAAATGGCAATTAACTTCTAGGATGATTATTTATGTTACTATATAATGCACAGAAATCCCAATTGTAGTTGGGCAGTTTATTATTTTTAAGGGTTTTATTGTTGATTCTGAGATATTAAATACAAATACTATTTCTGGTTGATCTGCATACTCTTTCTTGTTAACCAAACATTTTTGGTAAATAGAAAAATCAAAAATGATTTTTTGATTTGATCCAAAATGAAATGGTTTAATTTGGGATTCAAATACTTGTAAGGGTTTTAATTTTTTAAATTTGAATGAACTGTCCAATTCAAAGGTTGGACAGATGAAACAGTTTACACTAAATTGAAAAAATAATAGAAAAAGAGATGCTTCTGCTCTTTTCCCTCCAGCCCCCCAGTAAGTGGGAACTAAATAGCGGTAATTTAACAGCCGTTTCATTTTTGTGTAAACTGTTGTAGTTTTGCTCTGCTTACCAGATACAGATGAAACAGTTTCAATTGATCACTGGCTATACACTTACTGGTAGTCAACGCACTATTTAGAGTAGCATAATTATTTTGTCTGTTTGCAGACTGTCAGCGTGCCCGGCCTGGGTACCTGCTTCTCCTGTAGCTCCCACAATTCCCTCCTGCCACGACTTGATCTAAATGCAAATTCTGGGGGAGGAAGAGTTGTTACATGCTGGTACCGCGGTAAGGAACACACTGGCCAGATCTTAGTCCAGAGTGTTTTATTATCATTAGCCTGTTATGCTCTTTCGGAACGTCAGGCAAAAAAAAAGGAGTTTGCCACGTGAGTCCTCGCTGTCGGTCTCAAACGGTAAGCACTACTTGTTATTGTGATGATCAGCTGCTATTTTGCCTCGTTAGCGGCTAATTAACGTTGACACCGGGATTCCCCAGCTGTGGCTTGTGCTGGCATGCGAAGCGCGGCTCAGTCACAGTTTTCCTTTTTACTTTCGCTTTCTGTCTCCACACCTCCCTTCACTCTCCGGTGAGGGATCAGGGTCCTGTGCCTTCAGGGCAGGATCATCGGGTGCTCCCTCGCCCTCTCTCTTTCCTTTTTTTCTCCCACTCAAGGAATCCTGCCACACTGTGCCCTGGAGCTGTGGGGTTTTCCATGCTGCTGCTCTGTTTTTATGACTCGCCACAGAGGCTGTCTTTCCAGGTAGGAAGCGACCTGTGGGGCGTATCGATCCCCCAAAATCCCTTCGTCATCTGAGAGTGAGTCCCTGTCTCCTGGACTCTCTGCATTCCTTGTCGCAGGGCTCCTCTCCCGCTTCTCTTGATCTGTAAGTGCCCGAAGGCAACTTTGGGAAATTTCCTCCCTCTCTTTATTTCTCTTTCTGGGTCCTCATTGGCTGCCTGGGGTATTACGTTCCCCATTTCCCGGATGTTCTAATCTCTGGCAGCTGCTACCCCATTTTAGTAACGGAGTCGCGGCTGTGACGCTGTTACATAGACAAAGTAATTTGATTTAAAAAAAAAAAACCCAAAATTTTTAATGCTTTTGGTATCAAATATAGGAGTGAACTATTTTGTCTTACATCACGCCCCTTTCCTGAGGGGCGGGGGAGAAGAGCTCCCCCGGACCTGATTTTAAGACTGCAAACTGTCAGGTCTGGAAGACTTCAGGGGCGGAGCCCTGGAGCATATAAAAGGAGCTGCATGCCCAGCACAAGGGGGATACATCGGGGACAGAGAAGAGTGGGGTTTAGAAGAGCTGAGGATGTAGCAAAACCCCCAGTTTTTCTTTTTTTTAATATATATTTTATTTTTAATATATATTTTATTTTTTCAATGCATATATATATGATAGATATGCATTCCCTTCCCCTCCCCAGTTATTTCTGGCTTTTTTTCTCTCCCGATAAATGAGCATAATCAAGCTCAGACTTAGGATGAGCTTTAACATTTTTATTTTGGTAGCAAGTTTTTGGTTTTGAATATCCACCATTTTATATTGTATTATTATTAGGTTTGTATTGATTTTTATTGTTTCATATGGATATTGTGTGGTTTAGGCCTGTGTTTGTAAGTGAACCAAAGTCATGTCAAGTCTCCATTTTGTGTCCTCTGCCTGGCATCCCCTGCATTGCAACTGAGTCACATACCACTCCCATGTAAATTGGTTCCCGGATGAATGAGTGTGATTGGGAATGATTGAAATAAAATGGTAGCAGGCCTCTACTGAACAACCTGTAATGACCAGGCCATCACTTCACATTGATTCATCCAGGAACCACGGACCGCACCTAGGAACAGAGACAAGAACCTAGCATTTGAAAGACAAAAGACCCTGCAGAACCAGCAACTCTACCATTGTACCCCACCATTACAGACACCCAAAACTACACATCCCTGCATGGAGCACACATGTCCGGTACACCAGGGGCTGACCTTTGCTTGGGCATGCCTCCTGTCACTAGGGTCACACAAGGTCTGCCCCTATAAAAAGGGGCAGTGAAGACAGACCCAGTGGGACACCCTTTCCAGCTGGACCAGCATCATGCCACACCACCTATCCACCCAAAGGCCCTGCCAGTGGACGCACTCTGGACAACACTGAGCTGAAGGAGACCCCGACTGGCCATTGAGGATCAACTTCCAGCCTGGGATAGGTAGATACTACCTGCACACATCTTCCTACAATTTGGACTCTCTCTCTCTCTTCTCGTGGACTTCAGCCCCTGCACCAAGCCTCTCTAAACCCTGCTGCCAGTGTGTGGGTGGGTGCAAGGGACCCAATAAGACATTGTATCACCATCACTCCTGTTCAATAAAACCACTGTCATTTGCAACCCCGAGTTGGGTCATGTTTTACTGAATCCCAGTCCCTTCTCTATCTTAAATTCCAGCCTCATTCTCTCTCTGTCTCTCAGCTCCAGCCCCCTCCCTGCTAGTTTCCTGATCTCCTCCCAATTTCATCTTGCCTTTTCTGCCACCTCTCAGCTTCTCCTTGCTTTCCTGCTGTCCCTGCTGCCTTTCAGCCTCCTGTGCCATCTACTGCCTTTTCCCTGTGACTTTCTGGTGCCTTTCTCTGCTTTCCTGCTGTCCTGCTACCTTTCAGTCTCTCCTGCCACTTCCTGTGATTTTTCCTGCTGTCCGTCTCTCTGTTTTTCAGGCTTCCCCCGCACCTTCTGTAGTTTTCCCCACCTATCCCCCAGTTTCCCAGCTCCTCGTGGCTATTCTGCAGTTTTCTCCAGCAGCTGGAGCCTACTTCCACTCCCTGCAACTTCTCTAGCTGCCTCGGAGCCATCCTCTGGCTCACCACACCCAGAGACCCTCTTTAACACCCACACTTTTTCCCTTAGTCCCATTTTCCCTCTCCCCACCTACCTTTTCAGCTTCCCCATAACTCTGGCTCCAGTTCCAGCCTCTGTGCCAGCCTTGCTCCCCTGTTCTGCAGGCTTTGGGCATTGTCTTTCAATCAATTAAGATCAATTAACCTAAAGTTACCCCCGAGCCTCAGTTCTTCAGCCCAGGCTCCTCTAGCCTACTGGTTCTAATCCCGGTCCTGGTAACTTTCACTCCCAACAACTTTCACTCCCTACACTTCTTCTTTCTTACCTTAACCTTTCCCCAGGTATCCCAACTACACCAAGCACTTGCTTGCTTGCTTGCTTGCTTGCTTACACATCACAACACACAACTTAGGAACTCACCTGTGTGTATGTGTAGGTGGGTGGTATGTGTGTGAATTAGTGAATATACACACACACAGATGGATAGATAGATATCACTGTGTGTGGTATATGAGTTATTAATCTACATATGTGTATTGGATGTGCAGATGTTGGTAACTGGTAACTGATTCTGCCTAAATTTGGTGTGTATAGCGTGCATGGGCTTAAATAGGTGATAGGTGTGCATGAACCTAGACTGGTTATTTTGAACATGTGTGTATCTTAGTTGCTAGTGTGAGTGTATATGGCTAGTAGGGGTGTATGCACCTAGTAAGTGTATGTGTGCTTAATTGATTTTTATGTGTGCATGTGCCATTGTACACCATGCCCTCCTGTCTATAACAGCACAATATTGAGATCCTGAGTGTTGGCCTGACCCTGCAGGGCAACAAGGAGAGCTGCTCAGCAGGGTGAAGCAGTAATCCCAGAAGAGCCCCTGAAGACTTCTATCAGCGGGGAGTGGTGGACAGCTCCAGTGGTCAGGCTGTTGGTGTGCAGCACGGCATCCAGACCCTGGGAGCTGCATGAGGCAGCTCAGGTCTGCAACCTCTGGCATGTGGCCAGAGAGATGGTGCACAGGCTGGGGTACAGAGCAGGATCTTTGGAGCCCCTGGGGCAGCTCAGATCCTCAACCCCTGGAACAAGGCTGGGAGCTCGTTGCAGGAGGCGCTGCACAGAGGGTGACACACCCTGAGAGCCACTTGAGGTGGCTCGGATCTACAGCTGCTGGCACAGGGCAGGAGCTCAGTGCAGACGATGCTGCCCAGAAGGTCCAGGAAGAGACCAAGCCCCGGTTCTGCACAAGGCTGCCAAGGTCTCCAACCCCTAGCACAAGGCGAAGCACCCGCTACACACAGCAGTGCATGTGGCCCTAAACCAGGACGGCAGCAGCAGACTTGGGTGGCAGGAAAACCTGGCGGGGAACAGAGCTTGACCTGGAGAACAGGAGGCAACCCTCCGGGACTGTGAGGTAGTAAGTTATCTTGGAAAGAGGGTCCCCACAGGGGAGGGACCCCTCCAAGGGTTGTGAAGGGGCACCACGTGAGCTGCTCGTGGGTGATAGCAGAGGGGACCTTAGGAGTCTTTGGCGTTTTCCTCTCCTTTTTCTTTCCCCTCACCTCCTTTCCTGTAGTGGTACCTTAGGAGTGGGGCCCCTGACCTGGAGGGCACCCAGGTAGTTTAAGGACTGCTGGTTATATTTGTGGACTGTGCCTTATAGTTTATGTGAATAATTTGAAGTAATGGTTTGTATATTAATAGTTATAAGGTTGCCCTATCAGTAGCCTTTGGTCTGGATTGTTCTATTGTTCATCTGAATTTTTAAATGATAACTGTGTGTATAAGGTATAGGGTTTATTGTTTTGTAAATTTGTGTGTGTGTGTGTGTGTGTGTGTGTATGTATGTATATCCTTACCCTTTAATGGTTTTGTTGTGATAATAAATCTGTATATAGTTAAGTAATTGATTGATTGGACCTGACTCTATAGGGGATGGAGGCAGCGGCTAGGCTGTTGTGTCCCTCCGCAACACTCCGCCCTGCGAATAATTCCCTCAATTGGAGAGGGAAGTACAAAGCCATGTACACCCAGGATACACCTTTTATTCAAGGTATTTAAGCCCATGCCATGCTTTAATTGGTACCTAAATTTAAGCATACACAGGGGTGGATCCAGAGTGTGCGCAGCGGTGTAGCTTCACCCTTGTTTCTAACCATGTGGCAGAAGCAACAGCAGGGGACTCTTTAAAGTTATTTGGTCCCCAACTGTTTTCCCCACCAGCCCAGGACCAGGCATGGTGAGGGGGGAACATGCCCATTATTTGCTGCTGCTGCTGTCACTGTCCTGGGCTGAGGCTAACCCCTGGCTGGAGTGGGACAGGAGCTCCCCTTGTCTCTGGGATAATGGGGCTACCAGCAGCTGGAGGAGGAGGGGGAAGAAGGGATGTGCCCTTGAGCACAGAGGGGAAGCGGGGGAATTTTTATTTTCTTTAGGATTTTAAAAAATCCATGACTGTTGCTTCCACAATGTGCTTTGCCTACCTTGGTCAGGAAGAAGAGGAAGAAATTAGATGGGAGCAGAGGGTGCAGCCACCTCTGCAGCACTGTCATTGCTCCCATACCCAACTTTATAAAAGATCTGCTTCTGTATATGCCTGCAGTTGTTGGAGACAATATTAATTATGTAAATGAGGGGTGTTAAGATTTCTCCTCAGTAAAAGGGGTGGCAGCCCTGTTCTTTTACTAGTCTAAACCTACAGCCCAGATTATCATAGTGAATATGTAAAGTAATGATCACTGACTCCAACTGAAGTTAAACAAGAAGACTATGTTATAACAATGAACAAGAATTAACAAAATCTGTCTCTCTCATTAATTCTTGTTAGTGTTATGCACACACATACACAAAGATAAGTGTATAAACAAAGAAGAGGGATAGAAATCAATTTACTCTCTCTCCTTCTCATTCAACAGTGTTGCAGACACAGATACCTTAACAACAAATTTAATTAATATAAGAAAGAAGCACCCAGCTTTACACTCTCCCACATCCCTCAAGAGTTTCCCTCCTTCACTTGGGTACTTGATCAAAGGGCAGGTGATATGTTATCCAGGCTTAATTGCGGATCCTTTGGAACAGCCCTGGTTCCCTCTGGATCAGGCCCCAACTGAGATGTTTCCTGAGGTACTCTGCTGCAAGCTTGAGGAACTTCTAGCATGAATTCAAAACTCATCTGCAACAAGCAATTCCTCAGTCACTCAGTCAACCAAAACACAGACAAACTCTAACCCACCAACCAACAACCTCCAACTTCACCCCTGACTATACCCCCAAACCTTAGGTCTAAGCTCTCTTATACTTCCCAAATCCCACCACTTTTAGGAGCCAATCAGTCATTCAGGGGTCACATCAATCATTGATCCTATCCAATCATTACCAAACACTCAGCTCTCACCCAATTAAATTCTGAATAACCTCATAGAGGTAACAATCGCTTTTTTGGTGCCAAACAGTCATATAACCTAAAATTGAATTGGGCATGCTCAAAGAATAAAACTACGTCACCATGTCATTATGGGTCACAAGTTTAAACTGTCCAGAACCATCTGATCTTATCATGTACTGAGCATACACAACTATAAGGAAACTCTTTAATTTACAAAAACTTTGTAGCTTGTACAGAACCACTAGGTATGCTGGGGAACACCGTGGCTTTCAGCCTAACAGTAGTGTGATGCATGATCTGATTAAAGTGCCTTGTTGAATTATTTCATAAGGCTAGGCCAAACTCAAAGTCCATGGCAGATCCACCTGTTTCCCAGTCACCTTTACCACAGCTTGTTTGTAACTTTATTGTAAATTAATTGATACAGTGTGAAATGTACCTAAAGGGGTCAAATCTTAAATTGCTTACACCATCCACATTAAATTTGTTTAATGGTATTTTATAGTGAACATTTTGGCACTCAGAGGGCACATCTACACATGGCAATTTAAGGTGAATTAACCATTTTTAAGGTTCATTAAGGGCATGGGTCTACATGTGCGCACCCTTTAAAATGGCAATTTTAGGTTAATTGTGCCTAAATTTAATATCTGCATAAAGCATCAAATTTAGACACAATTAGTTAAGGTACCTGAACTCACGTGTAGATGCTGTAAGGAACCTTAATGCTATGTGACTGAGCAGGTAAGAGCTGAGGCCATGGTGTCCCGCGCTGCCACCGAGTGTTGCCAAGACAAAGAAGTGGCAGGTGCTGTTCTGCAAGCGCAGATGCTGGAGGAGCAGTCCCCGTCAGTGTGCGCTAAGTCATCAGAGTGGGGAGGGGGCATGAGGGCTCCAGTCAAAACACAGGGGAAAGGCCTCCACTGCAACTCCCTGCTGGGGAAGGAGGCAGTGCAGTGCAGGCAGGGCCTTTGCTAGCAGCAGCCCCATGCCTGTCCCTCAGGACGGGTTTGCTTGCCAGGCAATGCATCCTGCAGGAGTGGGAAGCCTTGTTGCCTGCCCGGTATCAGGTGCCCTTAGAAGCCCATGTTGGGCTCCTTCCCAGGACAGCCGGTTGGCTGGAACTGCATCCACCCCCAGCCTTGGCACAGCTTTCCCTGCTCCACTCGCCTCCCTCCTGGGCAAGCACCAGGTCTCTGAGTCAGACATTGCAGGTGGGAGAAGCGTTGTCAGCTCCTGGGAGCTCTGCAAAGCTCAGCCTGGGTAGGCTGGGCATAATGTGGCTGGGGACTAAGCTCTCTCCTTGACCTGCCTGATCCAAGGCTGAGCCCCCAGCCATGTTGCACCTAGCCTGCTTGGGCGGGTGGCAAATGCAGTCCCTGCCCACCTGCTGTCCTATCCCCAGCATAGGCTTCTAAGGGTGCTGCCTGAGTCCCGGGAGGGCAGCAAATTGACCTGCCCTTGGAGGGCTGCATTCCCTAGCCAGGAAATCCTGTCTGAGAGAGGGGCATGGGAGAGCCACTAGCAAAGGCCCTGCCCATGCTGTGCTACCCCTTCCAATGCAGAGTCACAGGGGCTTTTCCCTTGTATGTTGACAGGAGCCCTCACACATCCTGATCCCTTTGCTGACTTACCGCATGCCGACAGGGACTGCTGCTGCAGAAACCACTGCTCTAATGTCTGCACTTGCAGAACAGCACCTGCTGCTGCTTCAACTTGCTGGTGCCCGGTGGCAGCATGGGGCCCTGCAGGCTCGACTCCTGCCTGCTGTCCTTCGATGCTGGGGAGGTAGGAACACAGAGAGGAGTTAGAGCTGGGGCTGGGCCAGGGTTGGGTGGCCGCATCTGAGGGGACTGGAGGCTCCCACTTGCTCAGCCACCGCTGGGCTGCACCACCCAGCTAAACTGCTGTGGCATTCTGGGAGCTGTCCAGGATGCTGACCGGGAAGACTGCCCTGTAAGCCATGTTAAGGTGCCTGTAGGCATGCTTAAATTCATGTGTAGACATGTAGAGTCTCTCAAATGCACCTGAATGGCTTTCCCTTCTGATAGTTGCTCAGTGAATGGGAAATTATTTGAGTTCAGTGAAGTTCCTAGTTGACAAGTGTGTTCAACACAAAACCATCACCACTGGTTCATGCGAAATGTGTTGTTCTGGTGGCAATCTTAGAAAAGAGATGAAAGTCTGAATGGTATAGGAAGAGTGAGCTATCCTCTCATACTTTCTGAGCACCTGTTGAATTCTCTGTCAGTACTAGTTTTCTAATACATCCAAAACTCTTAAATATACATGGAGTTAGGGTATTCATTTAATTTTAGGAAATGCTTTAGTTTGTAATGTCATAGACTTATAGTTCTTTATTCTAATGTACAGTTGGACCCTCAGTTACATGGTTTTTAGTTGCACTGATTCACATATACACGCTTTATAATGTGACCATGTTTCAACTTGCATAATACCCTGCTTCACGTTTACGTGGTCATTTATTGGAGCCTGCTTACATAGCGTTAGCATCACTTGTTGTCTCCTCCAAGATTGTCCATCATTTTTGATTATGTTAACCCTTGAATATTTGTGAAAATGGTGTTAAAGAAAGCCTTTGATGTTGTGCCCAAAAGAGCACCTAAGTCTATCACCCTGGCCCAGAAAATAGAAATCCTTGATAACTTAAGAGAAGGCAATAGTGCTGAGTCACTTGCCCGCCAATACAGTTGAAGTGAATCAACTGTGTGTACCATTAAAAAAAGTGAGCAAAAAATTAGAGACTGTGTGAAAACGACAACCCCTGTGAGTTCAAGAGTGTCTTTGGTGACTAGAATTCCTCATTTAGATAAGGTTGAGAAACTCCTTAATCTTTGGATCAATGAAATGACCAATACAAAAGGAGCAGCTGTTGACGGTGCGGCAATTAGGGCTAAAGCTTTATCTCTGTATGAGCACGTAGCCAGGAGTGAAGGTTTTAATAAGGCTATTAATTCCATTATTTTGTGTTTACATATCCTTTTATTATGAAATAATGTTATCAAATCTTGGTCCTGGGTCCCTATCCCCCTGTTTTCCATTGACCTAATGCCTCAAGTTACATGGTTTCAACTTACACGGTGTTTTTCAGGAACATATCTGCCGTGTAATTCGGGGTCTTACTGTATGTGAGAATACCAGGATGATATTCAGAGTGAAATAGGATGTGGCATGAAGGAAGAAGCAGTATCTACTGTAGATTCACAGTTCATTTTTCCCCCTAACCTATTTGTAACCAGGTATTATATGTCATTTTAGATGGAAACCTCTTTGGGAAAAAAAACATTTTGTGGGGTGTGCATGTAAGCGGTGCTTACTATAGTGCAGATGGTATCCTTGACTGGGTCCTCTTTAGTTGTTGTTGTGATATAAAATGTTACATTTTCCCATTAATTTGTATTTGCCTAATTGCACATCTGACTGATTTTTTAAAAGATACTTTAGAGTTAGGGTAACCAAACCATAGTTTGATATGTGTCTGAAATGAACCCCGAACCATTGCAGAAAATCCTGAAGGAGCTAATAAAAAAAAAGGAATAAAACTCTTGAGTTCTAGTTATAACAGTCAGTGCTTCCTTTCTTTCATTTCTGACCCAATTTAGTGATTTTGACACCTAATGCTGAGATTCCAGAAGCAGAACGGGTAGGAAAAAGGGGCAAAGAAAAGCGATGAAATTTCATCACCATATATGAGCTACAATTTTGACCTCAAATTGTATTCCAGCACAGTATGCTGTTCAAATGACACTTCTATAAAGATATTTGCAAAAACAGCAGTAAAAGGAGACCTTTGCTGGCCTCTACTTTCTCTACATAATATATCCCCTGGAAAAAGGAAATAACTCATAGCATAATCTAGCAAGGTCCATAATTTCTAGAGTGTTTTGTTCTGTACTTTCAGATAAAATGTCATAAGAAAAATCAACCTGATCTTTTGTAAAGGATTTTGACATCATCCAAAACAACAGCGTATGAGAGAGGACAGTCTTAAAGGCTCATGAAATAATGATCCTTACTCCATTTTTAAGGTATACTGTTAAAAAAAAAGTTCAGTCTCCTATTATGTCCTTGTTTATGTCTTTGCAGAGTACTGGAAACACAATAACCTTTTGGAATCTGATTTAACAACAAAGATTTATTCAATTGTTGGCAAACTTGTGATTTAGAATCCTCCTGTTTCTATATATCCTATGGGATTTAGTGAACATCATAACCCAGACAAGGTTACCATCCTTTGGTGTTTTAGATTAGAGTTTATTTTCATTTCCTGGTTTTAAGTAGTAATTCCCTGATTGTGTTTGTTGGAAAGCTTTTCATGCTACAGGTAAGATTTCTGTGCATTTTAGACTACAATTCACATCCTAGCTATCCAAATGAATAAAAAAATTTATATTCTTATGGTTACACTTGCATGTTATACATTATCCTAAGTATCTAATATATATGAAATCCTATTCCATTCTTTGGGTTGACTATGCTTTTGCAATTTTTAGAAAGGAATGCCAATCTATATGTATTAAAGAAACAAAAGGCTAATTTTCCTGAAACCAAAATGTAGTTGGAAAGAAAATATGAATAATCACTTAGAAAATGTCTAATGTGTGCCTGCATGAAGTAAATTGTAAGGCAGCTGGAGAGTAACAAATCTTCAGAAATTGAGGCTAGGTTAGGAATCAAGGCTACTTTTGCTGAAAAATTATCCCCTTTGATTCCTCTATGCACCATAGTATAATTCAGGACAGAATTAAAACTTTTCCTCTTAAAGTTGTGAGTGCTTGTGTTAGTCAGCAATCTAACTGAAAAGCCTTGGTTTGAATTCCTTAAGCTATGGGAGTTTAGATCAGGATCAAGGCCTTCCCAGACCCAATACTGACAAATAAGCACAGCTAGTTAAAGGCCTCTATAGCCCTAGGTATTTGCACAAACATTAAAAGAGAAGAAAAACTTCTCCAAAACTTTTTTGACTGCTTTACAAATCAAGATCCTCTTACTTCACTGTTTGCCACATTGCCTATATTTATGAGCTGTTTCTTATCCAAAGTGCACTGAAGTGAGTTGGAGGCTTTCCACTGAATTCAATGGGCATTCAATAAGATGTGACCTGTAATCCCAATCCTAGTTATTTATGAAAAGCCAGGATGGTATTAAAGTAGAACTACTGTATTTAATAGGCACATGAACGCTGGATATTTGGATGCATAAATCCACAAGAATATGGGAAATTGTACATGCTTACACTTGAATATTTTAAGACAGGTTTTCAATTATTTTTGTCATAGATTTGGTCTCCCTATAATGCACACACTGTGAACTGTAAAGCAAATAGTAATCATTTGAATTGATTTCATTTGACAGTACAAGCATGATTAGCCTCACTTTCCAAGCTCTCTAGAAGGCGACACCTTTCTGAAGAGAACAGGCCTTAGTACCCAAGATGGAGCTAATGCACTTTCTGTAAAGTGTTTCTGGATCTTCTCATAAGGCTTTGATAAGAATCCAAAGCTTTTTGAAGCTCAATCATCTCCTGTAGAATAACAGAAATAAGAGCTATTCTTTTCCTTTTAATTAACGTGGCAGGGTGAATGAAGCGCTGGGAGATAAACTGTTTGTTGGAGCTTAAGAGTACACACACAGAGGAGTCTGAGTCAGTATTGTTAAATGAATGCATGAATGAATAACAATAAAAACCATATAATGAAGAGTTTTTCCTCTCATTTAATTCTAATATGCCATAATGTAAGCTTGTGTGTGGTACTGGGAGCCTTTTCACATATAATTATACTGTTGAAAGCCAAAAAAAAATTGTAAACTCTGAAGGCCACAGAAGGACAGATAACTGAATGGCAAATTCCACTGAGCGTTTTTATCAGCTTCCTGCCATTCTCTGAACAGTGCCAGATAAAAAGGTGAAAAAACCTAGTACTTAAAGGTCTTGTGAAAGGCCTGTGTAGGCTTGCAGTGCATTAATTATGTGAACTATATTTTTTTCTCTTCAAACTTCTAGTTTTCTTCAAATGCACAGATATTCTCATCTGTTTGCTAGCAGACTGATAAGACTATTTCATGAGCAATTAACTTAAATTTGGGACAAAAATAATTGATTAATGGAATTGATCAAGACATAATTTTGTATTCTCTCTCTTTCATATCAGGCCTTATTTGTTACAGGATGAGCTGGTACTGAACCCTTCAGTTAAGGTTGCCCAGTCCTTTCTGTTTCTGCTTTCAGGAGCTTAGAACTTGGGCATGCTTAAACCACTTAGGCTGGCATTTTTTCATGGTGTCTGTCAAACTCATTTGCTTTGTTCTTTGTTCTTCCCCAGAACATTTTGCTAAAACAGTTCTGCTTTTCCAAAGAATGAGATGGGGGTAGTGGGAGATGGATTCTGTTGTACTTTTGAGCAGTATTTCAATGGTTTGGAACATGGACTGGAAATTTGGTATATGAGGTCACCCTACCATCAAGAATATGTCTTTTGTTGGTCCTGTAAAATTTTTGGCTGAATTGTGAGCCTCTGAAAAATAATGGCTGGCATAGAGGTTTATTAAATTTTGGCAGCTGTATTCTCTAAAGATTCTGTCTGCACTGATTCTGTCTCCAGCCCTCTTCTGATCCTACAGCCAAGTGGACTGTGATGGCTAGAAAATGGTATTTGGAGGTTTGTTTTTGAGAATTGGCTTGTAGGTAAAGGTAGATATTGTATTAGAATAATGGTCCAGGGCAACAGCAGGGTTAACTGATTTCTAAAAACCCGTCTGTGACAAAGTTTCCTGAAGGCTGTGTCTGATATAGGCAAACAGTAAGCAAACACACAGGCTGGGAATTGAAGCCAAGTACTACACTGTTCCATAACATAAAATAAGATGGCACCAGGTCACAGTGCCCAACTGCAGGGCTCTTGGAAAATTTTGGTTTTGGGGGAAACAGATCAAATTAGGGGAATACTGGAAAAAGCCCAAATTAGGATGTGTGCATATGATAGGCTTGTGAAACAAAGGAATATGCTGATAGGACAGAATGTGAAAAGTATGATGACCACTGAGAGACCAATCAGTGACAGTCAGAAATGAGGAGTCATCAGGAGGCAAAGAATACAAAAGAAGGGATTTTAGAGCAGCAAGGGTCCCCAAGAGGGGAACCTGAGACCACCGTGGACAGAGGACATACCACCAACCTGTCTCACCCACTCAGCTGGGGAGTGGTGGGCCTTGGCCTCTGACCTCCCGGCTGCTGACATCTGACATTCAAGAAAGAACCTCAGAGTGAAGCTCATGTACTGGCCAGGCATACCTTCCCTCTGATGACAGCTCTAGGACTGGTAGACATAGAATTGTTTTCATTATTCTTATCTGTTATCACTGTGTATCAATAAAATTTGCCTGTTATCAAATGGAGAGGTTGTGGTTGGTCTGAGGGTTTGAGTCTGCTTGGAACAAGGTATTTGGGTCATAAATCCAGTGCCAACAGACTGCACCTGTGCTATCCCATAGAGCAAATGCTCCAGCCCAGGGAAAAAAAGGCTGAGGCAAGACTTTTCCTGCAGTTGTTCCTCTTTGTAGTCAGGAACTTCTATGGTGACAGATCCTGGAATGGAGAACAGGGAAACTTTCTCTCTTGTGCTCTTAATGTTTCTGGTGCTGGTGCCTAAAGACTGAGGAGGAGTAGAAGGACTCTAACTGATTTGAATACATAGGAGTAAAGAAGGCATCAATTGGTCCCGGACTAACTCCCCACAAAGATATGCTCCCTATAATAGTGTACTCTGGTAATGCCCCAGGCTCCCTATCCAATACATTTAATGTGTGGCCTTCTCTGTTCTCCATTTTTCCTGGAAAAGATTGAAGATATTCCTACCTTCCCTACAGCACAACTGCAGCAGAATACATGCATGGTTACACCCCATCACTGCAAAGTGGAATACAGGAAAGTTAACTCTCACAGCACATAAGATCCATCCCTCTCTATGTTCAAAGGATCAGTAGGTTAATCCCCTAGTGGGCTGAGAAGTGGCACTGTGGATAATTTTTCCTGCAGTGTGGTTATATGTAGCCTTTGAGAGCTTGGGTGATTCAAAGTGCACTTTTTTTTCTAGAGAAGGACATTCACTTTTCTCTGCAGGATCACATAATCAGTCATAATGGGTTGTCATCAGCCTCTTACTATTCTTTTCTCACTTATATGTTACTGCTGCCTCCTCCAAACAAGAAAGAGAGAGGTCTACAGCTGACTTACTTTATGCAAGCTAATTTAGCTTTCTTCCTTAGCCTATGATCATTCCAGATAGTGGTGTATTTATATTCTCTTGCCAGCAGATGGAGAGTGGTAAATCATAAGGATGTTGGTAAATCAGCCCTTTTTCTGAGTAACTCGGGCTTTTTGCCTGAATTTGAACACTTTCCTAAACTGGTTACTAAGATAGGATCTTTGGATTGCAGTAGGTGGAATATTTCTGGCTCTCAATGTTAGATTTTTAGGATAAATTAATTTGCTTGTAAATTAATATTCACACTTTGCTAATAGGATTGTAGCACTTGGATTGCACTGCTAATGTGTTTCTGTAAACTTCATTTTCACCTTGAAAATCTTCATGGGAGTTCAGAATTCACTGAACATTAAGAAGTTTGGCCAGCTGAAGCACAACACATTCCATTTTGCTAGAGGCACCCATAACCAAAAACAGAACTATAAAAAACAACCCCTGCCCAATCAAACCAGGGATTAATTTTATTTCTCTAAAAAATAATATTTTTTCTAATGACTTGCCCACTCTTCCTTGTTACTGGCAAGGAAATAAAGAAAGTGACATCACTCTTTCTTTCGGCTGATTTCCAAGTATCTCTTTTATGATCAATGGTTGAAGTGGGTGGGTGAATCCTTGACTTCAATTTGCTTTTGAAACTTGGATTGATAGAAATTGCAAACACATTCCCATCCTTGTTGGGCATCTTGGGTGTTTGCAAAACACCTGGAGGATCCTTCTAGTGTCACAGCAATATAGCATAGTTTGTTTCAATTAGGTTTAGATTTGTTCCAGAAACACTTGATTTGTTGCATAAATATCTACAAGGATTCGAAAGGATGTAATGCATCTCTTCTCATGTCTTTGAAAGTGTCTATAGATATTTTATTTGAGTGAATCTAGCAGATTGACAAATGTAGTCCAGGAGGTTCCTGATTAGAATTTGTGAGCAGATTTCACTGGGTTATATTGCTGTGCGGTAACAGGAGAAGGAATGGCAGGGAAGGGTGTAGGGATTATCCATCATGATATCTGAATGACCCATATAATGGTCAGCTAGAGCTGTAGTCTCTGAATTTGGGACCAATGGTTTGCTGCTCCCTCAGGATGCACAGGAGCCTAGCAAAAAGGGGCTGTACACTCACTGGAGAACAGTTAGGGGTGCACACTTGTGACTGGCTTTTGCATTGCCTCTTACTAAGCTCTGTGGCTGCCTATACATGTGTTCTGGGGTGTTGAGGTGTTTTAATTAGAGTGGTTCCTGGCCAGCCACTTTAATTAAAATGAGTCACTAAAGAAAATTTTTTCTTTGTAAGCTTTCGGGCACAAACACCTTTCTTCAAGCATAGGGAGAGTCTGCTGTTGTTTTGTGTTCTCCTGAATGGGATAGAAGCCAATAGGCAAAATGCAGGTCTGTGAAAATGCTAGTGTGAGACAGACAGGTGGAGGAGTGGGAAAGGAGGAAAAGTTGACCTGGTGATAGAATGTGGCAGGCAGGTTATAACGTACTATAAATCTGATGTCTATATTTAATTCATGATTTTTTTATCCAGTAGATTTATGAAGTGAAGTTTGTAGGCTGGTCTATGGAAGGTGTTTTGTAAATTCCTTTTGGGGATTAGAACTGAGAGATTGGAGAGAAAGTGAATGTCTTGTGAGAAGTGTGCATCCACAGGCAATTGGATATTTTTGTCTTTGATAGATTTTCGGTGTGCATTCATTCTGGTGCACAGTTGTTTGGCTTCTCCTGCATATTTTCCATCAGGGCATTTAGTGCACTGGATGAGATGTATAAAATATGTACTAACTCAATGTGCAGTAACTAATGCTACTCTTTTGCCATGACACTCTAATGCACAGTAGAATATATCTACTGTGCATTTAACATCTTGTGTAGATGGACCCCAGAAAGGAGGCTGTGCCCCTATTACTAGGAAGTTGGGTAGTGCAGGAAACTTGGTGCTAGAAATGGCAGCAAGTAGTAGCTGCATGGGTGGACTGAGGCTAAGATTTAAAAAAGGCTAGGCTGTTAATAATGTAGTTTGCATCACCTGGATCCTGGGTGCAAGAAATCCAGTCACATGACCAGAAGGCTGGTCTTAGACATATAAACTCAGTCCTTGACCATGTAGGGGCAGTCTGGCCCTGGCTGTCAGAGGACAGAATGCTCCCAGGAAAGAGCCAAGCCAGCGTGAGAGACATTTTGAGGCCAGAGGGATGGAAGAGCTAGCTAACCTAAGAAGCAGTGCTTGAGTCCCAGAGGGGTTTGTTTAAGTTAGAACTGGTTAGATCCCTGGGAGGAGCAAGCTACTGACCATTTGGTGTGGTGCCACCTGGTCCATCAAAGTGTGCACCACTTTGAGGCCCAATGACTCGATACTGAGGTGGAATGGCAGTGGAGGAAGGAGAAGTAGACCACTCTGGGGCTACGAATCCAACTCCCCCACACAACAACATGTTTCCATTGCCGAAGAATGTGTATATCCAGAATCAGGCTCCTCTGACACTGGAGGACCCATCAAGCCTGATGGACATCATCCTTGACTCTGAGGGCCTGACAACAACAGTTAGGTCCTTGTTTTGTGTTGGATTTTTTTCTACCAAAGGATCTGGTTGTGGCTACAGGGGAGGAGTAGTCAGCCATGGGTGGGGATGTCTGGGTGGCACTTCCTACTATCAGTAACAGAAGCTAGCCCAAGCTAGAGGGGCAGATGCTGGTGGGGTCAAACTGGAGCCCCAGGAGGGGCTGCTGCCAAGTCAGGGCCAGTGAAATAAGGCTTAGGGTGCAGCCAGAGAAACTCGGGCTAAGGCTAGGACAACTGAAGCCCTGACAGGTGCTCAGAAGACTGAGGGAGTACGCCCTTAAAGGGGAAGTGCTCCAGGCAGGAAGCACAGACCCTCGGTGGGGCAGACCTAGCCTTCCTCAAATAGGGCAGGGCCCCTGTGAGAAAGAGTTAAGACCCAAAGGAGGGGGCAATTTTTGACTGCCTGGCAAGTGGGTGTGCAGGCATTGGCAGAGGAATGCCAGAGTTCCAGCCCAGACCCTGCTCCCTGTGTGTCAGGGGACAAACATCTGGGTAGAGTAAACTATCGTACAGGAATTTCACCAATGGAGCACCTGCCTGTAGCACAACAACCCCTGGGGCACGCCTTGCAAGACCCTCACAGAAAGGACCCACCCAAGCTTCCTGTGGGATGGGCATGGAAGCAGTTCTGCCTTCCCAGGCATTTGGTCCAGGCTACCCATGTACTTGAGGCCATCATCATGTACAACAGTATTGACTGAGGGTCTGAATACGTTTATGACAGTTTAACAGTTGTATATTAATTAGTTTCCTTTTCTCTAAACCTTTGTAAATAAAGTGCAAATAGCTGTAAGTAGTGTGGTATGTAATAGAAGGTCCAAGGACACTAGGTGCCTTCTTGTGAGGGGAACCTCCCTCACTCCAGGAGGGGAGGTGGTTCCAGGCTGTGGGCATCTCCAGGGATCTGGAGTTGGGTTGTGGCTTCATGGGTAGCTCTATAGCCAGGGTTACAATAACATCAAACTTATGGCAGCTAAGAGACTGGAGGTGATGTGGGTCTGGGAAAGGACAGACAGGTGGGTTGAACCATAAGGGTGCACTTGGTCCTGGGGTGGTGGTCCCCCAAGGGCTGCTGCAGTATCCAACATCACAAAAAAAATTCCAAAAAGCCTTTGACCTGGTATCCCACAATGTTCTCATGAGAAAATTGGAATATAGTGGGCTTAACTAAGAGACAGTTAGGTGGGTACAAAATTGACTGTGAGGTAGGACCCAGAGAGTCCTAATGAACGAATCGGTGTCATCTTGGCAAGAAGTGGGCAGTGGTGTCCCACAGGGGATGGTGCTTCTTCCTGTACTTTTCAACATTTTCATCAATGATTTGGATGAGGGGGCGAAGAGTCACTGGCCAAGTTTGCAGATGACACCAAGTTATGGGGAAGCATGGTCACGCTTGAAGATAGGCTACAGATGCAGACAGATCTAGACAGGCTAGCAAGTTGGGCGAGTCAGAACCAAATGAAGTTCAATGTCAAGAAATGTAAAGTGCTCCACCTGGGGACGAACAATCCCCTGCACACCTACAGGCTTGGCAATGCCAACCTGACCAGCACTATGAATGAAAGAGACCTGGGGATAATAACAGACCACAGCATGAATATGAGCTGGCAGTATGACTTAGTTGTCAGCAGGGCAAATAATACTCTGGCATGCATCAACCGATGAATCTCCAGCAAGACCAAGGAGGTGATTCTTCTGCTTGACTAGGCACTGGTGAGACCCCCGACTGGAGTACTGCATCCAGTTCTGGATGCCACACTTTAACAAGGATGTGATACAACTTGACAGAGTCCGTGGAAGGGTCACCTTTATGATTAGAGGGTTGAATGGCAAGCCATATGTGGAAAGGCTGAGGGACCTGGGACTCTTCAGCCTGAAAAAGAGAAGGCTGAGTGGGAACTTGGTGGCAGTTTACCACTAAATCAGGGGAGTACATCAGGAGCTCAGTGAACAACTGTTTACCACGGAACCCTTGGGTAGGACCAGTAGTAATGGCCACAAACTCCTGGAAGACTGTTTCAGGCTCAACATTAGGAAAAAATTCACCATTAGGTTGTCCAGACTGTGGAATAAGCTCCCTTCAGAGGTGGTGTAATCGCTTACCCAGGAAATCTTCAAGAGAAGATTGGACAGTCATCTTGCTGGGGGTCACCTGTCCCCACACGTCTTTCCTGCCAGGTGCAGGAGGCAGGACCCAATGATCTTCCGAGGTCCCTTCCAGCCTTACAATCTATGAATCATTGGTTGAATAACCACAAACCAGTAGTAGTGATGGATGAATGGAGGTTTTAAATGAGATTGCATAGGTCTGTGTTCAGAATCTGGTGACATTTAACATTTTTTGTTTTTGATGATGTTGCTGGAATGCAGAGATTTATGCTGAAGTTTGTAGATGTAATAGGTTGGAGGGTATTCTAAATACATTGGAGAGTAGGATTAGCATTCAGAAGGATCTTGATAAATTAGGGAACTGCACTGTATGGCAACAAAAAGTGAGGTCCTAGGGAAGAAAAACTGAATGCACACATGTAAAATGGAGATTAACTGGCTAGGCAGGAGCACTGCCAAGAAGGATATAGGGATTGTGATTGATCGCAAACTCAGCACGGTTGGCAAAAGAAATCAAATGTACCGCATTAACAGAAATATTGTATGGAAGACACAACAGGTGATATTACCATTCTTCTTGGCGCTGGTTAAACCTCATCTGGATTACTGTAGAAAGAGCACAAGGCAAAGCAATATTAGGTTAAGTTCCAGGAAAAACTTGGTGCTGTTAAGAACCATAGATGATAGGACAAGCTGTCTAGGGAAGTTGTAGAATCTCTTTCACTGAACCTCTTCAAGAGGACGCTGGACAGACATCTGTTTGAATTGGTTTAGGAATAGTGTATTTTGTAACTGTGTAGAGAATGGAGATGTGAGATGAACTAGGCAACTAGGTCCCAGCTACCTCTATAATCTTACATCAAGCTAAGGAAACTGCAGAAGTTCTTGTTTAACCCCAGGAGTGCCCTTTCTGGATACAGTTGCATGTGTATCATGACACTCACTTGAAGGAGTATTTGATACTTGCTCTGTTGTTCACAATTTAAAACTGGAAATAGTCCCTGCCAATTTATTTTCCCATTATATTTGAAACATCAGCAAATATTAATTTACAGCAATTATTTCTAATGAGAGCCAAATGCAGGCCAGGAGCCAGGTGGGAGCATGAAAATAACTTCACATTAATATTTGGCTAGAATCCCTCAGTCTAAAGCAAACAGTTCTACAGTAGGCTGCTTTGCTGGCCGAGCTGGTGGCACTGCTCATTTAGTTTGAGAATAAAACCCCTAAGATCCTGAGTTTTATTCCTGCTATTTTAAGTATGCAATTAGCTGGTGCTGGTGAGAGGACTTGGATCATTACTCTCTCCTCCTCCAGTGAACTATTAATAGATCAAAAACTATTATTTGAGGTAATTTAATAAAGGCATTACAGTATGCTTTATGGAAAGAAATTTATGCATTATGATACCACTCTTTGCTGATGACTGATAGAGCAAATAGAGTTTGTTCTTTCTGTGAAACAGTTCCATATGGATAGACTTCACATCACAGAATCTTAAGATAGACGTTAGTCTGTTAAAATTAGAAACTCCTTGAACATTAGGAGTCCTTGACTTGGAACAAAAGCTTTTGAAATTTGGTTTCAGTTTAACACTCATAAAATACAAATTCTGATGCTGTGGATTATATACAATGTTTAATATTAATTTAATATTTTAACCCACTGGGTGTCCCAGAAGGGGGGCAAGAACTTATTTTCAGATACTATTGTGCTGTTCTTTGTAGCAAAGGCTTCCATGAAGTTTGAAATAATATTTGGGACCTACATCTCTCTTAAAATGACTTATGGTAAGGAGAAAATCCTGACAAAAACTTTATGTAAATATTTATGAGACCTCCAGCATTTTCTGCTACAAAAGACTTTGCATACCTTAGGTGTATGTGGCTTCCTACACCTGGACTGAATCTAGCTGCCAATGACCACCAACTGGCAATTACAAAATCCAGCATCTGTTAGTCACTACTCAGCATTAAGCATTATAGCTACAACTATGATTGCATAAAGATTTCTAAATTCCCAGTTTTTCAGTTACTCATAGGTTCTGAAAACTTTCAGTTTGCATGTGAAATAATCCTGGGTTTGTCCCTGCCCCAAAAGAAAATTATTCTTTTCACTTTGAACAAAAAAAGTTCAAGCTATTCTGAATGTGAGGAGAACAAAAACACATTTCCTTCTTACAAAAAAAATTCCATGTAACAAAGTTGAACACCCTTTCAGTTGAAATGACAAATTATAAACTGAAAGCCACAAAAAATGGTAGTCTGTATTAACTGCTTAGACAGATTACCATGACAACTTAAAACTAGTTTGCAGCAAAATCCCAATTAAATAAAAGTATTAGCTTCATAAATTCATCTGGAAACATGTTACTGAAAGAAAAATGTTAATGAAAATCTTAAAATATCTTTTGATATTAAGCTAGTTTTCATACCAATTTACCTTGCACTTTAGTTGTGTTTATTGCAACTCTGAATGTTGCTATCATATTTGGCTTTGCAAAAAGACTTGGGATATTTGTGTTTGGCAAGACTCAGTTCATACAAGGGCAATTCTGCTTAAACTGTGTTTGTCATGTGTATATATCAAAGTACCCTAAATGATTAAGCATCAACCAGTTTTATAGCATAGATGGAGTGATTTCATGATTTGATTTGATTTGTATTTTATTTAAATGCTACTTAAATACTTCCACATTATTCAATTCAGGCTCAGGGGCTGCATACAGATGTTTGGGGAGATTAGGGGGAGGTTAAATCATGTTAAAAATGGCCACTCAGTCTAACTTTGTTTGCCTAGGTGCAGACCTTACCCTAGTTAGGCTGATCTAAGTATGAACAGTATAGAGTTCAGGACATTTAGATCAGTCAAAAAATGGCGAACCCAATTTAAGATAACCTTACCTCCAAGGTATACATAAATTACATTGGGTTCACCATTTTTAGACTGATCTAACTGTCCTGAACTTCTGTACATTTACAAGCACAGCCGTAGGGCTGGAAAGTCCAGTTGCTGGCCTCAGCCCTGGGGCTTCACTTTTCCTACTCCCACTTGGCACTGTGCTATTTTTAACCCCCTTACCTCTCCCTCCAGCCCCAGATGGACAATGGCACTCCTCCCCCGCCAGGGACTGAGCAGCCCCCCACATGTTTGTCAAACCCCACATCCTGCAATCCACCCATGGTGCCAGTTTTACTGGCATTTGGCAGTGCCAGGGAGCCAAGGAAGTAAGTTGGGGTGGAGGGATGGATAGGCAGGATGTGGGGGAGGGTTAGTTTGCTGGGGTAGGTTGATCATCTTGGAGCAAGGAGGGTCGGGGGCTAAGAACAGAGAAAACCACAGATTTCCCATTATAATCAGAGAAAACATGGATTTTACCTTTAGCAGAGAAACTCATGGATTTCCCAGTTTTGCAAAGAGCTCTGTGGGCTGGCTGAGTTCCAGCCTTCAGGAGTTGATTGCAAAAAGGGTGGGAAACCCCTAGCCCTGTCCAGAGAGGGAGGTAGAGGGGGAAGGTTGGGGACTGAGGCTCTTAGTCAGTCCCAAGGCTTACTTCAGGCTCTCTTTCCTTCTTGGAGCCTGTATAAGGTTAGGTAAGTGGGGCTTGTTGGGGGTTGCAGGGCAGGGTTGGGGTGGGGGGGAAGCTGGCTGAGGGCTGAGCTGGTTGGGGGGGAAGCTGGCTTGGGGGTTGAGGAGCAGGGAGGTGTTGCTGAAAGACATGGAGTGCCCGCCCACTTACACGTGGACTGCAAGCAGTGCTATTGGCCTGACCGGACTCAGTGCCTTCATGTGTGGCTTCCATTAAGGAAGGGCTGATACCACCCTGCTCTGGTTCCAAGTGCTGCTGGCCGGGCGGGGAATCCATGTGGGGCTTTCCCCAACACCTCTCCCTCCCTCAGCCTGGGTGGGCAGGTGGGCAGGGACAGAGCATGTCTGGGGGTGTGGCAGCAGTGTCTCCCTCGGTGCCTTCCCATACTTTCCTTCTTTCCCAGGGGAGGGGTGTGCCAGGTGCTACTGGCCCCATGCGGCACACTGTGGTGCATTCCCACCCCCCCACCTCAGCTCACTCTCTGTGCCCTCTCCCAGGAGCAGGGCCAGGGGGGGTGAGGGCAGCGGTGCCTCTCTGTGGACCACACTCGCACTGCCCACCTGGAGGGGGAGGGGTGGTTTGCATACAGTGGCCACTGCTGTACCCCATGCTGCTTTTCTTCAGCCCCCATGCATGTGCCACTGGCTTGGTGGGCACTCCTGCAGGGAGCTGGGGTTCACACACGGCAGCTGCCAGCCACTGCACGACCTCCCTCTATATTTAAGTCAGTCCCCAGGTTGTCTCCTTTGGCCAGGATCAAGTCTAGCAGAGTGTCTCCTCTGGTTGGTCCATGTACCTCCTGAGTTAGGAAGAGCTGCTCGACACAGGTCAGAAAGGACTGCAACCAATCCAACTTGGCTGAGTGTTCCTCCCAGGAGATGTCTGGATAATTAAAATCACTCATGACAATCATGCCATGTTTACGTGCAGCCTCAGCCAATTCTTGGTGACTTTCTGAGTATATTTTATTCTTCCTATTTTATTCTGCTATGACAACTTACAAACTGAAGCTGCTCTCACACAGTCAAAATTAGTATCTTGTTTTTTTTTTGTTTTTGTTTTTTTTAATTTATAGCCCCTGCTGAAATGGTAGGATCTGCAGACATTATAGTGGTGTGTTTAAAGCCTTCTATGATTTCTAAATAAATATTTTTAATCACTTGTGGCTGCATGAGTGAGCAAATCCTTTTTAAAAAAATCAGTTTTCTTGAAGCTGCCAATTTCCTGTGAGTCAGAAAATATAAAACTTTTACTTAGGAAGCTTTAGAAATGGAATTAGCAACCTGATGATAGACTTCAGCAAACCACAGAATATTTTATTTTCACTTATCCCACTGAAATACTATTGGAATTCTCCTTTTCAGGTGCTTGAAAGAGGGAAATTATGAGGAGAAAAGTTCCTGTAAAATCCAAATCCAAAGTTTTAATCATTGAATTCCTTTCATTAATTTTCTAATCATTAATCTTCATTCCTTTGTGAACACCATGATAAACATTTACAAATATTGCCTTTTTAAACTAAAACATTCATTTTCCTTCTTTGGAATTGATAACTTATTTTATTCAGCCCCTATTCCTTGATTATTTTATTAAGGAAAAATAATTATCTTTCAGATTTTAAGCAATATCATGGTTACAGGAGTAGTAAACACAAGCATATTCTTTCTTACTGCTAGGAAAGCAGAGCATGACCTGACAGCCACTACATCAATGAGATCCTCTCTAGTGACTTCAAGCAGGTGTATTGTTTTTCTAATCATGCAGGGCTACATTTATGATAGTGTGGAAGTCCCTTCCTTTTCTTTCTCCATCCAGCTACATGTGATGGCGATTATTAGATATCTAGCAGCCAAACAAGCATGGCCTGGGTACTTGGCTTTGCTTGGCAGTCTCCCATAGCCTGGGGAGCCCATAGGGTCTGCTGGGAGGTGTGCAGGAGTGTCTCCAACTTGCTGGCCTCGACTAGTGGTGGCATCCTGTGTGCCCCTCACCACTACAAAGAGCAAACGTGTGTTCTGTTTGCTACCAATCTAACCTAGGCCACTTGCAGAAACCCGCATACATTAGACAGATTCCTCCTTTGGGCTTTTTGAACATCTGTACCTGGCCCAAGTGAAATCAGGACCCCATTGTATTAGTCATTGTACAAACATGGAGGAAGAGGCAGTTGCTGCAGGTTCACTTCCAAACAGGTGAGCAGTGAAAATGAAGTAAATCTGTGAAGAATTGCAAGAGAGATGCACATAATTTTTCAGAACCTGATACTTATTATTATTAGTTGTTTGTAGTGATGCTGGCTGCCACACTTTCCATTAAAAGTCCAAGATTAGTTAGAGAAAGTTTTTCCATCCCATGAGTTGTTTCTAGGATTTCAAAATTTTTCCTCTTCTTTAGCAAAGCAAAACAAAGACCCTTTATGGGTTTTTTGGTGGGGGAAGCGGGGAGAGAGAAATGCCAGGGTAGCATACAGACTAGCCATTAAGGCACCTGCATTGTGTGAGTTACCAATTCAAAGTCCTCTTCTGCCTAATTCAAACCATTTTTCTGACCATAAATTGCACCCAGCAGCTGTGAAACTCAGCTATGGTTTCAAATTACATTATCTAACAACAACAGCATCTCTCCCCCCCCATCATGTTTTGTTAAAAAAATATCTGGTTCAATATCATGAGCTGAAATTACTGAGAAGGTTGAAGGAAAAATGGTTAATAATTTTTTCCCCCCAGAACTTGTTGGTCCCCAGTTAAGTTAACTTTTTAAGGGCTTTTATTTTTGTCCCAGAGAGGATTTGTCCACCTATTTTGTTATATTTAGATAATGCAGTGTTTCTACCATAGAATCATAGAATCATAGAAGTAGGGTCGGAAGGGACCTTGTAGATCTTCAAGTCCGACCCCTGCCTGGGCAGAAGGGAAACTGGGCTCAAGTGACCCCAGCCAGGTAGACAT
>NW_005841939.1:878566-886982 GCF_000455745.1 Alligator sinensis | reverse complement strand
CGTGCTCTCAAGAAGGGAGTTTCCCATCTTATAAGTGTGTTGCCGGTTACTACTGCCCAAGTGCAGCACCCTGTACTTGTCCGTATTGAAACGCATCCTGTTTTTGTTAGCCCACCCTTGCAACCTATCCAGGTCTTTCTGCAGTCTTTCCCTCCCTACTAGCGTGCCCACCTCACCCCAAATTTTGGTATCATCAGCAAATTTGAACAGGTTGCTTTCACCCCATCATCTAAATCGCTGATAAAGAAATTGAGCAGAGCGGGCCCAAGGACCGAGCCCTGGGGGACTCCGCTGCCCACTTCCCCCCCAGGTCGAATATGACCTGTCCACCACCACCCTCTGAGTACGACCCTTCAGCCAATTAGCAATCCATCTGACCGTGTAGGCATCGATGCCACAGTCACCTAGTTTTTTAATGAGGATGGGGTGGGAGACAGTGTCAAAGGCCTTGCTGAAGTCCAGAAAGACTACATCCACGGCGACACCTGCATCCAATGCTTTTGTGACCTGATCGTAAAAGGCAATCAGGTTGGTCTAACATGACCTGCCCCTAATGAAACCATGCTGGTTGCCCCTGAGTGTCATCCCCGATGCTGGCCCATCACAGATGTGCTCCTTGATGATCTTCTCAAAGAGTTTCCCCAGGATTGAGGTAAGACTAACGGGCCTATAGTTGCCCGGGTCCTCCCTCCTCCCTTTCTTAAAGATGGGGACCACATTGGCCATCTTCCAAGATGGGGACCACATTGGCTATCTACCCTTTTAATGTTTGGAAGTAAGCACTTGACATTTGGGTTATATGTTTAGGAGACGGTGTCCACCTTTGATAACGAAGTTTACTTCCAAGGGTCCCTTTCAGAACCTAAACTCGCTTGGATGAATTTGTTGCTACATTAATTGGCTTTTCTCTATTCACATATAGACCTTGCCACAATCCACTATTATTTTTCTGTCTGTCTGATGTGAGTATTATAATATACTCCACTTATTGGTCTTTCTCAAACACTTACCTTTGCTCCATGGCCTGTTTAGGCTATCAGGGTTTTTTTTTTTATTTATTGTTTTTTTGCTTTTTTTATGTAATGTATAGAATTGCTTTTGATTTTAAAAAGTCATTATGTTTGGATCTTTGTTGCTTTTATTAGCTTACTTTCCCTTTCTTGAACCAGCTTCCTATTTACTGTATTTATTCCAATATAAGACAAGGTTCCATCCAATCACCATGGGAGAAAAAAGCCTCTCATTTACATACATGGAATCCTCATTAAACACATTGTCTATCATTAAACTACTGCCCAAAGCAGCCCATGTGCTCAGTAATGGAAACTAACTATAAAGTTAATTAAATCAGCTGACACTGAGCATGACTATAAAACATATGACCAGTCTGGGGCAAACATACTGATGGAAACCTGTCACACCTCCCCTTGGCTGATAACGGACTCATGAATACTCAAAAGCAGAGCTCTTCCCCAACTCACCTGCCACATCTTGATGTTATCAAAAGAATTAAAATAGGGGTTCAGTGATGTGATAGAGATGCCCCTGCTGGGGTTACTCACAATTCAGAAGCAGATGACTTGGAGTTCTGCCTCCCCTACACCCCGTCTACTTACCAACTGCAGACATCGACCCTTGATGGCCTATTGCAACTGTTATGGCCTACTGGACCCATTCACCTGTCGCCAATGAGTCTTCTGTCATCTGGTAAATCGGTGGGTGGATTTTGGATGTGGTAGGACACACTGGGGCATCCTTCCTATCGCCTGCTTTTGCCCTACTCCCAAGGCCTCCTGACCAGAACATTTACCTTTGTTAGAAGTGTTCCTAATTTGCTGGCCCAGTGGGCCTCACAAAAAACCAAAAACCAAAATCAAAATAAAGGAAAATAAGAGAGAGCCTGACTTTGAATAGCTCAGCTGAACCCTTCCAGTAATCTCCCTTTTCAAATCTCCTTTCTCCAGAGAGGCAGCAAGGGAGTTCAGGTTAGGGGCAGGGAGTCATGGCATTTCAGGGCTCTGGTCCAAATCTTAGGACCTGCTTCTCATGAAGAACTTTATTTATTTCCTTGTCATATTTAAAATATCTTCTTGGAGGGAGACACAGCAGTGTACAAGTAATCCAGCAAATTCTTGGAATGTATTTGGGATAACTTTTTGGTAAAGATAGTTGATGGGCCAATTAAGGAAGGAGTTCTTCTCAATTTGCTTCTTATAGATAGGGAGGAATTGTTTGACCATGTGAAGGTGGAAGGTAACTTGGGGGACAGTTGCTGTATCCATACAAGACACTGACTGCACAGTAGCTTGTTACTACTGCACAGTATGCCTGTGTTAATAGGGAAGTATTCAATTTGCATTCAGATTTGGATGATTCAGAGGACAGTGACTTGATTTGGAGTTTTGGATCATGGTCTTGAATCGCTTCGACTGAATCGGCTTCAGAAGATTTGGCGCCGATTCAGAGATTCAGCTATATACTATAATGGGGAATCACTGAAATATCTATAACTTTGTAATTTTTTGGCAGATTTGGATGAGGACAGCAGGCATGGTATCCCCTTCTGAGGGCATAAGGCCTTCCAAGTTTCAAGGAGATAGGTGTAGGGGTTGCTGGGAAACTATACCTCAAACTGTTCAAAGCAAAACTTGTGATGCTTATGTGACTTTGTGTCTGTGTTAAGGCACAGCAGAATCAAACCAGCAGGGATAGTAACCTGTAACAGGGGGCCTTCCTGGTGCCACTTAGATCTCCTCCTGCCCACCTGTTTCTGGTCCAGCTAGCTGCCTGCCTCTTTTTCCTGCCATACCTTGATGGAAACCTGATTCAGATGTTTCCCAGGTGGAAACCTGAGATGTTTCCCAGGTGTCTTGGGGTGACATCCATTCTGCAGCTCCATACCTCTCCTTACACTGAAGCCCATGCCTTGCAGATTGCATCCTTCACCCCCTCCAGGTCTCTGGGACCTTTGTCTCCCCGTTAGGCCCTGGCCCTGCCTTCCCCTTAGGCCCTGGCCCTGCCTTCAGGCCAGTTGGAATTCTGAGCCCCTTGCTCTGGGCATTTCTTGCAGTGGGCCCCTGGCCCTTTGACCCCCGCTTTGGGTCCTGGCCCCAACACGGACCAGTCAAGGGTATCTCTGATATCTTTTTTTTTGATCAACTGAATAGTTAGAGAAATATATCTTAGCAAGCTTTCAGGCTTAAAAACCATTCATCAGGCTGAGGAAGCATCTAGTTGGTGTGTGTATGTGCTCTTCCTGGATGGAATGAATAGTGAAGAAGGCAAAGGCTGGCACGCAATTGAGGCAAGAAAGCCAGTCAGTGACAATGTAAATTGAAGTGTCGGGGGTGAGGGACAGGCTTGGAGGGGAGGAACGAGCGGGGAGGGGGATGTAGTAGGTAAAAGTGGAGAGGTACCTGGGGAGTCAGATGTCAGGCAGGTTATAGTGTGTCATAAATCCAATGTCTATATCAAGTCCATAAGTTCTTGTATCCAGGAGGTTGATGAAGTGAAATTCATAGGTTCATCTATGAAAAGTGGTTTTTAAATTCAAACAAGCACCAAACCTTGCTAATCTCATACCAGAATCAAACTTCCTACAGCCCAAAACACACTGAATGGATCCAGACCATGTCATCACAAGAAATGCAAAACCTACCAACATACTAATCCAATCTATTACAGACAAGAATACCCAACTACCTGTGTGGGCACATTTCTCACAAGGAAGCCACTCTGTCTCCAGTCTCTCAGGCCTGATCCTCAAACAGAATTTACAAACCACTTTTCACAGGACTGTGTGTGCGTGTGGTGGCTGGAGGTTATAAGGTGCCTCCTACCTGCCTTTCACCAGGGAGGTTTGAGGTTCTGGAATTTCTTGGGGGCTGCTGCACCACCAGCAGTCCCACTAGGCCTCCGGACCCTGGCAGGGTGCAGTTTTAGGTCATGCCCAGGACATGGGGCCTCCTTCTTCCCCATAGCCCCAGTCCATACCTCCACGTTCATCCTGGCACGGAAGCTCAGCAGAGAGATGTTCTTCCCCTGCTGGCTGGGGATGCAGTGAGTGCCACTTCCAACTCTGAGAGTGGGGCATGAAATGTTTTTTAAAAAGGGAAATAAGTGCAGATGGAGTGAGGAGGGTGGCACCTACTTTGTCTGCAGGTGGAGCTCAGGAAGCCCATCAGCAGGAGGTTCACCTTGAGGAACACCAGCTGCTCCACCAAACCAGGATCCAAGGAGGTGCAGTGGGATGTCACAACATCTGGTACCTCTGGACCCCAACACTGAATCCATACCATTGGCAGCAGCTGGCATGGAGGAGACTGGCTGATGCTGGGAGTGCTATCATGGGAAAGTGGATCCCCCTCTTCCACGTCCCCTCGCCTCTGCCCTTCTGCCTCCCTGACTGTTCACCAGCACCATTGTCCAGTGATTGAGGGTTTTGGTGCTGGACTTGCTTCCCTTTCACCCTTGGGTCTCACATGCCCACCAGAACATGGATCATAGTGGACCACAATGGATCTAGCCATTTTTTGATGCCCTCCTTTAGCTGCTTTACCAGTCTCTGCACCTCTGGTGAAAGTGGCTTTGCCCCAGGTAGGAGTGTTAACACACTGGAACTTCTCCATTTAGTTCTTAAGCTCCTTGACTATGGGGATCACCTATCTAAGGAGGGCATCACCAGCACTGAGGGTCTTGGTGGCCTCGAGGAATGGCTTGAGGACCACCAAGATCTGGGAGGTGGTATCCCACTCTGCTTTGTTAGGGGGGCTGCTGATCCCAATCTCCCTGAGCAAGGCCATCTTATGGATAGCCTTCTGTTGCTTGGCCAGCCTTTCCAGCATTAGGTATGTGGAGTTCCACCAAGTCTCCACATCCTGCATGATTTTGTGCTGTGGGATGCTCAGCTCTGCCTATTTCTCCAGCAGAATCCTGCCCCCCACCCCCACTCTTGTTGCTGCAGTGGGAGTAGCCTGCCACCTTCCTGCATTTTGAAATCAGCTGGGTGGTAGTGTTGGTGGCATCACCAGCTACCCTGTCCCCCTCCAAGGCGTCTCTGACTATGAGGTGAAACTTGTGTGCCACACAGCAGATGCCAACTCATGGACTGCCTTGATGATATTTGCCCCATTGTTGGTGACCATGAACCCACAGGTGTGCTCTCCCTGCCCAACGAGCCACCCCTGCACCATGCAGTTCATGGCCATGATGTCCCTTGCCATGTGGGACTCATCGCTTGAAGGAGAGTCCACTGACAGCCTGACTGATGGAATCAGTGCCCTGTGAGGGAGAGGTAGGCATGATCTTCACCCTGGCTTCTCCAGATGTCCAAGGTGAAGTGCAGAGCTACCTGTCGACCTGACTTGTGCAGCTTCTCTCTCAAGTACTCCCTGCATGCCTCATACACCACCGTTCTGCTAAAGATGGTGCACACAAGCACTTGATAGTATGGGGCCACTAGCGCCATGAGCCACCTGAACCCTGGCCACTTAACTAAGGAGAAGGGCTGGCCATCCAGAGCAAGCCTCTCCCCAATCCTCTTGGTGATGCTTTTGGAACGTGCCCCCCTTTGTCTGCAGCTTTCCCCCACTGCTCCAGGGTGGCCTGTCTCTGCTTCATGGGGATGGGGGCTTTAGAATGAGAATGGGACTTCCTTGGGCACACTCCCACTGGTGCCAGGATGAGGAGGAGCAAAGTCAAGTGGGTGTTGCCTCCCGAGATGCAGCAGCATTGCCATGGTGGTGAAATATTTCACCTCCTTGCCCTGGCTGATCTGTCTTTGGCAGTTCTGACAGGTAGCATACATGAGATCATCTGCCACATCACAATGATCCCACACTACACTACCCACACACTTCTGAGTTGAGGGTGGGGATCCTGCCTTATCCCCCTACTCAGCAGGCAGAGGCACAACTACAGGAGGAGCTGACTCAGCTGAGCAGCTTGCCTTCACAACCTCAACCTCCTCTGAGGTGCTTTTCAGAGAAGGAGACCTGGCTCTAGGGGAACTTTGAGGGGTGTGGAGCACAAACTCAGATTCCTCCTTGTTCCCCAGAATTTCTTTTGCTAGGGCACTCAGGTTCTCTGATTCCAGATCCAGCTCCTCCTCTGGCACTGGGACGCTCATGCTGGGAAATGAAGTTGGGGTGGAGGAGACTGTCATTGTGCTGCTGGTGTCTATTTCTGGTGTTAGGAGAGGTGGTGCAGGTGGTTAGGACAGGTACTGCTCCCACCTCCTTGGTCCCACTGGTAGCTGAAGACTCATCACTGGCAAGAAATAGATGAGGGTGGAACTTGCATCTCTATGTTGGGAGTGGGGGTGGAACTTGCATTTCTCCCCCTACCTGCTCTAGGCCCTCTCCCTCCCTTGCCAGAAGATCTGGCACCTGCCTTTCCAACACACTTCAGATTAATCTTTGCGGTACTGGAAAGTGTGTGTGTGTGTGTGTGTGTGTGTGTGTGTGTGTTCAACTGTAATATCTCTTCTTCTCTTTGTTTATGTAACTAACTAATATCTCTTCTTCTCTGATTACTGTATGTGTGCGCGTGTCTGTAATGTATATGCTTTCCTGCACAGTGATGGATCACACTGCCAGGGAAATCACAGCTTTCTTTTTAAAAAGGGTGTGTGTGTTGGGGGGGGGGGGGAGCGGGCGGGGGGGGGGGAACACAAGAAAAAATAAGAGGTTTTTGGGGGAAGAATAAGTTGAAAGAAATGTATTGGATAGGGATAAGTAGAGGGATTCTAGGCAAGGGTAATTAGTAAACTCTATCCAATCCCTTCCAATAACAGAGACTAGCAGAAGACTGACTAGGAAGCCAAGCTAGTCCAGTAGTACCTTTCAGATGCTGTTGCTTAGGCAGAGACAGCTCACAAAAGGGACAGAGGCTGCAGACAGAGGCCTATATGCTGTTTCTATGTCCCTCCCACAGAGCACTATGATTGGGAGGGGACTCAGGGAAAGATCACAGTCACTAACCAGCTACAGATGTCAGTCTTTCTCCCCCACTCCCCCTCCTTCTTCTCAGTTTCTGTTCCCCTGCAAGACTGCCTTCTGAATCTCCGAATCTTTTTCCAAATCTTTTCTGACTCGATTCAGAGGCTCTGAATCAATTTGGAGGATTTTTTGGTCTCCCAATTTGATTTGGATTTGGATTCAGTGATTCAGTCTCTGAATCAGGATTAATCTTCTCTGAATTGAATCAGTGACCAAAGCTTCACACCCCGCTAATGCACAGTAGCATTGTGTGTCAGGAAGAATGATGTGACACTACTATGCAGTAGTAATGAGCTACTGCTCAGTCAGTATCACCTAAAAGTCATTCAGCAATGCTACTGTGCAGTAATTCTAGTTACTGAGCAGTCATTTAGTACTTGTATAAACAAGTATAAAATGTACTAAAGGACTGTGCAGTAATGTCCAGTTAAATGGCCAGTGACCATGAAATAAAAGTTCAAAATCCTAAGGGGAGGAAGGAAGGAGAATAGTAGAATAAAGATACTTAAAAAAAACCCACCAGACTTTAAAAGCTCATGAGACTAGTGAGTAGAATCCCCTGGAAGACAAAACTGAAGGAAAATGAGTCCAGGAGAGCTGGCTATATTTTAAGGAAGCCCATTTAAGAACACAAGGAGCAAGGCAAGTAAAAGGAAGGCCCAGGGAGGAATAGGACCCCTGCTAAATGGGCAGAAACAATTGGTGACGGACAGGGGGGACAAGGCTGAACTCCTTAACGAGTTCTTTGCCTCAGTGTTCCTAAGTGAGGGGCACGACAAATCTCACACTGGGGTTGTAGAGAGGCAGCA
Source organism: Alligator sinensis (assembly GCF_000455745.1). Taxonomy (NCBI): domain Eukaryota; kingdom Metazoa; phylum Chordata; order Crocodylia; family Alligatoridae; genus Alligator; species Alligator sinensis. The sequence continues at coordinate 879,175 of NW_005841939.1, read as the reverse complement.
ACAAGGTGCCAGACTTCCATGCATAGACCCTGAGATGGTGCAGAGTCACTTGGAAGAACTGGATGCCTTTAAGTCGGCAGGCCCAGATGAGCTCCATCCAAGGGTGCTGAAGGCACTGGCCGACATCATAGCAGAGCCACTGGTGGGAATATTTGAACGCTCGTGGCGCACGGGCCAAGTCCCGGAGGACTGGAAAAGGGCCAATGTGGTCCCCATTTTCAAGAAGGAGAAGAAGGAGGACCCGGGCAACTATAGGCCAGTCAGTCTCACCTCCATCCTCGGCAAAATCTTTGAAAAAATTATCAAGGCTCACATTTGCGAGCGCCCGGCAGGACAAATTATGCTAAGGGGAAACCAGCATGGGTTTGTAGCAGGCAGATCGTGCCTGACTAATCTGGTCTCTTTTTATGACCAGGTTACGAAACGCCTGGATACAGAAGGAGGGGTGGATGTTGTGTACTTAGACTTCAGGAAGGCCTTCGAAATGGTATCCCACCCTATACTGGTGAACAAGTTAAGAGGCTGTGACTTGGATGACTACACAGTCCGGTGGGTAGCAAATTGGCTAGAGGGTCGCACCCAGAGAGTCGTGGTGGATGGTTCGGTTTC
>NW_005841939.1:876974-877747 GCF_000455745.1 Alligator sinensis | reverse complement strand
ACTCTTTCCTGCCTATGCAGGGGGTCGGACTCGATAATCTATTGAGGTCCCTTCCGACCCTAACATCTATGAATCTATAAGGCATCCCAGTATTATGGATCAAGCTGTCCCAGAGTTATGGAAGAAAGTGAAGTGCAGCAGGTGACCAGCTTGGCTGGACAGAAATCTCTTCAATAGGTTGAAACTCAAAAAGGAAAAAAAATGGGAAATTAGTCATAATATTAGGGAAGTCTATAAGAGGAGCTCATGGGCATGCAGGGAGCAACTTAAGAAGCAACAGGGTGGACTTGAGATGCAACTGGCAAGGGACATAAAAAGGGATTCTACAAGCTTGTCAGAAGTACGAGAAAGACCAGAGAAACAATAGATTGCTTATGGGAGATGGAAGGTAACCTAGTTATGGATGATGCAGAGAAAGCTTGTAAGGATAAAAATCAGCAAAATTTGGCTCGTACCAGAATATGTGACGAAAACTTGTTGACAGAGATTAATCAGCAGCAAGAGCTTGAGACCCTTTAGCATACATGGCTGAAACTTGTCAACAGGAAAGGAGATGCCCCTAATATGCTGAGCAGGCATGAATTAAATTTGTCAATAGGCTGAGCAGACATGGATCATCATTTCCAGAAAACAGTAACTAAAAGCCACAGTACTAAGGTGATAATTTGGCATTTGACTGGTTAGGACCCAGTCAGAGCATGTGAAGAGATTATGATTAAGAAAGGGTATAAAAATCAAGGGATTCCATTTGGATCTTGGACTTTTATGCCATA
>NW_005841939.1:867490-876943 GCF_000455745.1 Alligator sinensis | reverse complement strand
GAACCATCTGCAGGATACCTGCTGATGAAGACTGAAAGCCTGGCCAGCTTTGGTTTGTGGTAGTCCAGAGCTGTCCCATAAAATTATGCTCTGCTATTAATCTAGCTTTGTCAATTAATCAATAAATCTCTCATAGTGGTTGGAATGCCCCAAGGGACCATTTGAGTTTTTCACCCATCCACCCTGTTTAAAGTTTGCTAACAGGCTGAAATATTTAATTACTTTTTTACCTTACTCTTCATGAATAAAGGCAGCTAACAGATGAGAAGCACGGTTGGCGCCAAGTTAGGGAAGGAGACAAATATCTTAGAATAATGGCAGGCCAAGTTAGGGATTATTTAGAGAAGCAAATGCTTTCAAGTTGGTAGGGCCAGATGGAATATACCTTAGGGTACTAAAGAAAATGGATGAAGTATTTTCAGAGTCATTGGCTATCTTCTTTGAGAACTCATGGAGGTTGAGTGAAATCTTGGATGATTGTAAAAGGAAAAATAAATGCCCATCTTTAAGAGGGGAAGAAGGAGAATCTAGGCAACTAGAGATCAGCCAGCCTGACCTCGACACCTGGAAAGATCATGAAGCAGGTCTTCAAGTAATCTATTGAGAAGCAGCTAAGGGAGAACAAGATGATCAGGAACCACTAGCATGGATTCTCCAAGAGCAAATTATGCCTGAACAATCTTATTTCCTTCTATGAGAAGGTAACAGGCACTGAGAATGTTAGGAGAGCAGCTGAAGAGATATACTTCTGACACTGTCTCCTACAGTATTCCCTTTAATAAGGTAAGGAATTACAGACTCGACAAGAGTAATGTACTGCGGATACATAATTGGTTGGATCTTCATGGTCAATGAGTAGTCATCAATGACTCAATGTCTAGTTGGGAGGGCCTGTGACAGAGGAGGCATCAAGTGGTCTGTCCTAGGTCTGGTATTGCTTAATATCTTAATCAATGATTTGGAAAATACAATCCAGTGCATGCTTAATACATTTGGGAATGACACTGAGTTGGGTGGAGTTGCACACTCTCTGCAGGTTAGGGCTAGCATCCAGAATGCTCTGGATTGACTGAATAAATGGTCTGCGATCAATCAGATGACATTCAACGTGAGCAAGTGCACAGTCCTGCATTTGGGATGGAATAATTGCATGCAAAATACAGACTAAGGGACAATTGGTTAGGTTGCATTACTGCAGAGAAGGACTTTGTGGGGTTAGAATGGACAGCCAACAGTGTGCTCTTGACTTTTTTTTCAACAACATGCAAATCAAGGGAGGTGATTCTTCCCCTCTGTTTGGCCCTTGTGAAGCCTCATCTAGAGTAATATGTCCAGTTTTGGGCCTGACACTTCAAGAACAGTGTGGACAGCTTGGAGAGAGTCCAGTGCAGAGTTACAAGAATTATGAGGGGCCCGGGAAGCAAGACAGGTCCTAATGAGATAAGGTTATTTAGTCTGGACAAGATAAGTCAGTCTTCTGATTTTATAACAGTCTTCAAATACTTGAAGAGTGATCACATGGTCTTTTTTCTGTGGCTGTAGGGGACAGGACCAAGAATGTGACCTCAAGCTGCAGTAGAGGAAACTTAGTTCAATGATTAAGAAGAATGTTCAAGCATTGGAACAAGCTATGTAAAGTTCTGGAATCTGCATCCCTGAAAATTTTAAAGAGCCAGTTAGACAGACACTTCACCTGTATGGTCTAGTCAGGGATGATCCTGACCTGAGCAGGGGTACACTAGATGATTTCATGAGGTACCTTCCAGCCCTACTTTCCTATGTTCTTAGGAGGTATGAGTTGCATTATTCCAGTTCCCAGCAGAAAATGTTCTTATCAAAACTGTCACCAGTAGACACCATTTTCTGGAAGTGTCACTAGAATGGTGGTGAACTGAATGTGATTGATGAATCTTTGCACAGCTGGTGGTAAAGAGTGAAGAGGCATTGAAGGAAGTAGATGCTTGCATAGTCTACACTTGAATTGCAAAAAAACAGAAGACTTTTAAAATCAATGAACACTGCCATCGTTAAGCTTATACAAATGAAAAGAGAAAATATGGATATGAAGCAGAAAAAAAATCTGCATCTCATCTTCACATTGCCCATATCTTTTCCCTTCCTGTAGCAATGATACAATGTTTTCTGAGGTTTGTTTTTTCCACTGGTACAGCTAGAGCTATGTCCTTTACCGTATATCATGAAGTGGTATCTCATTCTTTTGCCCGTAAGCCATCACCCACACTTAAAAGGAAACTCATCAGTATAAATGTTTGTGTCTGTCTGGTTTGTTTCTCATGTTTAAAAAGGGGGAAACAAGGAGATAGATTACAGAGGCCATAAAAGTAATGATGCATTTAATGAAAACATACATTTTATAAGCAAAATATGTTAAAAAATTGCTAGAAGCTGCTGAGCATGACTTAATGAAATTAAATGTCTTTTAAAATTTTACTAATTTGACCTCAGGTTATCCCTTTGAGCTTTTAGTCTGTTCTGCATTTATTTAATTTTTATACACATGGTGTTTTTTTCTCCCCTTCTCATTCCATATCTCTGTACAACTTATTTCAGTTACCTCTGTTAAATCAGGCATCCACTGTACCAGGGTGATAAACAGCAAAAAAGTTGAGACACTGGATGCTTCACTTGCCCCAGGAAGACAAGTTTCCTTAATTCCCCTGTAAAACCTTTGCTTTAAATTTCTGCCTTAAACTTGCTTCAGGACACATACCTGAGAGGTCCCCTCCAAATTTCTGATGAACTCACCCTAGACTCCTGGAAGGTGTTTCTCCTTATTTCAGAATCACAATATATTTTGGACCAACTGAAAATGTCTGTTTGAATGAATCTCTGAGGAGTAAAATGTTGGAAGCTGTACAAATACAACAAAAGATAGAGAAACTCAATTTTGAGAGAAATGTAATTAGAAGGTTTATTATATTTCTTACACTTGAAAGCATGTCATTGTATCCATTGGTTCTGGAGAAGACTTCTTTGATCCTAAACTATAAAATTTTAGGGTGCATCCCCATGAGTGGCAATGTGCATTCCCTGGGAACAAATAGCAGTGGCACATATTTGTGCTGCTGCTAGTTGTCCCTGGGGAACACTCCTGCATGCATGCTCCAGCGTACACCAAGTTACCCCGGGTAGGGTAGAGGAGGCTGGGGCCAGCACCTGGGCTGGCCCCAGCAGCCTTAGTTAGGGACCTGGGGACATCCCAGGGAACCAGCAGCGGTGATCCAGGCATGCAGAGCCTGGATGGCAGCTGAAGTGTGGCTCTGGCTAACCAGGTTCTAGTTATGGGGGGGTACACACTGCTGCCACATGCCGCCCTGCTTTTTTCTGGCATGGGTTTTTTTGACACTGGGATCTTCCGATGTCAAAAAACTCACGGTGCTGCAAATTAGCAGTGCAGTGAAGGCCTGCATGTGTGGTGTAGTATGTGCGGTTTATGGCAATGCAGACTGCATGTGCACACTTGTGGGGATGCACCCTCAGTGTCATAACTAAGGCTATAAGTAGGGCACTTGCTCAATGGAGTGATTAAGGAAACAAAACCACTGACCTACGTACTGGCCGCATCTACATGAGACGCTGACTGTGCAGTAGCTCATTACATAAAGGCAGGAAGCATGACACTATGCTAATGTGCAGTAATAACAACCTCCTGCTTAATCAGTGTCACTTAAAAGCCATTTGGTGATGCTACTGTGAAGTAATTCCGGTTATTGTGCAGTCATTCAGTATTTGTTTATACAAGTACTAAATGACTGCACAATAATGACTATGCAGTCAGCATCCCATGTAGACATACCCACTGTATCGCAGACTACCATGTGGGGAAGAATGCAGCCTGCAGAGATCACTACTCCCTATTTTGTGCATTTGGGAAGAGATTAGGTGAGAGAGAAGAGCTAGTGAAGTTGGAAGTACTGCATGCTGGATATAGGGCTGAAATGGTTTATGCCTTTACTGGACCAGGTTAAATTAAGGATAAAATGTTGACTCTGCTTCAGTATTGTTGTATGAAAAGCTGTTTAGTTCCATCTTGCTTTGAAACATTTCAATAAATATTTTTAAATTGGGGAAAATAGACAAATACATAAATTAAAACTTGCCAAGCCTCATTGTTTTCATATCTTTCATATTACTCTTGTCTTTCAAGCACAGGTTTGCTAGATGGGGATATCTTATATCGACTTATACTTACTTGTAGGAGGGCTGTATGGGCACCTATACACATAACAGATCTCTGCTTCAATGTGTGCTAATTAGCACATGTCAGAGCAGACTCGATTAACTAAGTCTGCTGGAGTATGCTAATAGCGCACTCCAGCAGTCTCCACATCACATGTATTCAGTGCCCCCGGATTTCAAAATGGCAGCAGGGGTATTTGTATAGATGCAATACTCCTTGAGTATTTGTATAGATGCCCTGTTAGCCCCACAGAGCTGCAGTGAATACCTTGAATATCCAGATCACTCCATTTTCAGTGCCTGTGAATGCCCAAATCAAAGGTTGGACTCAAACTCTTGGTCTTGATCTCTTTGACTGAAGGGTTAATTAAAAAAAATGGAAGTCAGCTCAATTTAAAGTAGATCACCTGTGCCCATTGTGGAACTTCTCAAAATGGGGAAATCTCTAAGAAAATCCTCTTGGGGATATCTCCTCCACACCATTCCTTGGAAAAACAGAATTTCCTTCCACAACAAGCACTATCAAGCCAGTAGATATCTGCAGACATGACAGAACCAACAATTCCCTAGCATCCTCAGAATCATGAATTCCTGCCGGAAATAAAATTATCTCCCCAGAGACAGTAAAACGTCACCAAGAAGTCTTTGGTGGGGACCAAGATGGTGGGCATTGGGAAGAATGCATATTATCTTCAGACCACCCCAAATTCTGCCCACCTTTAGTACCATCCCCTCCATCTATAGAAAGCTTGCATGGGATCTGCATTGAGAAATGAGGGAAATTTAGAGTTGCCTGACTGCTTCCTTTTCTGCTTTGTGTAGGGGAAACTTGTGTACAGAGTATGCTCTTTGTACCTGGCAGTGGGTGAGGAAAAATTCCAGCAATAATTTGAAGATTGGTGCAGCATAATAATTCCCCTTCTGATCTATTTTAATTCTTTGTTTTAGAAATAGTTGTGACAACTGGGAAAAGTAGCAAAAATGTATACCTTAAGTTAATTGATTTTGATATCTATGTGAAAACAAATAAAACCCTCTTGGTCAGTGTATTTATAAAAACTTCAAAACTGGTGTGGGGAGCTAACATACATCTGTAAAATAAGGGATAGTGATACAGATCTTTGTGGAGTGCACTTGGATCTACTGATGAAGATCTATATAACAGATAGGTGGTAACATTCACTGTATAAAAATAATCATTTTTGCTTCAGGAAATCAAATCTTTTCTTTTAACAGATTTTATGCAAAATTGCAATATTTTCAAGGTGATTGTGAAACTGCATTTGTCTTCACACTATGCCGATAAAAACACAGTACTTTTTATTCAGCTGTACCTTATACTAGAAGAATTACTGAGTAATGATGTTATAATTACAATGGAGAGCAATTTGATTTACTGCCCTGGCTACAGTGTGTCCTCATTATCAATTCTAGACAAGTAGACATTAGTTCAATTTAATGCTATACAGAAACTGGGAGCCCAATGCACAAGGTTTCCTGCTACAAACGAAGCCAGTGTTTTTCTCATTGAATTAGATGCAGACAGAATTGGGCTCTCACTCTCTTGCAATTCTACAGTTGCTCCACACCAATTGTTTTTTATTCTCCTCCCTTACACCCTCAAGTCATCAAGTGCTTTCCTCCATTCCTGGCAATATTTCTTTCAGCCTTACATGCTTAAATTCTGCCATCTGTGCCAGGATTCCTAAAGTGCCTTAAGGCGAGTTGAGGGGAAGGCTTCAGGTATTCATGATCAGTAAATTTCACTGTACAAACAAAATCATAAATCCACAGCGTGTTGGTCATGTTGGCACATTTCAGAATGGAACTGCCTTTGTTTCTGAGGTACCCATCTTAAAAAGCATCTTGGACTTTCCATTCTCTCGACTCTTTCATCTCCTGAAAGTGAACTATAGACCCAGAGTAGTTTATTGCAGTATCCACAGAATTTACAGTGCCTGTTTTGAAGCAGTGTTTTTCAGTGTTCTCAGTAAGATGTATTGTAGAAAACGAGGAAATAAAAGTAGACAGGATATTTAGTTCAGGCATTTTTCTTCGCATGCCATGAGATTGATACATTTCTAGTTCTCTAAATAGCACCATTATCCCTTTAGGAAACTTTAGAACGGAAAGAGGCCGAGGCCTATCTAGGCCAATCCCTTTAACTTTTTAGGCATTTTGTATGCAAATTGTAGCAAATAGTTTTAGAAGTATTTGAAATGTACCTGGAAGTGTTAGAGAAGAGATTTTAAGAGCTGGTGTTTCTAATGTGCATGTATACATTATTGTCAAGCTGTCTAATAGTGTCCTCTACACATTTATTGGGCACATGTAAGCAAATACGTAAAAAGCTACATCATCATTACAGAGTAAATATTGACCATGTGCTTACACAGTAAATGCCATTTTGTTACAGTAGAGCAAGTCGATGCTCATTTCTGTCTTACAAGCTACAATTTTCTCATAATAACTTAATGCTGGAAATTATACAGTAATTATGGTTAGAATAACTTAATACCTTCCAATATTAATACTGTGAAAATTTCAGTAACAAATAACTGGCCATATTCTAGTCTGATGTAAATCGAATTTGTATACGTAGATTGAGAGACCTTATATTGAGAGACCTTCATTTATATAGGAATGAGATGTATGCAGTTTCTGAGTGCATCATTTCAGTACTCTTGAAGTCCAGTTTTCAGAAAGTACCAAGTACCTAACCTTAAAAAACAGGATCATTTAAGATGTCCAAAATGGACTATCAACTGTCTCTAGTTACTTTTCCAATCTTGGATTAAATATTTAAACTTCAAGAAGTTTGGCTTAAGCTAAATTGGTAAAAGTTTGGATAGGGCTCATTCTTATTTTATCTAAGGCATTTTCTCCGTCTCTATCAACTGCTCTCTGTCCAGTAATTTTACTCATCACAGGTTGAAGTTTTGATTGTTTTGGAATACATGCATATGATGAGAATATTTTCTGGAGTCATTCATTGATGGGGATGCAACATTCTACATCTGGGAGATCCTAATACATTAAGCCTTAACATTCAGATATTATGTATGGAAAAGTTATTTTAAAAGATCTAAAATCTATTCATCAAGATTCTTTTCTTGCTCTCTGAAACCTTTCATATTGGACCCTGAGGCAAAACAGCAATGGAAAAACCAAACCAATACAATATTTAATCTCCTCTAAATAATCTATAATATTACTCTTCTATAAACATACATAACATACATAGAATACTTTGGGATTTTTTGTGGCCCTCATTATTTGACAGGCTATATAACATTTGAATGGAAGAAGAGGAAATTGAAACATTTGATTGTCTTTAGGAGTATGTAGAAAAAGCATTTGAAGAAATGTATGTTACCTTCAGAGCTAACAAAAGAACCCTAGGGAACACTTGTGATATCATGTTTATCTATAGATTTATGCCATCACAGCAGTTTCTATGATGTATACTCTGCTTGCTGTTATTTTGAATTTAATGGAGAACATGGACTTTAGTTGAATGTAGCTTTTGTTGCCTTTTAATTACATGACTCTGTGTGTGTGTGTGCGTGCGCGCGCGCGTGCGCGCACATTGTGCTTTGTCTACATTAGATATAAGTATGTACTTGTTTTTATCCAGTCATTCAGATTTTGCATTATATTTTCAATGACTTTAGACCTGATTCACATCAAAACCCATCCTGATACAAAATTAATTGAGAGTGCTTAAAACCCCGTCTGAAGTGGATGATCATCCACTCTATGTAATTAGCAAAAATCAGAGAGGTGACTGAGTACAGGTCTCAGAAGCACAAATGACTGCCCCAAATAAGTCAAAATCCTCAAAAAGCTAATAAAGAATCTCATGTTTAATTAAAGTGTATTCATGAAAGGTAAGAGAACCATAGTACCTACTAACTCTCACTTTTAGAAACAAGATAAATGTCAGAAGACATTTTGAATCTCTATAGTACTTCTTTCTTTTATTTTAAAAACAGGAAAACATAATCCTGAAGCAACAGTGAAACACACGTATAATGAAGAATCCCTTCCCCCCATATAGAAACTGTCAAAATGAAGGGTTTTTGAACCCAAAAGCTTGCTTAATAAATATTCTCCAACTATTTGGGTTGGTCTAATAAAAGATAACAAATTCACCCAAGGAACCTTGTCTGCCCTGGTCCAAAAGAAGCATTTAATACAATTTTTCATCTTGCATCAAAATAAGCGAAGCCTGGCAACCAATCAACCAGAGATAGAGCTAATCAGTAAATTTAGTTTTTGGATTCAAGCCTTTGGATGCATGGGCACCATGAGGCAGTGGTATCAAGGTCTGGGATGAAATCTTAACTTTATTGAAGTCAATGTCAAAATTCCCTTTGACCTCTGTGGGATCCCTGGGATTTTATAACATGGAGGACTATCCATACTGAAAACAAGAATAGGGGCTGTATGTGACAAAAGATTAGCTGGTGTCCTTAGGGAAATAGTTATAAGGTTTTACAGCAACACTCACCCACATTTTAAAAACAACTGTCTATCCTTTCGGCATATCAAATAGCTCATTGTTATTTATCCAGCCACTAGCAGTACATCAAGAAGAAGTAGCATTAAATTGAACACAGAAAGTGCAGATCTACTCTAACCTTCCTGTCTAATGTAGGAATATAAATCAGAAAATAAAATTCTTAATAAGACAGAAAAATCAAGGACAGTGTGGCAGTGCACCTTTGGTGCCTGCCATTTTAAGGGCAGGAGCAGGCAGCCACCAGGTGCCTGATGTGGGCAGCCATTTTCAGACAGAGGCCAGAGAGGCAGCAGTCTGTGTTGAACAGCCAAGGATGGCTTGAAGCTGCATCCTGCCCAGGAATGGCAGCCTGCTTGGGCTCCTAGAGGCATAGGAGCCCCCAAGAAATGCCAGGCCAGTTACCACCCTGGTGAAATACAGGGAAGTGTGCCTTATAACCCAAAACCCTACAACCTAGTGGGTTAGTGGGTAACCCGGCAAGGAGGTCAGCAGGACCCAAGGGGGTCCAGAGTGGGGCAAGGTACCCAGAGTGAACGAGGACCAAGGAGCCCAGAGTTTGGGAAAGGTCATGGAGCCTAGCAAGGAGTGTTGAGCATAGTGAACACACAAGGAGCCCCAACTGTGTGTGTGAGGCAAGGAGCCCAGTATAAGTGAGGGGTGTGGAGACCAATGAGAGAGGCCAGAGTTAGAAGCCAGGATATGATTACATCTTGGATGCTGTATGCAAG
>NW_005841939.1:823250-867459 GCF_000455745.1 Alligator sinensis | reverse complement strand
AGGGTGGAGCCAAGGTGTGGGGAATGGAGCCATAGATGGTGCCCCCTGGCATCGGGGCATGTACCACCAGTTTAGTCTAATAGCATAGTCATGGCAGATGAGACTGAGCAGACTGCCCCATAGACAGGTAGGTGGGTCAGCTTGAGACCTGACCCCGAGTGTGTCCCCTATCACAGACGGCTATAAAGTTATAACTCAGAAATATGTACTAATATTTTATAGCCGGTTGCTACCCAGATTTAATTTGCACATGTAGCAGGGTCTCTCCTGTGGCTGAGAGCCCTGTCAGTTGACAGGGCTCCCAGCTACACAGGGATATACCATACCCAGTGTAAAGCCTGCAGGCCCTGGGGATCAAGACAGCTGCAATCTCCAGAGCTCAGGGGTAAAAGAAACAACTGTACTATTGGTTCATTACAATATCAACAGCACCCTCCCATTACCTGCAATGGCTCCTACTATGGTATACATTTCCATATTTTATCAGAAACAAATCTTGGTAATCTCAAAAACATGGCAGGGAGTAAAATTATTTATGTGTGTTAATTTTCCCCACTGATCTCTAGCATACAATAGTTTTGAAGCTGAAGAAATGTTTTTGTTGCTATGGAAACAGCATCCACTTTTACTTTTCATCACTAAACATAATTTCTAAACATGTTTAAGAAAAACAAAAGGAGGGATACTTACAATGATAAAGCCAAGTGCAATAACTTTTCAACTAGATAAATATTTATATTTGCTTTTGTATCCATCTCTGAGAATTCTGAAGTCAGCATATTTTATTCACAAGTTTAATGGTTGTGTTTTTAAATGCCCAGTGGGGTTCACATCACAAATGCTCTTAATTCTATTTTAAAAGATTCCATCTGGTTGGAATAGGTACCAGTAACTTGTATAGCATCTTCATAATTAAAATACTAATGTTGGCCCTAATTGAACTATAACAAAATTATTCACAGAAGTAAGGGTTTTTGTGGGGGGGAGGGGAGAGGGGTTTATAGTGAGAGAATTTTTCAGGATCAAACCATCAATTTGTGAACTAGTCTAGGGTTAATCTTGCTTTTGTCCTCAAAAGTGTCATTGAATTGATATGAAAGTGCCCTACTTAAGTATTCAGAAAGGACTGCTCTCATCCATTTAATGATACGCTGGGGTCCAACAACTTTCCTAAATTAAAATATAAATATTTTGTGGTATTTCTTTGTTAGTGGCCATTTTTTTGTCTGGGTGCAACTTGAGAGAATGTATTGAAGTGTGTCATCAAAAGCTTGAAGTGAAAGTGATTATTAAGTATGCTGTAAAAAAGGCTTGACTCTAAAAGGAAATTTGTAGGAACATGGTGGCCCTTTCATATGCCACAATAAAAAAAATGGATTGCTGAATTTAAGTGAGCAAGAATCAGTGCTGAGGGTAAATCAAGAAAGATCACCATACCAGAGAGAATTGGCATAGCCAAGAGGGTGTTGATGAAGAACAGATCAAAAGCAACATGGATAGTTGAGTCTGTGGGCATCAACACTTGAAAGTGCACACCATTCTCAGTGAACTCACATGGATATGACAGTTTGTCAGCAGGATGGGTGTACAGAATATTGAGCACTGATCCAAAGGAAACACCACTTGATATTTTGGGAGAACTTTTGGGATCATTTCAAGCAAACCCCCAAACATGTATGAGCAGGAATACATGTAAGAATGGGACACAGGTTTCACCACTTTGATCCAGAGACAAAGCATTCAGGGGAATCGCACAATCTCCATACCTCAACAAATATAAGATGGTGGCATCAATCAGTAAGATCATTGCCACAGTTTTGGGGGCAGCCAAGGATGCTCTTGGATGACTTCCTCTCAAAAAAATAGTGCCATGAATGGTGGGTACTATGGTACTAAACTGTTTGATGGCTTATTGCAAGCAGAAGGGCCATGGGAAATTTTGAGTTGAGTGCTGCTTCTCTAGGACAGTGCATTTTCCTACATGTTCCATGTTGCAGAAAAAACAGTGACTAAATGTGACTTTGACTAAATGTAGCTATTTAGTCATTTCATCAGATTTGACTCCCTCAGATTTCTACCTGTTCCTCAAATTGAAGAAAGACCTTTGTGGTTTAAAGGTGACATTGAGATGATTGCTGTGGTCAAGGAATTTATGGATATTTGGCACAAAATCTTCATGGGCTAATCAAGCATGGGCATAAAGGGAGAAAATGAAGAAGGCCAAGTATGATTTGAGATGCAACTGGTCAGGGTTATAAAAGGCAAAAAAGATGGATTCTATATGTGTGTCAGAAGAAAGTGGAAGGCCAAAGAAAACATGCAATACAGAAGGCAATCTAGTTATGGATGATGCAGAGAAGGCAGAATTATTTAATGACTTTTTTACTTTAGTCTTCACAAATACAGTCAGCTATCACATGATAAGCACAGTTAGCACCAATATAGAGGAAGAGACAAACAGCATAGAGCAATAGTAGAATAGGTTAGGGATTACTTAGAGAAGTGAGATAGGATGCATCTGAGGATACTGAAGGAACTGGCTGAGGTCATTTCAGAGCCATTAACTATCATCTTTGAGAGCTCATGGAGTTTGGGTGAGGTCCTGGATGGTTGGAAAAACCCAAACATCGTTCCCATGTTTAAGAAAGGGAAGAAGGAGGATCTGGGGGAATACAGACCGGTCTCCTGACCTTGATACCTGCAAAGATCATAAAGTAGGTCCTCAAGGAATCCATTGCTAAGTGACTAGAGGGGAACAATGTGATCAGGATCTTCCAGCATGGATTCACTAAGGACAAGTCATGCCTGACCAACCTGATTTCCTTCGATGATAAGGTGACAGGTTCTGTGAATGGGCGGGGTGGGGGGCAGGGGGAAGGGAGCAGTGCATGTGATATACTTTGACTTTTGACAGCATTTCCGACAGTATTCTCATTAACAAGCTTAGGAAATACAAACTAGACAAGAGTACTGTAACGTGGATACATAATTGTTTGGATCATTATGCTCAGTGAGTAGTCATCAATGGCAAAATGTCTATTTGGGAGGAGGTATCAAGTGGTTTGTCCTAGGTCTGGTATTGTTTAATATCTTTATTAATGATTTGGAAAATAGAATCCAGTGCATGCTTAGTGAATTTGGGGATGACACCAAGTTGGTGGAGTTGTATACACTCTGGAGGGCAGGGATCCTTAATGATCTGAATAGACTAGAAAAATGGTCCACAGTCAATCATAAGAGATTCAACAAGGATAAGTGCAAAATCCTGTACTTAAAACAGATTAATTTCATGACAAATACAGTTTGGGGTATGACTGACTAGGCTGCAGTACTCTACAGAGAAGGATCTAGGGATTACAGTGGATTATAAAATAAATAGCTGAATATGAACCAATGGAACTCATACTGGGTTACATCAATAGGAGTGTCACATGCAAATAAAGGGAAGTGATTCTTACCTTGTATTCATCACTGGCGAAACCTCACCTGGAGTACTATGTCAAGTTTTAGGCCTCGCACTTCAAGAAGATTTTGGAGAGATTGGAGAAAGTCCTGCACAGAGAAACAAAAATGATGAGGGGACTGGGAAGCAAGAGCGGTGCTAATGAGCTGGGGTTAGTTTGTATGGAGAAGAGAAGACTGAGGGGGCATTTAAAGAGAAAATGGAGATGGGAAGTGACTGTAGGGTACAGGACTAGGAGCAATGGGCTCAAGCTGCAGAAAAGCAAATTTAATTTAGCAATTAGGAAGAACTTTCATGCATTAGAACAGGTTACCTCACCCAGAAAGTATTTGAATTTGAGCCTTAAATACTCAGTAGCAGTAGCATGCTGGGCAAAAACCGTGCTAATATGGTACTGTGCAGTAGTATTAGGCTACTGTACAGTAAGTGTCACTAAAAACCCATGTGCCGGCACTACTGTGCAGTAGTGCGAGTTACGGTGTATTGATTTAGTACTTGGTTAACCAAGTACTAAACTTAATGCACCACAACGATGATACATTAATGAACGTGTAGAAACGCCCAATGTTCTGCAATAAAGTGCACGTGCAGGGGCATGCACTGCAGCACAAAGTAGTGGCACAAATTTGTGCCGCTACTATTTGTGCTGCTGCAGATGCATGTCCTTGCACATCTGGACATGGCTAAAGGTTTCAAACCCCTGCTCTAGGGATAGGAGTAGACCAACCTTTTTCAGTTCTGCTTACACAGTTGGAACATCTATGTTTTTGTTGATTTTTTTTGTTTGCAACTAGATCTGCTTGAAACATTGGATTTTCATTCTGTAATAAATCCATTTTTTTCAGATATCTCTTCTTATCAAAACCGGGGCAAGGAATTAGATATTGGAGTGACAATAGGGCATTATAGTTTTACAAGGTAAACTGAAGATCTGGATGTAGTTGCCTCCATTGTGGTTTTACCTTGGAGGAAGGTGACATGCTTTAGTTACCCAAAAGTAAAACAAGGAGGCTGTTTTTTTCAGCTGTGAAGACAAGACCTTACTCTCTTGTGTTTCAGTACATGAAAAATGGCTGATCTGTTTTATATTTTGCCTCCTGAAATAGCTGACATATTTATTTTTAATCCTAGGTTTCTAAGTTTCAGTATGGCAAAGTTAGTAGAATTCTATTTTTAGTGTAGAAGCTACAAAAATGGCAAGATTTTTTTTAAAGTACATTTGAAAAATATTCACTACTGAATAAGAGATCACAGTCAATTTTTATGGCAAGTCATAAACCCCCTGAGAAATGGGGGTTTATGATAGAAAGGCTATTGCTGACACAACCTTAACTTGAACATTGCTAACGGTCTCCCTATAACTTTATATGGCAATTTAATGGCCAGCTTTTTTGCCTTGCCATTGGGAACACAGCCAGTTGAGGTGATTGGGTTTTCATATTATAAAATGACTCACCTTGGAATGCACTGATGTAATAGCACTCGTTCTTCATCAAATAAATTTAAAATAATGTTCTGAAAGGAGAAGCATGTTCCATTTATACTTGTGCTGGATTCATAACATTTATCTCACCTTCTAAGTTTAATGAAATTAATGAACAGTTAAAATGTTTGAGGCAGTCCATAATGGTCAACCGTGATGCCAGTCAGCAGTCTAAATTGACATTTCTTACTTAGTAATGAGGGTTGGCCCACAATTTTTTTTTTGGGGGGGGCCCTGCAACAAATAGTTTTGGGGCCCCCTGCCGCAAAGAAGTAGGTGGTGGTGGTGGAGAGTGGCGAGGATGGCAAGCAGCCGAAGAAGCTGGGAGTGGGTGGAGGTGGTAAGCAGCCAGACTCAAGGGGCCCCTTAGCTGTGGGACCCCCTATGGCCACAGGTTTCGCAGGATAGGACGTGCCAGCCCGGTTAGTAATCCATGTTCACTAGAGCTTGGCACACTTCGGAGCCTGTTTCATTTATGGCTCAGATAGTGCACCTCCATTCACTCTCTCTAATTTTAACCATCTATTTGTATTGTGTATGTTTTACAAACCTAAATAGATATATTTTCCTTACATACAAGTTTACACTCTGATGTATAGAAACTGAAATTTCTGTTTTATGGAAAATTATAATATTTTAATTCAGAAAAGAACTGACATTCCTACCAAGTAAGAATTCCAGGATGTTTTGATTTGGGGCAGCCACCTTGCTTTCTTTTTGCTAATGTTGAAACACCGTGTTTTAGATTTTTAAATATAAAACAGCATAGAACATATCTACAAAAAAAGCTTAAATTTGTTAAAATGATTAGATTGAAATGTTTGTTCAGTCATACCAAGATTATTTGATTTTTCCTGTTAAATTTTCTTGAACTTATGTGTTCCTACAAAAAACAATTTCAACAAAAAATTTTGGCTGCAAATTATTAAAGTTTTGACGAGCTCTCCTGAAATGTTGTTTAATCTTCCTGCCTTCCATCTTGCCAGGTTACTTACTCTGTCAAACTATGTAATGATGGTTAGTGTAACTGAATCACCTGGGAGCTGGAATTGAAATGCATCTAAAATTTCTTATGTACTGATAACAGGGGAAAAATCATTTTTTGAAACATGGGATTTCCAAAATGAAATGTATGCTCTAGGACACTGCTGATATTGACTTTCACCAGCTTGCCTGGACATCTAGAAGTTTTCATGTCCCCAACTTTGCAGACCCTGGGAACCAGTCCTAAGACTCCAGGATTAGAGGCCCAACTCCCTGGCAGGGATCCTGGAAGCTCTGGTTAGAGATGCAGCTCTCAGGATTTGCAGATTCCCAGGTTTGTAGCGAGAAATCTGGAACCCTGGCATGTCTGCCAGCTTAGTCTTAGATTCTGGAATCAGCAGCATCTCTGGATCTGGGGCAGTCTCCTTAGTAGTGCTGTCCCATAGCTTCAGAAACTGCAACCACCATGTCTTGAGTGCCCAGTATCCACCCATAAATCCAGGTAGACTTGCATAGAAAGTCCCTTTCTGGTTTGCTGAAAGTTGCGTGAATCTAAGCAGTTTTATTCAGAAATTTTTGGTTTAATTTTGCTACATGTTCCCAGAAAAATTCTGACCAGATTTACCTATACGCGCACTAGACATTTCCCATGAAATTCATTAAAGATTGTAAGCTATATGGGGCATAAAAAGCTTCTTCAGACTATTATATAAATAGAAGTATATGTGATAAGTACAGTTTTTCTTAATTTTTCATTCCATACCAAATACTATAGTATCTGCAGTCTCAGAGGATGGAGTTGGAAGTGAGTGGGCTTCAAGACTGTAAAGGGTCCTTCACTTTCAAGTTCTTTCTCTTGTGCACAGTTCATAAACCTCATTAGATACCTTTGTCTTCTCAGAGATGATGTATCCCCCTGTGTAGAGAACTATGCCTTTGCAATGCCTGGAAGGGAAGTCTGCACTGGAATACTTCTTAACAGGCTGATAGTCTTTTTTCTTTTCAATAGGATATGTAACCAAAAAGAGCTTCCAGTCTATTGCTTTCATTCTTTATTACATTTAGCCATTTTAAAGCTACATGATCCATGAAGTGATTTTCCTGTATGTAGTATGTAAGGAACTTTAGTACCAACTTACTGACTAAATATCCTTTTTTCCCCTGTTGCATTGAAGAATCAGTTTTCTGCTGACTTGCAGGACTGAGTATTTCTCAAACCCGTTCTTGTGAGATAACATTGCCCCAGCATTCATGATGATATATGCAGTTTTTTTGTCAGGACCTCTCTGGGATATCCTTAAAATGAAGAGTTGGCTTGGATCCTTTGTTGTTCTTAGCATCTTGGTTACACAGACAGTTTCCAAACAGGCACCTGCCCCAGGCTTGTAAGAGTACAGAACACTTAATGGTGTCTCATGGGTTTTGCAGGTCTTACTAGTATGTCTTTTTCCATGTTGGTGTGCCTCAGAGTCTACTGGTCAGACTCGATCACTTTGTGAGGGCCTTGCTACCAAGCCATCAATTTTGATCCAATATCTGATAACACTACCAACACCTGACCTCCAGATTTAAACTCCTGTTTCCAGGCTTTCTGATCATAGGGAATGTTCACTCTTGGGAATTTGAGTTTCTTGCAGGTACTGTAGGTTTCTTGCCTGCCCTTTCACAGCTAGCCTCTCTTTAGCTGCCCTGGGTCCTAACTGCAGTGTTATTTCCCCTTAAAGTGACAGGATCCCCAGGCTCTCTGTCACAGAAAGGCAGCTACCTAGGTAGGAGAAATGCTCAAAATTCTCCAAGGACTGTCCTCTAATTGTAGTCTATGGAGGAGCAGGTGGTTGATTTGGGGTGGATTGGTAAAGGATCTTGGTTTTCTTAAAGTTGACAGTGAATCCAAGCATTTCATATGCAGAAGCAGTAGAGAGTAACCAGGAACTCTCCAATTGAGCTTTCACATGACACAGTTTTCAGCATATTGAAGATTAATAATGGAGGTGTTGGTTATCTTTGATTTGGAACATAACCAGTTGATGTTAAAGAGATTCCAGTCCATACAATAATGAATGCTGACTCCAGATGGAGTCTGATTTCAATGAGAGCTTGTATTTCCATATCATTTTCTTTGCAAACCTCATAGATGTCTTCTGTGAGGCTCTCCCAGTGATGAAGGGTGTCAAGATCATCAGGGAGGTTTGGAGAGTTTCTCACTAAAGCAGTGCTGGAAAATATTGCTTTTAGCAGGCTCTTCTAAACTCTTCCTTGGCTGCTTCTTTTGTTTACATCATTTGGGACAGTAAGGGGTGTAAAGGAGGAGGAGCCCTGCAAAGACATCTGGTGGGACTCTTCTTAACCTACATGATGGACTAACTCAAAGACTAATTTTCCCATTCACTCCCTTCTGTCACTTAAGACCAAGGTGTGGTGGGCAAATCCAGGAGTGAGGAGAATGGAGAGTGGGGCCATCATTTAGTGCTTCTGCTCCAGGAGGGCCATAGCCCTCACCCCAGCTACAATTAGATCATGTTCCAAACATTTGCTCAGGAGAAGATTTCCATTTGAATTGACTTTTGCCACCCCTTCCTTTCTGAATGCTTCTTTCCATAGCTCAGACTCCATGGCCACTCTAGTACTGAAATCACCAAGTAGAATTATCTTATTGTCCCTGCAGGCAGATAATAGGACTTGGTTGAGTTTAGAATAGTATCCCTCTCTTATTTCATCATCTGCATCAAGGCTCAGGGCATATACTCTGATGACTATTGAATGGTGTCTAATGGTCAGTGGAAGATGAAGAGGTTGACTAGCTAAGTATAATCTTTTTCTTAGTTTCATAGTCAAGTCCTGTGTGACTGGTTCATGTCCTCTGGGCATTCTAGGTGTGCACTTTGCAGGTACTATAAATTGTACCTCTCAGGCACTATGGAATCACCACTCTGGGTTTGCTAGGTGCACTCCTCACAGGTGCAATTAGATTGCCCTTCTCAGGCAATATGGGATTGTTATCCCCATGCCCCATGCCAGTGTTATGGGACCTCCAAGGCTCCCCTTACAGTCCCCCCAAACCACCAATTCTTCTCTTAGTATACTGAAACCAAACATAAAACACAAGCCTTCATGGCTATAAGAAAACTACTACCCAACCCTGGGTCCTAATCAGCTACTAGCCCTCAGCTTCCTTAGCTGTTTCTGGGCCTAACACATTCACAGTTTGCTTCCTAGTTACAGGAACCTCTTGAGAGCTCTTCCCTGCTTAGCAGCCACATCCAGATTGCCTGCCCTGGCTCTGGGGCTACCTTATCTCTCTTCCAGGGCCCTGCCTCCTTCTGGTCAGGTGACTCCCTTGGGTTGCTTGCAGGTGCAGGCTAATTAATCTTATGCTCATTCGGCCTTAGTCTTGACTTAGCCCTTTGGCTAATGCTGATAACAAATATTTGTCCTCTTCTGGACTATCTGTCTCTTCATCTGCATATTACAAACCTCTGAAAAAGAGTCCAAATCAGTCTTTTGGCTTGTCTACCAATCACTCCAGAGTCTCCAATCCTCACTAAAGCCTTTAGCAAGGATCTATTTCTTCCCCATTGGGAGCTGGCCAGCATCACTTCACAACCTCTGGTTTATTCCACTGTGGAGCCTGAATCGATTCTTTCCCTGGCTTGCACCCTTATAGTTGCAGGGGGCAGAGCCAGAAGCAAGCATGCTTCAAAGTCATGAAGGGCTTGTTTGTAACGGCAGTCTCTCTCTCTCACTAAGTGAGGATCACAACCCCATGACAGAACAATTTCCCTATCAGATTCTCTACCACTTAGTTTTACTGATTTCCCCAAGTGTATGTTTCCTTAGGTACATACAATGAGAGATATTTGACAGTGCATTCCAACAGTTTGACAGATACATGTCTAGTACTCAACGTGATCTCATAGTCATCTTTGTTCATCTTTTAACATTCAGCCAGAATTACTTGTGCATAATTTTGGAGTATACTTAAATGTGGAAATGATAATGAAAATAATATGAAAAGAAACCTATATTGATTTTCTTTTTCTCCCAAGAAGATGCAAGTAGAAATCTAGCTGTATTTATGTAAATGATGCTTTTAGCAGAGTCCGTCTACCTTACCCTTAATTATGGAAAATTTCTTGAGTTTTTCAGTCTGCTGTGAACTCTGTTGCAATGTTTCATAAGAGAGACAATTTGGGTTATCTCAGAAATCTTGAGCTGCCTTTAGCTAGATGCCCAGAAGACTCTGCTGGTGCTCTGCTTAGGGTCAATAGTTCCTTAAAATACTTTTAGGCTCTGTTCAACATGACAAGCAAATCAATCTTTTCAGTTCAAGACTTGATGAAATACTACGTTTTACAAAATATTGCCACAAGAGTATAAATTGAATAAATGTCTTTCAGGCCTGTTCATCATCAATTTACACTATTTTACTAGAGTTGATAAAAATGTAGAATATGAAATCCATTTAAGATTGTTTAGAATGAATAATCTGATCAAGCCAGGCAATAAGACATCCCTCTTATAATTTTATGTAGAGTATACAGCATAGTATAAAGGAATTGACATTGCCTTTACATGCTAGCATGACATTATGAACCTTGTATAATGCTTAAAATCTTTTATATAATGAATTACTTAGAACAATGCCACATGAGGAATAACTTGCTTTATTTAGAAAACTAAAGGCCATTTTATTTTAATTAAACTTTTCCATAACGTGATATCAGATAGTGACTTCTACATTATAACCTTTAATGAGGTAGTCTCATCTCATCTTTATTTTTCAGGTGGAAATTCCCATGTTGCTTATGAGAAAAACAAAACAAAACAAGCTTTAACATCACAACCAGAACAAATTACATTATGAACATTTTCTCAATGGCCATATAGGAATTGCATTGTATAGGAATTGCATTGTATAGGAATGTCAGTAATCCTGTAGCAAGCCATTAAAAAAAAAAACAAAACTTAAAAATTTAATCATAGACTTAATTAAAAAAACATAGACTTAATGACATATCTATTATTAATGCTAAAATATCAGGGCTAAATTCAAATAATTCTCACAGAAGCTTAAACAGGACTTATGCACAATTTAGAAATCAAAGTTCCCAAAAAGTGAGCTTGATAACTGTAATGCAGCTGTGACAGAACTAGTTTGGTGCTTTTGTTTTGGCCTGCTTTCCTAGGTGTTTAGCCGTAGGCTTCTGAGTATTTTCAAATGTGAGTTAAATCAAGCACCAAAGGGCTTAATTTTTGCCTAAATTCTATTGCAACCCAGACAAAGGCTAGCACGCACATAAAGTCTACTTAAGATCCCAGAATGCTAGCTATCCCCCTTACATGCCTAGCTGATACTGACAGAATTGAGTTCAGTATGAAGTGGAACTCTGGCCACACTTAATTGGTGGGGTGGTGCAGCCCAACTTTTGCATGACAGCCTAATAGTTAGAACAGGAGTGCCCAACCCCCATCCTGCAGAGCCATGTTATCTGGCCTGTGGGTCTCTCCACAGATCTGCAAATTTGGTGGCGGGGGAGAAGTCACCATTAACACTGCCACCATTCCCCAGTTGCTAATCCCCATGCAGTTGGATGTTGGCCCTGGGCTGGCCTTTGTCATGCGCTATGCACTAGGATTAGGGCCTGAGCTGGATCAAGCTTTCAGATTGATCTGGCATCACTTATCTGGGTCATACTATTCAAGAAACAGAAGACCTGGATTCTGAACTCTCTTCAGTTTGAGGGGATTTAAACCTGCATCCCTGGGGTGGGGGGTGCCCTAACTGCCTGGCTAGACAGTAGGCTTGGTAGGGCATTCTTTATTGCTCCTGTTGAAGCTGAATCACTGAACAGCCAGGAGTGCAAGAATCATGGCTTCCAAAGTAGAATATATAAGCAAGATGGACCTCATGATCTCTGCTGCAATATTTCTGTCCATTATTTTTGGCCAAAGTGCTTTCTTCCTGGGTATTCAAGTATTATCAGATAGCTACTTCTACATTTTGCATATTTGTGGATGGTAGGGAAGAAATGCTATGTGCACCTACTGTACCACCACACTTCTAAGCTTTTCTTACTGGGGGACCTAGAAGCTGACCTTTCTCTTGTCTTTATGCACAGTGGAGTCTAAATCCTCGCTGCTCCATGACTGGGTTGGGGTCAAAGTTACCCAGTTCTCTGTGCACTGGGTCAGAATGAGGCTGGGGCCCTGATGGATTTTAAGTGGTGGGGGCTCAGGCTACAGAGGACTGGCAGAGGGAGAAGGGGGTGCAGGTGCTGAGGGGTGCAAGGGACAGAGGTCAAGCCACTTCACCCCTAGTTGCCAGGATGAATTTAAGATGACATTCCAATAATTTGGTACTATACTTTGAAAATTATAACAAATTTATACATGTATAAACTTTTCATGCCTAGTATTTAATTATCAGAGGGTCTTCAATTCAGAATCCTCTTGGATTTGGGTAAATATGGTAGGTGCCTTTGTCATAAAATGGAGAGCATCCTGTTCAGTATTCTGCATTCTGGGCCTCAAGTCAACTCCTATGGTGGGTATATATATTTTTTTCTTTGTTCTTTTTTTTTGTTCTTTTTTTTTTTTAAGAATGGTTTGTTACATGATTTTTCCTATTGTATGTACACTGTAATTCCTATATTGCCATTGTTGTGGTTTGTTCTGGTTGTGATGCAAAGTTATTTTTTGTCCTTGTCATAAAAAAATTGGAATTTTGCCCTGAAAAGTCAATAGATCTACCTACCCATGCTGAGTCATACTGTGCCACCAGTTCTCAAGCATGATATAAGGTCTACTTTAAACTTTGGCCCCATGAATTTTAATTTTAATTAGATGGCATTACTGGTTCCTGATACTGTAAATGGAATATTACACAGTCAAGAAACTTTAGGACCTGAAGGAGGGTTGAATGAGTGTAGGTTATCTCATTTTTCACAGAATATATGAGGCATCAAACTTCTTGGATATCATTCTCATGACAGAGTTTGTGACAAGAACAGAAAATAGAACTACACAAATCTAAGCTAGTGACAATGAGTAAGACAGAAATAGGGAACGGTACAACTTATCTTACTACAATTTTAAGATTGCAATCTTGTGCATCTTCTCTAATGCTGAAAACTGCTGGTGATTAGAAAAGAATTTCTCTTTAGGATAATTTATTGGAAGAGGTGAAGAGACTGTTATATAACACCTGACAGGGAGACTTTCAAATGTACTAACCAAATTTCATTGTAGTTGTAGTTATAGATTTTCAGCGTGTCTTTACCCATATACTTATAACCTTCTGGAAAATAAGTCAAGCCCCATAATTCAAGTCCCAAAGATGCCTAGATTCAGTAAGCGTTTAAATAACGATACATCAGAACACAGCTTCAGTATAAATGTATTATAGAGGTCAACAGGAGGTTTCACATCAGTTTCCATTATAAAGTTCTGTTTTAACACATTTATTACTTCCTGTAACAATCACCTATAGGACCTTAAACTTCTATCTTTGAAAAAAATGTTTTTATTTCAGCAGAATACTTTCAGCTATCTTTGAGTTATGAGAGAAAGGGTAAAAAATCCTTATCTGTACATATAAGCATTTTCCTCAGTTCTTGTGTAGGTAGAAAAAGAGAGAGATTATTCAAGCCCAACCAAAACTTTACATTTGAAATTATACATTATACATAGGCTAAAATGAGCCACTCAGCCATTTGAAAAGCTTTAGTCACAAAATAGATATTTATAAATGCACTATAGTACACATGCAGTATAAAATAGAGGTAATTGCAGTAGTGTTCGGAATTCATCTACCTTAACATATCATCAGCTTTTTAGTAGGCTGAGATGATTTAAAAATGCAAAAACTTTTAAGAGTTCTCCTTTTCATATGGTTTCAGAGAAAACTTACGGCCTGGTAAAATGGCTGGTACAGGCCTCCGAGCCTACAATTCCTGTTTTATGTTTTTACCATTTTTATCGCTTGCTCCTTGGCATTAATAACATTCTGTGCTTGCATGGCACTTTGCAAACATTACTTTGTTAAACTTGCTAAAAGGTTTATAATAGAGATAAATGTTTCATTTATTTCATCTATTCAAAGTGACTAGAGGGCTCTGGGTGCAAGGGTGAAGGGGACCACATCTCAGGTGGTGTTCTCAATCCTTCTGGTCAAGAGGAAGGGCCTAGGCAAGAGCAGATATATCTTGCAGATCAATGTATGGCTGTATAGATAGTGTCACCGGCTTGGCTTTGGCTTCTTTGACCATGGAATATTGTTCCAAGAAGAAGGATTGCCAGGAAGAGATGGGATATTGATGAAGAGGGGGGAGAGCATCTTTGCAGACAGTTTTACTAACCTAGTGAGGTTAAACTAGGTTTACTGGGGGATGGAGACCAAAGTCCTGAGGTAAGTGGGGAAGTGGAAGACCTGGAAAATACACAAGGAGGGAGGGGGCAACAGGGGAGGCCTTCTCATTCTTCCTGAGATAGTAGGGCAATTGGCCAGTTACCTCAGATGTCTGTACACACATACACAGAGCTTGGGAAATAAGGAGGAAGAATTGGAAGTCCTCATACAGTCACGGAACTATGATTTGATTAGAATAATAGAGACTTGGTGGGACAGCTCACATGATTGGAGTACTAACATGGATGGGTGCAAACTCTTCGGGAAGGACAGGCAGGGGAGAAGAGGAAGAAGAGTTGTGCTTTACATAAAAGAGCGGTACGATTTCTCTGAGCTCCAATATGAAACTGGAGATAGAACTGTCTTTGGGTTAGGGTCAGAGGGGAGAGCAACAAGGGTGATGTCATGGTGGGTGTCTGCTATAAACCATCAGACCAAGAGGATGAGGTGGGTGAGGCTTTCTTCAAACAGTTTGTGGAAATTTCCAGATTCTTATGGGGGACTGCAATCCCCTGACATCTGCTGGAAGGGCAATATAGCAGTACACAAGCAATCCAGGAAGTTTTTGGTGAGTGTTGGGGATGGCTTCCTGGTGCAAGTGTTAGGCCAACCAGGGGCCATGCAGGTTGCTCCTCACAAACAGGGAAGAATTGGTGGGGAATGTAGAAGTGGACAGCAAGTTGGGCAGCTGTGACCATGAGATGATTGAGTTCAGGATCCTGAGGAAAGGAAGGAAGGAGAGCAGCAGAGTAAGTATCCTGGGCTTTAGAAAAGCCAACTTCGGCTCACTGAGGGAACCGATGGGCAGGATCCCCTGGATGGCCAGGCTGAGGGGGAAAGGAGTCCAACAGAGCACGTTGTACTTTAGTAAGAAACTTTAGTAAGAAACCTTAATAAGTGTGCAGGAATGAACAGAAGAAGTATGGCAGAAGATTAGCTTGCTTTGGAGAGATCTCTTCAATGAGCTAAAACAAAAAAAAGCTTACAAGAAATGGACAAGTGACTAGGGAGGTGTACAAGAATATTGCTTTGTCATGCATGGGTGAAACCAGGAAGGCCAAAGCTCAATTGGAGTTGCATCTAGCAAGGGATATGAAGGGTAACAAGAAGGGTTCCACAAGTACTCCAGCAACAAGAGGAAGATTATGGAAAGTTTGGGTCCCTTACTGAATGGGGGAGGCAACAAAGTGACATAAGATATGGAAAAGGCTGAAGTACTAATTTTTTTTTTTAACCTCAGTTTTCACAGGCAAGGTCAGCTTCCAGGCTACTGCACATCGCGGCACAGTTTGTGGAGGAGGTAAGCAGCCAACAATGGCAAAAAAACAACAAGTTAGGGACTATTTAGAAAAGCTGGACATGTACAGGTCCATCCAAGGGTGCTAAGGGGGTTGGCCCATGTGATTGCAGAGCTGATGGCCAGAAAGAAAACTTGTGGCAATTGGGAGATGCCCTGGATGATTGAAAAAGGCAAATATAGTGCCCATCTTTAAGAAAGGGAAGAAGGAGTATCCAGGGAACTACAGACCAGTAAGCCTCACCTCAATTCCTGGAAAAATCATGGTCCTGATTGCCTTCTATGATGAGATGACTGGCTCTGTCATTGTGGGAACAGAAGTGGACATAATATACCTTGGCTGAGGGAACTGGGCTTATTTGGTCTGAAAGAGAAGACACTGAGGGTACTTAATAGCAGTTTTCAACTACCTGAAAGGTAGTCCTAAAGGAGATAGAGCTAGACTGTTCTCAGTGTTAGCAGATGACAGAACAAGGAGCAATAGTCTCCAGTTGCAGCAAGGGGAGTTTAGGTTTGATATTAGGAAAAACTTTATTATAAGGAGGGTAGTAAAGCACTGGAACAGGCTACCCAGAGAATCTGTGGAATCTCCATCTTTAGAGGGTTTTTTTATACCCGGCTAGCCAAAGCCTTGGCTGGGTTGATATAGTTGAGGATGGTCCTGCTTTGAGCAGGGGGGTGGACTCAATGACCCCCTGAGGTCCCTTCCAACCCTAATTTTCTAGGATTCTATTTGATAGGGTATTCATACCATTGGTTCTTTTCTGGTACTCAATATGGAGTCACTCTTATTTGTTGATTTGCCATGCAGTTTTAAGAAGGCAATTCAATGCAGCAAATTTATATTCTAGTAGTTAAATTTTTAACACTCTTTGAGAAAGAATATACCTTTTGGGTCAATTTTGGCTCAGAAAACATGAATGGGAAGCAGGCCAGGGCTTAGTACATGCTGTTTTAAAATATTCCAGATAGTACAAGGAATATTCCATATAATATGTAGGAAGTTGAACCCAGAGTAAAGGGAGGGCCAGGACACACTGCAGGCAGTGCAAGGTCACCTGATTTGGAAAGGGAAAGGTCCTTGGCTTTATAGGGATTTCTGGCTGCCCTGATATAATGGTATGTCTTGACAGGGATTGAATGGGGGCAGGGGTAGTAATACTGGATTCCATGCTATAATTTTTTTAATTGAATAATATGTTTCTTTGAGGGGAAGGGGTTAATGAGTAGATTTTGGGGACAGCCAAAGACCCTTTGTGAAAGAGGGAGATATGGACTTGTGAAGGACATTAAAGTATTGTGAAGAGCACTTTCCTGGGTGAGCAGACATGTGAGTGGAGTGGAAGAGCCATGCTGCCACATGAGAAAGGGAGGTACAGGCTTGGGAAGGTGTATTGGGATGTCCATAGCCCCATTATGTAGAGAGGAAGAAAAAGAAGAAACTATGCCATTAAGACTAGGCAGCTCCAGCCAGAAGTACCACCCCTGCAGGGCTATATAAGCCAAGCACCAAAAAATTAACAGAGGGGCCCTGGCAGTGCTAGGGAGAGGAACTCTGGGGAGGTAGAGCTGATAAAGCTGGCTCTTTGGTCTGCTGATTGTGGGTAGGCCTCGAGAAGGGCTGGAGCAGCGTGAGGTCCTGTGGGGTTAGGAAGGGCTGAGCCTCAGCTGCTGAGGAGAAAACACCCAGCAGTGACTGTTGAACTGTGGCTGACTTGATAAAGGGTAATCTGGAAACAGGAGCTTGAGTTGCGAGGCATGGGCTGGCTGTGAGGGGAACAAGGAGGCTACCGAGAGAGGGCACAAACAGATTGTTTGCTGTTGTTTGGGGCTTATGAGCCGGGTGAAGGGCTGCAAGTGGTATTTGCTCTGGGAACCATTTTGAGCTGATAGTACTCTGGACTGATTTGGGCAATCCAACCACTGGTATTACCTGGGGCGGTAAATTGCTTGGAATTGAAATGGACTCAGAAACTTTCTTAGGCTGACCTAGGTTAACTAGCCACCTGGAGTGGATTTGGACTGGTAAGCCCCTTTGATTTGGCATGGGACAGCCTTGAAGGATTGCTTTAGGAGAGACAGCACTGCGAGCTGAGATGGGGCTGGTAAATCCAAGGGACTACTGAGTAGATGGGCCAGGGTCCACAAAAACTGGATACTTGGCCTGGGAAAGGGAAGGTCCTATGATGCAAAGAGAGGAAGGGAGGCATGTAAGGTTGCCTTCTGCCTAGACTGAATATGGCAAAATTTTTTTTTATCATTTACGGAGGCAATGAATGGTGGAAGGGAAGGGAGCTTGTACTGGAGGTGTCCTTCTATAAGTGAGAGATGAGTGAGTGGGACTGGGAAGGGTGGGGTGGGTTATTTTAAATTTGGGGGTATTTTGGGAGGAGGTTATTTTGTTGTTCTATCTCATTTTTAATATTTAAAACTTAGAATATTTTATAAGCTATTTTGTCCCTGTGTTGTAAGCCACCCTGAGCTTTTTTGGGCAGGACAGCATACAAATCAAATAAATATAACTGTAAGAAGGAATTCATAATCTGGATTAATTTATCTGAAGTATTTTTAACCTCATGTCTACAGCACTCAGACACTTCAAAGTCTTTTCTTTATTTGTCTTTAGAGCAGCTGCATGAAGAAGGGAGTACTATTCTTGATTCTTTAAAGAAGAACTAAGCGACTGTGTGACTTTTGTAAAGTCACACACAGGAAGTCTGTGGGCAAGCAGGGGTTCCTCACTATTCTAGTCCCATAACCAGTGGAGTCTTCACTATCAAACCAGCTAATTAGGCATCTGAAAGTAGATACAACTCCCTGTTTCTCATTAACGTGACATAAATTACATTGGCTTCAGACAATAGGTGTATGTGACTCTTTGAGAACCTAAAATGCCACCATGCATTCTTGCTGAGACTTACAAACTGTCAGTGCTTGGGAGCAGCAAAGGATTATGGTTTTGCTAAAAATAAGAAAAGACTGATTTTTGCTGAGGGAATAGTGAGCAAGATATGACTTTATCTTGTAATAAAGGAAAAGCATCTTGTGGAGAGAGTTTCTTTGTTTGATTTCCCTGTCCACAGAGTACTCTGGTTTGGTGAAGTGCCACTTGAAGAAGCTGCAGAGCTACCCACAGGCTCTTTGAATGATGCTCTGCTATGGCTGGAGCATAGAACTACATGGGGAAGGAGCGCTAAGGCCATGCATCCTGATGGTGATTAGGTTTTGAACTAGGAAACTGTCAGGTGCAATGTACAAACAGCAGCAGGGAAAGGAAAAGAGCATGGTTGAGTTGTATATGCCTTCTGTTAAGAGGGTGCTACTGAATTCTGAATTGTATTGATTATTTTTTTCTCAACTGTCCGTAAACTAAGTAGTACAGGATTAGTGGGTTCTATGAGTGCCTACAATTCTAGCCCTTGCTCTGATTTTCTGTGAGACTTTGGGTAAATAATTTCATTTCTATCCTCTTCAGAGTCACAGCATGTAAAATGGACGTCATATAGCTTATCTGGTTCTCAAGGGAGCTGTAAGGAGTAACCAGGTATCCTGTATAGAGTGCTATGGAAATATGCAATATTTAGAACTAGGTTTCCTCGTGAATTTGGAAAAGCAGATAGCAACTCTGAGCATTTAGAACAAACTTCCCTACTTCTGTCCTTGAAGGGAAATACTTAAAGTACGTATCTTGAAAAATAAACTGGAGGAGATAGGGCAGGTAGGCAATCTCTCAGAAATGTTTTTTGCTGATAGTGAAAGAAATGAAACAGAAATTACACGCATTAAAGATGCATTTAAATTTCTTGTTCTACTAATAAACATATAATTTTGAAATACCTAGATTCATATTTACAGAAGATTGCTTTTACTTAGATTTTTATTTACAAATTACAAATATTGAGTTCCATTTTCCCATCAAACAGCTTGTTGCCTAGATCTTAATGAAATTCAGAAATCAATCCTTATCTGAAGACTTTGTGTTTTATAGGACTGAATATAGGTTATTGTGATGTCAAATTTAATTTGGATAGGTTTATTTTTAAATGGGGAAAATATATTTAAAGAGCCAATTTAATTCAATAGGTTTATTTTAAAAGAAATATTTCCTTTTTTTTAATGCATCATGGTTGTTCTGTTCCATTAATGTCTTCCAGGAGCTTAAAACTAACCAATGAAACCTATATACAGCCAACCTATTGTAATGAAGTACTATAGTGAAAGGCAAAATAATAGTTGTCTTCAGGAACAGTCCTGTCAAATTCAGTGATGCTACTCATGTATTTAAAGATTTATCTAGATACCCTCATAGTTACACAACCACTATGACCAAGATACTTGAAGACCTTCATAGAAACAAATTTCTTCCTTTCTAGCCATTAGGAAACAACACTATGATTATTCCCAATGTTGTTGTTTTCTTTAAGTACTAACTTTATTTCTGTTTGTATTAACAGATGCACCAATACCACGGAGAGGATTCAGTAAGATCAACTAATTAGGCTATCATTTTAGGCAACAAAGAAAAAGGAAGCAGATTGAATAGTTTATGAGTTTTCCTCTGGTTTTGGCATGCACTTGCTGAAGAACTTATTGAAGGGACTGCAAAGCCAAAGCTGTTTTGGATTTTGCCTTAGTAGCTGGAGAACAAATAAAGAGTCAAATCCTGTGAAATGCAGAATCCCACTGGAATCAATGAAATTGCATAAGTGAACAAGGGTGCTGGGGTAGGAAAAGAAGCATTATGCTTGTGTTTTCCCTTTGAATACATGGAATAATACTAATGGGAATCCTACTGCAAGGAAGGATTTTTTTTTGGTTAAGTAACATAAAATCCTTAGAATTCTAAGCAAGGATGTTGTTTTCACATAGAGTTGAGATAGCTACACTCCCACCAGGAATGCAAAGGCTCAAGGTGTGTTGAAGCTTCAACATTCAAATATAAAGACTAAAACATAAAAGCGTGTGAATCATTCTTCAAAATAAATGGGTATGTGTCTCCTTCCATTTTTTGGGGTGCATGTGCAGATTTTTAATCAATATAACTCTTCTGGCATTGTTTGCATCATTCTAGAACTTAAACTGAAATGCAAAAACAGTGTACCACTAGATGTTGCTCTAAGACAACAGCTAGCAAAGGCAGAAATTTGGAAGCTGTGTTCCTTCTCAGATTTACATCAGTCATTATGATTCTCTTTAAAAATAATTCACAGATTAAATCTAAAGCTTAGAAAATACGTTCCAAAAAGCATCATGATCTGCCATTAAACACATAGTGCATGCATATCAAGAACTATCATATTTCTAGGAAGGGAAGGCAAATAAAATGCTCTTTTGACAGTTGTCTTCTTTTTTATAAGACTGCTTTTTCTATGGTTAAATGGTTACTAGTATTATCAGACAAACCAAGCTTCAAATAAATGTCAAACCCGCCCCCCACCTTTTTTTACCCTTTTTAAAAAAATATAGATTCTGTTTAATGCATTCACCTTCTTATTCTGGAATCCAAGGCTCATGTTTAGCTGAGGTTTCCAATTAAATGAGTTTTCTGGTCTCAACTCAAACATTATGGATGCTTCTTGGTATTTAAAAAGTTTATCTTGATTGAGTGCTTTCCAAAAGAGGCTCAGGATAGGAGTGTAAGAGGGTTGTTACCTGGGTCACTGTAAAAGCAAATCTGCAGAGCCATAAGCAGGAAAGTGTTAGCTGGAACAGGTGTAGTTGTTTTCACACTTGCATGAGCACAGACTTCCCTAAAAATCTAGAAATGTATTAAAAGGGTTGGGGTAGGGAGACTCCTTTTAAACATATCATAAATAATTTAATTATGTTATTCAAACCAGTAAACGCTTTGATTAGAAAAACTGCTCCACATAGAGAAAAGGTCAGTGGGAACGGTCTGCAGAATCTGGGTCTAAAATCTGAACAGAATTGTGTCTAATGAGATATTTGATATAACATGGCTAAACAATGTTTTTGTACTCTTGAGTATAATCTGTTTTTGGCCCCAGCCCTGTGAACATTAATTCACCGGCTTAATTTTGAGTCATTACACTGTGTTGGTAGTATCAATATCTTCCTATTTTGTGCTTGATTCACCTGAGTGAACAGCATAAGGATAAGATCAAAATCAGAGAGAGACTTTAGGGGAAGAAATTGCTTTGATTAAATGTGAAGGGGGCACTAAAAGATCATTAACACTGCAAAATGAATTTCTGATATGTTGAAAAACATTGCATGTACCTTTATCTTTAGCTCACTGAGACTTACTATGAACAAAGTCATTGCTGGTTATTTTATTTTTATATTTGGAGATTAGATATTTTACTAGGGATCCTGGATTGGAAATGGTTTGAAATTAGTATTCATTACTTTGTTTTGTATTCAGCTTCTGCAGCCAATTTGGTTTATATTTGGCAAATTGCAGCTTGCCCTTAACATACTGTCAGAAAATGCCAGAAACTGTTTATCAAATATTTCCAAATAGCTAACTTTGAAAGAACTGTCGGAGAAACAAAATTAAAAATATGTGAATTATATTAAATATCATTTTACATACTGTTGTGTGCTGCTTTATTGTGGAATATATTGAAAAATAAAACATCTGCATGGACAAAAAACTGTTTATGCTCATTTTTACATTTTCCCCCTAACATTATTGTGGGTATAGAAACAGATGTTTGAGTCTTGGTCCCCGGTACATTTTCCTTTCTCTGTTTCTGTCCCTTCTCCCTCTCTATACACATAAATGCACATACACACTCACAATATTAAACTGTCATTCTAGTACTGTCGTTCTGGTGCTAATAATAATGTCAGCCAGCATATTCCTCTTGTGAGGAATGAACTCTAACACACAATAGAAAGTGCCTTGTCTATCCTTTAGACTGTCACTTGGTATAAATGCTAGCTTTACTTTTACTATTATTATTATTATTATTAGCTGATGCTTCAACACTGCTATCCAATAAAATCAATTAATTTAACCTACTCTTTTAGGTGACAATAGAAACAAGAGCTTAAAATCTGTGGTTGGGCATCATGCTGTGTAGTTTGTGATTTTTCTTCCCATAAAAGCATAATCAGCCTGGTCAATATTTTGCCTTTCTGAGGCTGGGAGAGAATGCATTGTTGAACTGCTCTTGTGTTAAGTTTTGTCTTAGTAATGTAACTGCTGTGGCAGCAACAATATAAACTATGTGGAAGAATAGTGCCATTTGCACTGTTGCCATATATCAAAGGAGTTGTCTGCATTTCCATTAGAAATATCTAGTCTCTTTGTTTGGGGTTTATTTTTTTGCTCATAAAAATAGTCAATTTTGTCTCCTCTCAATGTGGATGTCAGACAGTTTTCTTGTTTCTGTAATCCAGTAACAGCATCGTTCCTCACACAGATAATGTGCATATCATTGACTTTGTTCCAAAACGTAAATGGTACAGTGCCATCGTTGAGGAAATTTTGTAAATGGAAGAATCAGAAATGTCATCTCATGCTGAGTTTTTGAAGCACTCTGTCTACATGCTGAGAGTCCTGAAGAAAGACTGAAAAGACTCTGAGCACATATTTACACAATAGACTATAGCAGCTTTGAGTTGTCAACTTAATAGTTCAATATCATGCACTCTTAAAAGCCTTCAGTGTATATTTACAACCTGGATTCTGCATAATGAAAGGTCTCTAAGTGCATGCTGCTTTCTGAGTAGAGGCTGAACCCTTTTTGCTTAATCTGGAGTAGGACTTCAGTCCTGCTTCCATTCATAGTTTCCCAATTGATAACAATGGGAGCTGAACTGAGCCCTAGTTCCACTGAGTTAGCCAAGGCAGGATATGCTCTAGACCTTGAATGTAACATTTTAAAAATCTGCTATTCTAGATTATATGCTGCCTCATAAACTTTGACAGGAATTTTTCGCCCTCGTTTTATTTCCAAAAAAAAAAAAGGGGGGGGGGGGGTGGAGGGGAGTCAGCACACAGCTGATGTATGCATGGGGATTTCAACAGATAACTCACATAACAAGATTGTTTAAGGTGTTGATGCTCCCTCCCCTGTGTCACTGGGAAGGAACAGGGCAGGTAAAATTGATTTGTAGGGAGGGGATTGGTAACTCCAGGTGATATACGTGATCTGCGTGCTATTGTTTTTAAGAGAGTTAGAGAGCATGAGTGGCCAGCAAACAGCTTGCTCTGTATATTGTGATCAGATGAGAGAGCTGGAAATTTTCAGTAGTTTCCTTTAGATTGTAATTCTGGACAAGCATTCATTTCCTTACCATGGAATTAATGCCTCATAGAATAGATATAAATATGCAGTCATACTTGGAGAGCCACTGGCTTTTTGGAACCAAATACAGCATTATTTTCTGGATAGAAGAGGATGCTTGAAACAATAGCTCTGTGATCTGGTTCAGGATCTATGCAATATCAACTTATGTCTCCCATTGCCTTCAGACTAAACAGACCCTCTAGTTTAATTATGTATATTAGAGAGAAGGCAATGCAGTGAAGGTGATGGCAAGTACCTTTTTGAGAGTTAGTAGTGGCTCACAATGAGAGAACTGGCTATGACATGAGTAATGTGATCTCCGTGTAAACTCACATTCCTCATCCTCTGCTGCTTTGTCCTATGCTGAGATCAGCATCATTTTCTGGCTCAGCAATGGCAGTGACTGGGCCATATGGTTTGGCTTCCCAGTGGAATGTAAGGGAGGGTTGCTCCTTATAGATTAACTGAATTGAAAATGCATAAGCTTTCTGATGCATAGCATCTGATGAAGTGAGCTGTACCTCATGAAAGCTTATAGACTAACAGAATAAGAGGTGCATAAAGTGCACCTCTGCTTTGCCATCCATCTAACTAATGTTGCAATCTGGCTTCTCCAGTAGAGGAAAGTTGATGGCATGGAACCTATGTGTGCTATAAGTGTAACTCTTTTTTACTTACTCTATGTGAATATATGAGTTGAAGAATAGGGAAATATTCCTCCTCTTCCCTCCTCCTCCACTATTCCTCAGGAATATTGGTTCAATACTGATGCCTTAAGAATTGACTTGAAACAGACCCATGTAGAAAGCAAACTGTTCTGCATCTCAGATACCAACTTTTACCCAGATCTTGCATAACCAGAAACTAACAATATCACAAACGCTTCTTTAAAGATTAACAATTTGCTCAGCTGTTAAAACGCACATGGGCATACCCTCCCCCCACAAACAATACTGAGATAGTGACAATGGTAAAGCCTGTTATCACAATAAAGAGTTTTTGTTGGTACCTCTTGGGTTTGCAATACATATTTTAGGTCTCTTTGTTTCTGGTACTAAACCAGAGGCATTGCAGAGAATAGACTGTGCTAGGAGGTTTGCAGTATTTTGTTCTTTCTTGAGTATATCCATGGACAGTATCATTAAGTTCTTAATCTTTAAATAATGTTACATTGTTACAGAAGCTGGAGGCAACAAGAAATGTGAAGGTGCATGAGTTGTCTGGTGCAGAACTGCTTGAATGGAGCAAATAAAGCCTTAATGTCAGCTTCCCTCTTAATACTGCTGCTGACTGAAAAATTGTGGGGAGGAGAGTCGATTACGCGGGAGGAAAGGTGAGTGGCAGAAGGAACAATTCATCATTATTTTCCCCAGTGATAAGCAGTGATTTATATCCCTTTTAAAGGCTGCTCCAAAGTCCATTGATGTCAGTGGAAGAATCAATAGGCTTTGAATTGGCATCTTAAATACTAACTTTCAAAATGGTCCTAATTTTTTTTAAAAGGGAAGAAAAATAGATCAAATTTTAAATTTAACACTTGATATTAGTGTAGTATCTAGAAGCCACTTGGGTCAGGGTCCCATTGTAGTAGGAGCTACTGAAATGTATAGATCTGACCAGTGCTGAGAAGCAAGCCTCAACCACTTGCACCTTTCCAGGTGCTGAAAAAATGTTACATGGTTGTCATTAGAGCAGTGCTAGGTGTGCCCTGTGCTGTACTCAGGGGCACATCAGAAACCGAAATCCCTGAGTATATACTTAAAGGGGATTGTAGTGGTCATGGGGTTCAATAAATACAGGCATACATGAAAACGGCTTTGTTACATGCTGCACTTCAAGCTTCTCAAATGTTGATTGGTGTTAATGTTGATAGCAGTTGTGACTTGCCAGTAGATGGCTGGAGAGCAGGGGCCTTACTAGGAGCAACAGCTGAGAGTTGTCCACACAGAACAGAAGGGTGAGTGAAGGGGATACTGCATCCTGGGATGCTGGAGGACTGAAACTTGGGCACTTTATCTCTGGGGGTTGGCCACATATATTTGTGGAACACAAGCTGGGTAACATGGATCAGAGATAAGCCAGTCCTGGAGTGGCATAACTTTAAGACGCTTAAAGGGTGCTTAAGACTAGTTTACATTCCTTAATGTGAACAATCCAACACATTAACAAAATTAATGTGTAGCAAAGCCCTCATGAGAAGAACTAAACAATGAACTGCACTGTGGACTAATAGGGAGCCTCTGAAGACTCTTTGTTTATCTTCCATTAATAAACTAGCGAACGGCCAAGTTCTCCAAGTTCCTAATTTCTGTCGTATTCTGTTAGGGAGCATCACTAAATTATAACTTCTATTTCTACATTGACTACATGACATTTTAGGCAATTGCCTCATGTACAATGGGATTTCTGAGTGGGGCCAGTTTCTTAAGGATGGTCAGGCAGTATAGCTATACTCTTAGTCACCAGGTGACTATGGACTTACATAACTATACTCTCAGATGCCATAATGAAAGAATCTCAACCACATAATTTAATTTATAGTAATTGTTTTCACTTCCTTTTACTAAGGAAGTAGTGTGATTTACTGGCTTTAAACACAAGACTGAGAGTTAAGTGATCTGTTTCTGTTCCTTGTTCTACCCGTAAGGCGGGAAATAGATGTGCATTCCCCATGTTGCACCAAAAATACCCCAAATTTGTGGCTAAAACATAGGTGGCTTAAATTTGCGGTACTATTTTGCAGCAGATATCTATTTGCTACATGGCAGAAGCAGCCCAGAGTTTCCTGCTCTGCCCCTGGCAGGTGCTCCCAGAGCTTCAGGGCCTGTCCCCTGTCACCCTGGCAAGTTGATTTGCTTCATTTAGTGATGTCTATTTATAACCTTAATGGTTGCTATGTGACATTGGCAAGTTACCTAACCATGCTATTCTGTTTTTTTCTGTGTAAAATGGGACTTCTAATATTTAAATGAAGTTGTTGTGAAGTTTAATAAAGGTCTTTGCTACTAATGGATGGATAATATTAAATGCAT
This sequence comes from Alligator sinensis, assembly GCF_000455745.1. Lineage (NCBI taxonomy): Eukaryota > Metazoa > Chordata > Crocodylia > Alligatoridae > Alligator > Alligator sinensis. Next base: position 840,532 of record NW_005841939.1, on the reverse strand, counting down.
GCAAAAGTTTCTTTAATGTGTTACATGAATCCACATCTGAAACTTTTTAGAAGTTCACTCATCTTGATCAGTTATCCATGTTTATGTGTGGGATGTTGTGTCGTTCAAAAACTTGTCAGTTAAGAACTACACAAAGACCACTGAGGACATAGAAATAAAACTTATTTTACGTGGATGGCCAATTTGGTAACTTCTCATTACTGCTACAGTGGGCCACATTAATACCATAGGAGGTCATATAAATTTCTTCTTGAAATCCTTTTGAAACATACTACAGAGGTTAGTGCTCAGTTTAAAGAGAGAGAGATCCTGTAGACCTCAGCTCAGTTTATAGTGATACATGTTGCTATTGTTCTTAAACATGGTGGGAATGTCAAAGTTTGCATGCTAGCCTTGGCTCTACATTTTCTGGCATTTGTTGATTTGCACAACAACTGTAACAAAGATTTTTAAAATTACACTATACTTTTGACCAGGTCTCCTTCTGCTGTTAGTTTTCATTGGTAATATAAATCCTTTTTTGGAGGTTTATCTTAAGGTAATACATAAATACTAAAATAAATATCTTGGGATTTTTGAAGGAAATGGAAGCTGTGTTTTAATCCTGTAATACATTCCTCAGACATTACAGAGCTTAAGGAGTACAACGGCCTTAGACAGAAAACATTATGATGAGTCTGAATAGTACAGCTAGGGCAGGGAGAACCTGAGAACACCACAACAGATGGATTAAAAAAATCCCTATAAATATGCATTTAGTTATTTATTACAAAATAAATTATGTATTGACACAAGAAATTACACTATAATTTTCTGTTTGAAATGTTACAAAAGTAAAGTGGTTTCTCTCTAAAAGGTAGCACACAATGTTGGTTTTGTGTTTCTGTCATGACATTTAAGTCATTAACATGCAGGTGCACTCCCTGGGCTTCATGCAATAACTGTCTCCTTTCACTGTGTTTACAGATAATCCAGCAAGTTTGCAGGCCAAATGGCTTTCTGAATATGAGCCCACAAAGCATTGAATCAGACAGCATACTGCTCAGGGAGATTCCAGCACAGTTCAGCCATAAGGTGAATATCAATAGCAGCTCTAAAAAGAAAAATGACTTGAAATTGTCCATAATTTACCATCACAATAATTAATAGTGGCTAACACTTCAGTCACTAATTAATTTTTGTTCTTTTTAAAATTAACTCTGTTGTTGTCAGCAACTGATCCATGGGTGATAGTGATTAGCAGTGTATATCTGAGCTCTTGGTTTACTAAATGTAGTAATTTATTCTGCTTCATGTGGAACCAACAACGTGACTTGAACTAAAGTAATTGGTGTGTGAAATGGGAAATCCTAGCCTCTTCCTTAGCAGATCCAGAGGGCCAGAGGCACAGTGGTTCTGCTTAGGGTCTGCTCAGCTGCAGAGGAGCAACACAGATAGGAGGCATTCTTTCTCCTTGAGATCCGAGTCTCAGTCCGTAATAACATCAGGAGAGGGCACGGACTTAATTGAGGGAGTAGAAGTCAAGAGGTGACCCACAGCTATTGGAGAGGAAGGACAGTCTTGTGGGTAAGGTATTAGCTTTGGGCTGATCTAGGCAAAACAGATGTGTTTTTGGGCAAGTCATTTAATCTCTTTGCATATGTAATGGGGCCCCTGCTCCATTACTGAAAAGGGGGAGGGAGCCCAGAGCCTGCTGGCCAGCCCAGCCCAGCCCATTTGAACAGACTTAATGGTGAAAGGGATCTAAATAAGATGGCTGCCCACCACAGATGTAGGCAGTGATTGGCAGGCCTGGGGCGGAAGTAGAGGGTCAGGTGACCCAGGGAGAGGCTCAATAGCCCAAGGCTTAGCCCAGAAGAAGAAGTCTGGCTATAGGAGCCATGGGAGGCAGAGGTCCAGGGAAGAGCCAGTCGAGACTACTTGGAGGCTAAGGACTGTCTGGGGTGAGGACCGTATACTACAGATGGGTGGAAGAGACATGAGATAAGTACTTTGCACCTTTTGTGTTTGTGTTACTCCAGGTAAGAGTTAACCCTGACAGGGGAGTTTGCATTTAGCAAGTTCAGTATTTGCAAGCAGTTCATACTTTGATTTACATTTGCGCCGAAGGATTGGGGTGGCTCTAAAGGGTGCACTGGAGGCCACTGGGGTGCAGCAGAGGTACTCAGTTTACAATGTTCCTAGGGGGCTGATGCCCTGGGATGTTGTGAATGGGCAGGAGCCCAAATACGTTACAGCAGGGAGGATTGTGGCATGTCAGAGGACTGGATGTCTGGCCACAGGACAGGTAGGCAGTGTAAATCCTATGCCTGCAAAGGGGGTATACCTAGGGGCTGAGTGGTCTAGAGCCTGCAGAGGGCTGAGCTGGAGCCTGAGAACCTAGGGTCCTTGTGTGGTGGGCCCTGGATACAGGACCCAGCCAGAGTTAAAAGTAAGCTGGGGCTTGGAAGAGCCTGAGTTTAGACCCCCACCAAACCCCATATCTGCCTCTTGGGGCAGCATCCCAATGAATCTATTACACCAAGTAATGGCGTGTGAGATAAACATGAAGGGGCAGGACCCAGAGAGCCTGGAAGTGAGGTGAGGAGGTTGGAGTCCAATGGGAAGCTGGGGTGGGAACCTTGGTAGCATCAGCCCAGAGCTGCTGATGTTACAGCATTGTTTCCCCAACTGTAACATGTATATAATTTGTACTTTGGCTCATGCTTTGTCTGTCTTGTGTATTAAGATTGAAGGCTCTTCAAAACAGACTGCCCTTTTCCTCCTATGTGTGTACAGTTCCTAGCAAAACAAAGCTATAATCTCAGCTAAAGCATCTAGATGCTACAATAATTCAAATAATATATTAAAACAAGTATGTGGAACCTCTTCATCTTCCAGAGCAACAGACTGGGAGCAAAACATGCAGACATGATCAAGGGAAGGGTTCAGTCTCCCCACTGAGAATGGCTGTATTAAGCCTAGTTTTACTTGAGCGTTTGTGATGAGAGTTTCTCACAATTGTCAAGATTACTCCAGATGCATAAAGGTTCACAGTGAATGTACAACATGCTTCACTATATAGGATACAGGAAATGGGGCAGTCTGCAACCAAAAGGTTTAACATCTGTTCAGTGGTTCGCGTGCACGATTTGGTAGGTAAAGGTTATCAGAAAAGTCAATACAAGTGTGCTCTGAAAACATATCACTTGTGGCAGGCATGACACAAAGCAGCTAAAGTTTATTACAAACTGACCAGAAAAAGTTTTGAAGGTAGAAACTCTTCTTCATACCACAGGGCAGTTATGAGCCCAGGAAGCTGAAAGCATTTATGCTGCTCTCACATGAGACGAATTACATTTGGAAAGGCACACAGTTCCTTATGTCTCTATAACGTGCCAATTTGGCAATCCTTTAAAGCAGGTGAATGAATATTTTTTTAAAAGAGAATTTTAGTGCTCATGAAAGATGCCAGACTGAGATCACTGGAAACAAAAATCCCCTGCTTACCCATAGAAATAGTGGCACAAGCTTCCTCACACAGTTCTCAGTCCTCTCCCATTTGGGGATGGAATGACAGAGTAAGGTCAGATTTTAGTTCTGTTCACTTCCCTCCTGATGTGTTCAGTGCACATCCAAACTATGGAGGTGAGGATGGTACCTGCTCTAGAAACTGGAACAGAGCCTCTAAACAATGCCAATGATTTTTCGTATTGCTACTGGTCTTGGTCATTATCAGAGAGCCTTTATGGAGCTTGGCCCCTGTGCCCATCTCTTGCTCAACATTCATTAAGCTGCTGAATTTGGGTTGCAACATGTTGGCCCCATGTGCTTTTAAGTTTCCATTAGTCTGAGTAGGCCCCGGCACTCTCACTTTTCCTTAGCCTCTCTGGAGCTCTTCCTAGGTACAGGTCCTTTGTCTGTTATCCTTTCATAGAAATGGGCCCTAAAAGCCCATTTGCCTTGGGCTCCCAGGCTTCATAGTAGCTTAAGGCACAGTCTTTCATAGAACTTCAACCTTGTAGATGCTTTGGGTTTGTGGCTCAACTCTTCAGGCAAATTTAGGCATTTTAGAGTTGAAATCGATGAACTGCAAACTTTTTATAAGGGGCTCCGAAACTCAATCACTCTTTGCTTTAACACAAGGAATACAGAGATTTAACTGAAAAAAAAATGCTGATATGGATTTCTTCACTGCTGTTGCACATTCTTTGGGTCACAGTCACCTAAAAAGTCCAGGATCATCCTTCTACACGTGGTTGCTTCTCAAGGTCATAGGTTATCTTTCCTTCAGCAGGCCTCCTGTTTCTGTTCTTAGCCTTTTCTCCCCCCTCTCTAAACTAGTCAGTAGGAGACCCTTCTCTTTGCCAAGGTGACTTAATAAGCCTCATAAGGTAATTTAAAATTCTCTGACAGTTAATTTCTTCTGTATTTACCACCCACTGGAATTTCAGACCTTAAAATGGGTTTGCATTAGGCAAGAATAAATTCTTGGTCCAAGGATGCCCTATTTCCAGAGACAAGACTCTCTTGTGAACAAAAATGTTTGTGCTGTGAGCAAGAATTTCTCTTCTCACTTCTAGTGTATTTTACTTTAATATGGGGGCAAAAGATAGCAGAAAAAGCACTCAGGCCCCACATTAAGATTGTTTTTCATATGTTGAAAGATGTGCCGCAACCATACTTTTTTGCCATTTGACTGACTGTGGCCATGTCTACACATTCATTAATGTGCCTTCGCTACTGCACATTAAGTTTAGTACCTCTAATATGAGTTATTAGATAAAGGCACAGGAGCTGCGCTAATGCACAGTGGCAAAAAGTTCCAAAAAGTGAACTTTTTGTGTTGTTTAATGTGCAGTAGACTAATTCTACTGCACATTAGCATGGCTTTTGCCATGACATGCTAGTGCTCAGTAGAACATTCTGCACATTAAGGCATCTTGTGTAGACATGCCCAGTGAAAGGATTATTTCTTCTCCCACTTCAATCCCTCGAGTAGTCCAATTGCCAGATATAAAAGTGTCAATTAGATGTTTAGAAATATTTGTAAGCCAGTGGGATGACTGAACAGAAACCCAACATACTACAAAGGACATAAGATCTATTCATTAAGGGAGGAGCTTTATAAATAGGTACAAATCAAAATAAAGAATAAAACAAAAAACTACTTACAGCTAGGAATAAAACCATCCTTTTGAAGTTAATGCCCTGTATAGCCAACGTACTGAAGCACACTCTTAACTTTAAGTTACCCCATTTATGTGGCAAGCTTACATATAAGTAGCTTGCTGAACTGGGGTTTAGGCAGAGAGTCTGGGCTTTCCATTTGGAATTGCTGATAATAATTCTTGTTACATTATTGCTTAGACTGATTAGGACTTCTTGTACTAGGCATTGAACAAGCATAAAATAAGAGAGATTGCCTTGAAGAGCTTAAAATTTAAATATGCTACACAGGCAAGCATTTGTAGAAAGTACTAATGGCTTCCTTTAGTAGATGACAAACTGAAGTGTGGAGTGATTAAATGATGTGACCTAGATCACACAGATAGTCTGTGGCAGAGCCAGGAAATTACTTTAAATATGTCCTGGGCCTTAACCACATGACTCTCTAGGTCGGGGGTAGGCAACGTTTTTGGCCAGAGTGCTGAAAAATCTGCAATGTCTACCTTGTAAGGTGCTAGTATGCCAGAAAAACAAAATTCTGGTGGGGCGGTTCATGGCAGGATGCATTGCATATTAATATACAGTTAATAATAATAAATTCTGCTTAAAAAAATTCTAAGTCTGGTGACAATAAATAAAACTTCATATACTACTCTTGTTGCTTATTCTGTTTTTGTTAAGCATGTTGTGATGGGAGAGAGAGAACCAGACACACACACACACGTGTGCACACAGAGAAGCAGACACACATGTAATGCACACACAGAACCAGACACATGTGCACACATGTGGGTGGACTGCTGGGCAATGGGACAAGGACTGATTTGACAATGCCTCAGGCCTGCTGCAGCCTCTGTGCTTCCCCGGGATGCAGCACAGCTCACCGAGGCCCTGGCTTGGAGGCAGGGGTGGTGCTAGTTGGGCCTTGGGGCGGGGGCTATAGCCATCCCAAAATTCACTTTAGCCACCCCTCCCAGCACAGCCACTGCCCAACTGCCCCATACAGCTGAGCCTGCAAAGGCGCAGCACTCCCAGGTGTAGGGGCTGGGCTGGGACTGGGCTTGGAGCAGAGCAGGTAGCAGCAACCCACGCAGCACTGGAGGATTGATTATGGGGGATTAAGGTGAATTTTGGGGTGTCTGTAGGCCTCTCAAGCCCCTCCAGCACTGCCCCTGTGGGCTCCAGAGCCCTAACCAGGCTTTGTGCCAGCACTTGCTGCATGCACCTTTCTGGGCAGATGGCAGGGTAGGGACCTGAGGCAGCACAACCCCAGCCCCTCCACTGCCATCCGCCTGAAGGCATGCATGTGTACACTGCCCCAGCCCCTCCCACGCCCTGCTCTCCGAGGCACACATGCAGTCGCTGCCAGCATGGAGCTGATGCCAGGCCTCCAGAGCCCCAGCACCAGCTCTGTACTAGTGGCGACTGCATGCACACCTCAGAGTGGATGGTGGAGGAGGGGCCTGGGGTTGCATTGCCTCGGGTCCCTCCCCTGCCATCCCCCCAGAGGATTGTACACAGCTGCCACTGGCACAAAACCCAGTTGGGGCTTTGGAGCCCACAGGGGCGGTGCTAGGGGGGGCCTATAACCACCCCAAAATTTGCATAAGCCCCATCATACCCACCCTTCTAGCGCTGCCTGGGCCACCACGCAGCTGAACCCGCCCCACTCCTGCACACAGCATAGCCCTCCCTGAGTCCCCACTGACTGGGAAGAGGCTGGTGCTGCCCCTGCAGCTGGCCCAGGCTCTGTGTAGCTGCTGCCAGCCATGGTGCTTGCAGCAGGGCTTGCAGCCTCCCAGTCACCTGCTGGGAGCAGCCTGGGCTCCATGGCTGGCAGCAGCTGCCCAGAGCCTGGGCTGGCTGTGACGTGCTGAGCAAAATGGTCTCATGTGCCATGCTCTGGCACGTGCGCTGGAGGTTGCCATTCCCTGCCCTAGGTATACTTATGCTCTGACTTTCTAGTTGCCTTTTCTGTAAGCACCTGCACAAAGGGGAAGAGAAAGGGAAGCTGAAATTAATGAACCCCTTGAGTATTGGGGTGCAGAGAATCTATTGTCACAACATTGATTTTGAAGCTCAACCCTTCTAGACTAAATTAACTAACATGTGTATTGTCATTATCATCAATCTTGTGCACATTTCACAGAAAACAAAGATATATACAGTATATATTTTTTTTCCCTTTTTTCTCATGAATTTAGGTAACTGTAACTGATAACATCTCCTAACCAAGTTCATCAGGCAGTCTGCTACTCTTCATTTCATAGCACTGAGGCTCAGACAATAGGAAGCAGACTCACCAAACTACTGAGTGCTTCAGTAATTAAATGTAAGTCAGAGCAGTGGTAATAAAGAAAGGAAAAAAGGAAAAACACCAGGTAACTTTTTTTTTCCCAAAGGAAGAAAGGTATAATTACTTCAGCCGAAGGGCAGCAATAACACAGACACAGACAATATATGAAGATTTGATATGCTTATTGACTCAGCCATTCACAAGAAAGTCATTATCTTAGCAAATGCTGTATCACATGATGGTAATCAAGCTACTGTAATGTACCTCTGATATAACAAAGCACCTTTAACTGAAAATCAAAGACACTTTTAAAAATATGTAAAGAAGGACCATTACAGGGTGTGAGATAAGGATGCACATCTTATTTCTTACTTGTGATAACATGCATAACTTTTTATGCAAAATTATTTATAGTCACAAAATTCCTATGGATATCCAGTGGACAAAACTAGTGTTGGTGCTGTTTGGTGCACTTGGCATAGCCACTCCAGGCCACTGGAGTGACCTGGCAGGCTAAAGTTGCAAAGTAAAGTCAGAAAATGGCAAAATTATCTTGCTCTTGTCCAGATAGTAGAGAATGTGGCAGTTTTTTTATCTTTAATATTTAAATGTTTTTGAGTTGTAGCCCCCTATTTGCAGAGATTCAGTTGAAGTGTCATACATTTTTAGTCCACGACTGAGAGGAAAATGTTAATTTCCTGGCTATAGACAGTTGCGGGAAGAATTAGTATTGCTTTTGCTGCTGCTTGATCATCTGAAATAGCCTGGGAGTCTTAAGAGGCTCCAGTTGTGAACTTTGGGAGCTGACAGACTAAGGAAGTTTGATTTAATTGGCTTCTTCCAAACCACTTCTGTCTTAATTAGATTTGAAAAATGATCTCCAGAGGTACAACACTAGTGTATTAATTTATTGTGCCACGAGGCACAATAAACTAGGTTGGAGCCAACAGGATGAAGTTCAGTGCTGACAACTGCAAGGTGCTACACCTTGGGAAGACTAATCAAAAGTACAGACATAAGTTGGGGGACATCTGGCTGGAAGGCAGAATTAAGGGAAAGGATCTAGGAGTTTTGATGAATCACAGACTCAATATGAGCTTACAATGACATGCAGCTGCACAAAAAGTGAATGCATTTTTGAGCTGCATTGACAGGATAATTAGGTGCAAGACATAAGAGGTGATAGTGCTTCTTTACTTGATACTGGTTAAGCCTCATCTGGAGTACTGTGTACAGCTTTGGGATACACATTTTTAAAAGGACATGGAGAAGTTGGAGAGGGTCCAGAGGCAGGCAACAAAAATGATAAAGGGCTTGGAAGGAGGTGTTCAAGAAGAGGTTGAATAAGCACTTGTTGGAGAAGTTCTAGGGTAGCTGTGCCTGTTATTGTATTTTCGGTATTTCCCATGCTTCTGGACCCTGCTGGTTTCTGCATGGGCCCAGGAAAATATCCCTTCCCCTCTCATGCCACTCTTCCCCCTCCCCCCAACCCCCCTCGTTGCTACTTATGGCAGGGTTTTCTTTACATTTTCCTCAGAAACTGTGGGTGTTGTCTTCAGCTTAGGCTGGGGATTTTGATTGGGGTATGCCTACGTTCCTGTTGTGACTTAAACATGGAAGTTCCTGGTTAGAGGTTCTTGCCCCTCCACTTGGGGTCAGACTGATCACCACATTTGATGTCAGAAAAAAGTTCTACTCCATGGTCAGATTGGTATAGACTTTGAGGGTTTACTCCTTCCTCTGTAGTTGGGCAGGTGGGGTGGGGAGCCCTCTTCCTTGCATCTCTTGCGTGTGTTTTTCAGACATTAGGGCTTGAAGGGACCTCATGAGATCATTGGGTCCAACCCCCCTGTCAGCTGGTGTCAGATCACCTCAAAGTCTTTAACAACACTTGCAGAAGGAGGATGTTGGTTGCTATTGTCCCCCTGCTTTACCTGTAACAGTTTACATTGTTATGCTTTGTGGTTGTGTGGCAGGGTTGAATGTGTAGTTTCAGTAATAGGTTGGAGAGAGATTTTATGGGGGTGGTTTGGGTAGGAATGATCCTGCCTCATACAGGGGGTTTGACTAGGTGAACTCCAGAGGTCCTTTCCAGTCCTACTTTTCTATAAGGCTCCAAATTACAAGTCACTGACTCAAACTGTCTTTCCATTTAAAATATTGGTGATTTATATTTTAAAGCTACTCAAACATTATGAAAAAAATACCCAAAAGCGCTATTGCACATAGAAATTTAAATGGTCTCATGTAGAATGGGAAGTTAGAAACTGACATTATCAAAGTTTCCTCTTTTCAACTTTAGTCAGCTGCAAATATTTAATGAGCATTATATGTTGATGCATGTTACCTTCCCAGCTGGCATGATATGACAGAAGACCACATCATCAAAACTCTTGAAAATGGCCATGGTGGCTAATCTTCATGGCATTTACTGTTTTAATTCATTTCCTTTTTTAATATAATGGCACTGCTTAGTGGTTAAAATAATTTTTATCTTGATCATAAAAAAATGGCACACTGTTTATTAGATCATTTAAGGTGCAAGAGGTTATTCAGCCACAAAGGTGCAGCACAGGGACGAAGCCGGGTTTTTTATGCATCAGTTTTAACATCTTCTGTATCTATGGATAACAGGCTCTCTGGTGAACTGCTGAGTATGTCATAGTAAGCCCGATGGAGTTAAGTCTGCAAAGTCAGTCTGAGCATACACTGTAATAGATTTGACCTCAAAGAGCACTACAAAGAGAAATTGCAGATAACCATCTGAACTAACTTCAGAAGCTTGTAGCCCTGACTCCCTGGATAGAAAAAGAAAAGAGAGACTAAACAGATAGAAGTGAACAAATCAGAAATACTAGAATGAATATATGCTAAAGTTTGAAGTGATTTCAAGCAAAAGAAGAAACATAAAGTTTGTATGTGTATTTTTCCTTATTTTATTTGAACCATATGTTAAAATTTAAATTTCTTGGAAGGCATGTATGAAAGCAAAAACATATCTTAAAGTATTTAAGTATGTTAACTCTTGAATGATAACATAAGAAATGCATTGTTGGCAAGATTCTGAGCACTTTACACTGATAAGCATTTAATCCAATGACTTGTCTCAATGAAGCCAATAGAATAAACTTTTCATGGGAGCATAAAAGGGTTCATAATTTTATCATTTAAGTATATCCACAGATAAGGTAGCACAGACACAGATTAAAGCAGGTAGAAATGGATCAGAAAGTAACAAATTACAGAACTATATGTATTTGTACAGGAATGTCCGGAGTAGAGCTTTCGGAAAGGTAGGTTTCCAGTTGACAGAAAATTCCATTTTTTGAATTCCATCTTTTGGTGTGAATCTGAATAAAACCAAAATTTCCAGTAATTTCCTGTTAGCAAGAAATCCATAGAAAATCCTGCCTCTCTGAAACAAAATCTGTTTAGTTAAAGGATATTCTTGTCAATTTTCTCACTTCTAAGAACAATGTGGAAACTAACAAGAACGTCAGTGCCATTGAGCAGTTGCAGAGAACTATTGCTCCAAGCTGTTCTGCCATGCAGATTGTCCTAGAACCTTTTCCTTGATTTCCACACACTGTATAGGTACAGACATTGCGCTTATCTCACTTTAAGCAGGCAGAAAATGCTCTAAAGCCGTAACTAAATAGACATTCACAGCTCTTCAAGCACTTTAAAATGGCAGGTTGCACTCTAAGTTAACCCTTGATGGATGAGGTATTAAAGTCCTTTCTTTTAGAGTGCTTTATTGAATTTCTGTGACAGATCCTATCAAGAGTTCACTTAGAGAGCGATTGCTGCCATCCCAGGTTGGGGATATTGTGCAGGGCATTCTAGCCTCAGGTGGAGCTCTTGTGCTGGCCCTGCCCCTTCAGCTATCACTGACCTGAGTCAGTGACAGCCTCTGATCCCAACCCTGTGCACAGCTTGGCTGGGAGTGGGTGGGGGAAGCGGGGTTTCTGTCTGCAGCTGCCCCGGCCCTAGAGTGTGCCACAGCATACCCAGGAGGGCGGTGGGGGAAGGAACCCAGGGTCTCTCTCCCGACAGCTGCATAGGCCAGGCTTGCAGAGCACGAAAGTTGCCAGTGCTGGCAGTAGCCAGCTAGCAGGGAGTAGGGCTGGGAAGAGGGGCCCAGCTAGCAGGGGGCTGGCTAGCTCGTCTGCTTGGCTGCTCCTGAAGCTTCCTGTGAGGTTTGCTGGAGAGCCCCCAGGATGCTGGCTGTAGCTTGTGCAGGCAGGCTCCAAACCCTTCCTGCTAATCAGCACTAGTGTGTTTGGCTCTGTCTTGACCAACTCTAGAATGCTTGAGTAAAGTACTGTACTCAGAGCACTTCTGCCTTGGGCTTCTTGAATGTCTGTACTTAGCCTCTGTGTCTAGCCTTTGCAACAAGGAGCCTGATAGCTCTGAGAGCACAGGCTCTAGCAGTGTTTGCAGATTGTTTGTAACCTCCAATACCATGGCAAGGGTGGTGCAAATGGTGCACCAGTGTCAGACATGAGGGAGTGCCAAATCAAATCAAACGTGCAGGTGGGTGAGGGCAAACAAGCCTTGTTTCCCTTCTTGCAGCTCCGGGCATGAAGTCAGCCAAGACCCTGGATGCAACTGGCACTGAGGGAGCCTCACAAGATGGAAGCTGGGGCAGGTTGACTTGCTTTGGCATGGGGGGTGGGTGGGGGGAGGGCAGATGGTGGTCCAGGGGTATGGCATTAGCTAGGTAGCCAGGTGGGAGCAGCCAGCTGATGGCCAGACTGTGACACCAATCCTGGGTGCCTCCTCAGGAAGCTCCCCTGTTCTTCCAAGGGGACAGTCTTTGAGAATGGGGCTGTCTTGCCCAAATGGGGAACACGATCACCCTATGGGTAGGGCCCAGCCCCACAAAAAGTTTGTCCTTCACAGTGCTTTAGAAGAGGGGCATTGCCCTCCTGTGTGGCACTTGGGGCCACCTTCTAGTTCTTTCTCTCAAAAACAAAGGTCCCAGCTTCTTTCAGCTGAGCTGAACAGAGTGATGTTAACTACATTTGGCCACATGATGTAGATATGGCTCCTGGGATCAATTTCCCCCAGTTTTTAAAGGTTCCAATTCACTGATAATTTTAGTTTGCAAAGGGGATGCAAATAGTTGCTTGTGATTCAGACCCTGCTTAGTTTCTGGGCATCCCCTCAGCTCGGCCAAGAACCAAATGAGAAAATAAATGGTTCCAAAGAGTTTTTCTATGAATCCTTGACTCTTCCAGTGATTGGCAGGCAAGGCAACCAAACTGCTGGCGTCAGCCTGAAAATGAAGCAGGCCAAGTTCTCTTGGGTAGCCTGATGATATCCTAATATCAGACTTGTCAAAAAATATCCTCAAGGCATTGCCCATAACTTGCTACTGCCATACACAGCTTCAGTAAATTAAAATTAGTTAAAAACTATCTAAGGTTTCTGATGCGACAAGAAAGGTTATCCAACCTAGCAGTCCTGTCAATTGAACAAGACATAATGACTTTGTTAAACTCCGATTTCTTAATTGACATATTTGCTATGTTAAAGGTGAAAAAAATTGGTATTTAAACAAGATGTCTATTGGCACAGGATTTCCTGAGAATCCTGGAAAAAAACTGATTTTTTTTTTTTTATTTTAGGTCTTTAATCCTAGGTTTTAATCTTAGGTTTTCTCAAAAACTTGGAAATGTATGTTAATTTGGGGTATTGCTTTAAAAAATATTGTTTTTAATTTGAGAAATGGCTCATTTTAATAAATTATTTTGCATTTGAAACCAAGATTGTCATGTTAATTGGGAATATTCTAGTACCTATTTTCAATAATTTTTGTATGTGGTGTTTTGTGTTAACACAGGCAGCAGCTTCTTAAACGTATAATCCTCTCTTTCTTTTTGACACTAATTTGGGGTGTCATGTTAGCACGCTTAAGGGTCGTGCTCTTTTCTATTGTAATAATTTTTGTTTTGTTAATGTAGTGAAGTATTGAGATTGTAAGAAAGTTATATATTAAAACAAAATACTTAACATTTATTTATTCCATTATGTTACCATATAAAGGTAAAGCTATGCACTTTTTGACATAAATTTGTTGAAGATAATCAGAATATGTGAAATATACTGAGAGACCTGGAATCTTATTTAAAGTGTCAAATTACAGAATTTTTCAGAAATTTTACAATTATTCCTTAGAAGATACTATGTAGAGAGATTTTTATGATTTTATATTTAACTACTTACTGTTGGCACACGTGGCAACAGATAGATATCCAGTTTCTTTACTTGCCATTTAACTTTTGTAGACATTGTGAAAAAGTATCTGCTGTGCATTATCTTCTTTTTTTTCATTGCAATTTTGTTTGTGTTTTGTGCTATGCACATTTGTATGGACTTAAGGTATTCACACATTATATTATACAAGTGTCTTATGTCAAAAACAAACAAACAATAATGCATAATACATTTTATTACATAGTAGCATGCAGGGAGGTACTCTGCACATGACCTGCACTGGGCCCCAAAATGCCTAACTACAGCTCTAGTGACCTCTTTTGTCCTGGGTCCCAGGATGATCAGGCTTTCTGGCTCCAAGCAGACTACCTGGAAGTTCTGACATGGCTGACTGCCCTGGAGCTACAGACCCTAGGACCCAGAGTCTTAACCCTGGCACAGACTGCCTGATGAATCTGACCTGGGGTTGCAGATCTTGCAGTCCAACCAAGCAAACTGCCCCAGGATCTGGGTCCTAGTCTTTGTATTTTTAGGGTCTGCAGTCCCATGATAGACCTGCTAGACATGCTGCTCTAGATCCATTGACCAGGAAACACTGGGTTCTTGGGCCTAGAGAAATCTAGTAGGGGGTCTGATGGAGCCCAGCTGTGGATTTGGCAAGAGTTTATTGAATCCAAGATGTTTCTATGAATCTGCATTTTCTGACATAACTTTTGTTGGTAACATTCTGAACAGTCTGTACATGAACAGCCTCTACCTGGATGAATCTACATGTACTATTAATGCGATGCAATAAACTCCAGAGCCATTTGATCTAGAGGAAACCACTCCCAGGCTTAGCATCTACACATGTGCCTGGGACAGCAGCAATTTATGCAGGGGCAGAGCAAGCCCAAGCTGGCTGGCTGGGCTGACTAGGTGCAATTTATGCCCACAATTAGTGTCCACGTGGGCATTTCAGTGCAGTAAATTACTCTGCCATAAGATTGTACTGTTCCCAACAGTACTGTTTTACAGCGCAGCTAATTAATTTATTCCATCCTAATACTTCTGCACTTGTAGACTGTTATGCTTCATGGTAGAGCTAAATTAGTTTACTCTGCAGTAAGGTGCATGTGTAGATGCACCCACTGAGATTAGTGTGCCAATATGTTTGTCTAATAGCTAACACAAAATGAGAGTCTCTGCTCTGAAGAACTTATTTCATAAAAAGACAAGACAGACAAAGAGCAGTAAGGGAAACAGAGGCAGGTTAGTCATACAGCATATCAGTGGCAGAGCTGGCACTAGAATCTGATTTCCCAGCCTAAGGGCCACACTACCATCAACACTATCTATATGCTTAGAGCTTCTTGGTTTTGGTTATTGTGCTCAGTCTTTTATTAGTAAGATGAGATATTCAAGCTTTTGAGGGGAATAAGACTGCTGTGATTGAGTGATACCTGTTTTCTGCCTATTGTGTTTACAGACAGAGAGTGCAAGTATCAAGAGGACACAATTAATGCACATGTACATTGCCATATCTACTCTACAAAATAACAAGCCTTTAAAGAGAATCTAGATGGTCAGACATTTAGTTTTGATTTATTAAAATAGTTTTCAAGACTGTATGTTTATTTGTCCTGTGAGAACTGCACTCTGGTGTAATAGGAGCATTGCATTTTCATGTGAAACATTTTAGAAAGCTTTTTTTTTTTCTACCTACAAGACTGTGACAGGAATTTGCTCTTGTATGAAGATGTGCAAGTTATTATTGCTACTGTGCTAAACATGTGTTTATGAACACTGCTGGCAGAAATGCTCTGCTTTTTTATTTTATGTTGTTACAAATCTACCCTGCAGGAGAGCACTGACACGATGGTAGGTCCCACACCTGATGACATAGGAGATCCATGAAACCAGAGGGGAAACAACAAACCCAAAGCCTGGGTACAGTTGTCGACGCACAAAGCCATAAACCAAAGCACCAGGTAATTCTTGTCCTTGAACCAGAATAACTTGCTTCCATTGAAAACAAATTTTGGGTCAAGCCCCATCCTGGGTGAGTAGCATCTAGGGGAAGAATTTCCTCAATATGAAAGAAAATAAGGTGCACACAAATGAAAGCCACATCAGCAGTATATTTTAGTGAAGCACTTCAGCAAATTTTCTTATTTCCTCCTTCATGAGGCTCTTATATTCCAAATTAGGGAGGAGAAGGCAATTTTTAATGGCTTCTGTTTTGTGTGATACTTTGATATATCTTCACAATCCTTTGTTTTCAGAAGGGCTGTGCAAAATAACTGAGGGGGAAAAAAAATGGAAAATCTCATACCCAAGGTTTATTGCATTTAGTTTACTGCTGAAATATGAAGTGTTCAAGGGGGTTCAATGTGACACGGAACCTGTTTGCTATATTCTGTTTTTATGCTTTTTATTGGCTTGTTCTTGTTCCAAATGTATCAAATAGCCAAGATCTCATTGATTTCAGTGGTTCAGGATCAAACCCCATTACAGTTGACTGTTGGGTTTTTGTGATACCCATTCAAAAATATAGCATGTTACTTTTCTCTTTTTTTTTCTTCTAATGCATTGACATATATTTGATAGTTTATGAATTTAATTTGATTTTATTTATAAATTATTTTGATATTTATTCAGTATTTCACCTGGCCATTTCTTTGGTTAAAAATGACCTGTGTTGTGATTTTTTTTTTTATATGAACAAGTGGGTTTTTTTATTTGAAATCCATTGTGAAAATATATTCTTCCTTTACATGTTTTAGTGTTTTTCTAATTTTTCACAATCAACAGAGTTTGGCTCTGGAAAGGAGCAAGCACAAAACTGTTTTGTGGGGTAATGAACAGATTTGTCTTCAAATTCTGAAAACATTCAGACATGTATCCTAATGCCTATATGTAGTTCCTTTGGGGCACTAGTCAGGTGAAGAAATTTTAAGTGGATGTGGCTTTGCAAGACTGGGACCTAATTATTTTTTATCTGCTTTTATAAAGAGAAGAGAACATGATGTAGAGACTTCCAATTTCAAGCCTCCTAGCAGTCAGCTCTGCAATAGCTGGTATTGCTGGGAAAGAATCCAAAATAATTATTATGCAACTCTGAGAATGAACCGATAACATTTTTGTTAGTCATTGTTATAAAGTCAACATTTGCCATCCATTATGACAGGTTTACTTAAGATATGTGTTGTCTTCTTTGCCTGAAGTCTTAAATAACTGATATATTTTATAGGCTATGGGGTAACAGTTGGTTATTACTGACCTTTGAATGGCACACTGTATATAGCTCTTGGCTCTTCAAAACTTAACAGTTGATTATGGAGCATCTGTTCTAATTACGTTCTTTTGTTTAAAATCTTGTGTAGAGCTCTGACATCCTGAGGAAAATGGCTGAAACCATAGGTCAGTGACCCTTTATATACCTATAGCCAGACACACATTTTCATCAGGGATTTTTTCCTTATTCTGTCTTGCATGTATTTTTTTAACGGCTGCAATAATATCAGCCCGGCAATCTGAACAGTTGTTATAACATGAATTACTCCTTACAGTCCAACAGTCAGCTTCCTTTTATAATGCACAGAATACATGAATGTAACCAAATAAAGCTAAGGGG
>NW_005841939.1:788792-823219 GCF_000455745.1 Alligator sinensis | reverse complement strand
GGGAAAGAGCCATTGAAAGCCCTTAAATTTCCTGACACATCACAGTCACAAACCCCTGCGCTAAATATATGTGCTGATCTGCTGTGAAAATTCACTGTTCAATTGCTTTCAGTTTTTCATTTCTTACCTATAGTGAGGTAGTTTGGGTTGACCATTGGGCTTCATTACAGAGCACAGAGGGCTACTGACTGGTCCAAGGATATTTAGAGGAGTTTTTTACACATTTCTGAGGTAAGCCTGTTCTTTTCCATTTATACATTAACAAAAAAAAGAGAGAGCCAGTTTACCATAAATCCTGTAATAGCCAGGTGTGGGGAGGAGGGCTACTGAATTTTATGAATAAGTGAGCAAACAAATGATTAAAAACAATATTACTACATCATAATGAAATGTTTGTTTATTTGGGCAAGCATAAATTAGTGTAATTTATATATGACAATATGTAATGTTATGCAGATAAATGTATTATGGAATCATGTGGCTAAATTAAGTAAAGAAACACTCTACACCAATTTGAAAGTTAACTTAATTCAATGTCTCCGATAATTTTTAGGGGAATACAGTGTTACCCTGGATTACAGTTTTATAGAAATGTTGCAGATAGGACAGAGTGGAATAGTGACCAGTTACCCGATTCTGAGAAGCAGGTAGGCTGTTTCAGTCATCATCAGGTCCACAATGGTGTCTCTCCTTAAGGAAGCTTGTGTTGTTCCAGTTATTTCCATCCGGCCTTCAGTTTATATGTACATTGTTTTCAATCATCTTTTGACTTGTACTTATTTCAACAATTATTTATTCCAGGAACTGAACCCCTCTTCTTACTGTATTTATATTTCCATGCATTTTAGGTCCCATTCTTCTGCTTATCTTAATTTTGCCGAACATGAACACTATGAGTGACTTGATGAGATTTACAAATGGAGTTTTATATCATCCATATTTTGCAAGCCTAAGGTTACACAAAACTTAGCCTTGTCTTTTTGCCATGAATATTCTCTGTAGGTTTCTTGTTCAACTTAACCATCCTTTAAAAAACAACCATAAGAACTTACACGGTTGGTCTACGTAAGTGTACTTAACAAGCCTCCACCCAACATGTTTTATTTCATATGACCTCTAACCATGTAGAATAATAGTATCATAGAAAATTAAAGATGGAAGGGGCCAACCTTAGGAAGGAGGTCAACTAGTCCCCCCAACTCCGCTCGAAGCAGGACCATCCCCCAACTGTATCATCCCACTTACCAGCCAACAGGATTTTGCCCCACAATATAGCCAGAATGGCACAAAGTTAATATGTTTACAAAATGATACCCTTTCTACATAGGACAGAGCTAGCATAGTATTATAACTCCTCAGAGTCTGAATGCTATCATCATTTGTAGCAGTCTTAAGTCTATTGTTAAGTTGCAGTTACACATTACCATTAGCATTTACTAACTCTAAAAAATATGAAGTTGCGTTAAGAATAGTTTGTGCTATGAGCAGTGACACATTAAGGGTTACTTCCCTTGCTAATGTGCACAGCACAGACCTGCCACTAGTGGCCTGGTAAATAGGGGTGTGGCTAGGAGCTGCCAAGTGTACTCCATGCCTTCCCAGCTCGCTGGCTGTCTAGTGGCAACATAGGCTCCAGGATCAGGCAGCATCACCCAAGCCAGCCTGGAGCCAGCCTGCTGGGCCTTGTGGTGCATGGCAGCTGTCCATGGGGAAAAAGCGTGGCTGGGTAAGTGAGAAACTGCCAGGGAGCTGTGGGGTCTGGTGGGGGTGGTACAGACTTGTGGGTCCACCTGTTCCCTACCGTGGCTGCCCAGGAGCTCCCTGCCCAGCTCCCCCCCCTTTCCACCCCACTTCCTCCTTCATTCCTACTCTTCTTCTTTCCTCACTTTCAACTCATCCGCAGCTGTCCAGCTGTCTCCAGTTGTCAGTCCAGAGCAGTTGAGTTTTGGATGTTATCTAGTCCATGCTGGGCACGGTGCCTTCTGGGACACCAGAGGCTGAAATTGCTGGTATTAGTCTTGTGAAGCACACTGAAGTAATGACAACACAAGCTGCATAACACCAACAAAAGATAACCCTTCCCTGAACTCTCTCTGATACTCTCAGAGGGTACTTAGCTTGTCTTTTGCTGACTTTACATGTGAACACCCATCTTAAGAGCATTTAACACTTTTGAAAGGTAACTACACTGTAATTCATGTTGAGACCAAACTGGACCTTTGAAGCTTTGAGAACTGGAGGAACAACAATAGAGATGTAAAAGGAGTGATCCATTTACGTTAGGCAGCAAATGGAGCTCAGCTGCCTGGGAGGGCTAGAAGCCATAAATCTTGCATTGGAAAGACATATTAAATCATTTGTATCCAGCTTTCTGCAGTAGCAATGTTCCAGCTTCCTTCAGTACCTTTTCTAATATTTCATTTAGTTTGGTTCTCAAAGTGCCATTGAGACCTCTGCTGCTTTCCTCTGGAGATTATTTTTTACTTTATACTAATTGCAGTATAATGCAGTGCACTTTATGAGAGAACAAAGGGATTTTTTTTAAATGGAAAGCTAGTACAGTACTCTGCTGTTAGATCTTTGTAAAGAGTGAAGGCCGTTTTTGTGTCATGAGACTTACTGGAATTGAATTTGTGGGCGCGTCTACATGAGATGTAGCAATGTGCTATGGTGATGTAGCATTGGCAGGCACAAACCGTGATGCCACAGCTGTCACCGTAGCAATGTGCTCCCTCACTATAGCGCATTGCTATGGTGACGTAGCGGCTAAAAGTAACTGCCCCGCTAGCACAGCACAGTACAGGATGTTACCAAAAGGACTAAATGACAGTGCAGTAATAATGACACCATAGGGGCACATGTAAATGCACCCAGGATGTACATTTTTTTTTTTTGTATTTATGTTCTCATTATTGGAAATGAGATACATTTTATATATGTTGCTGATCTAATTATAAGGACTCTGTAACTGTGTGCCAGATCCTAAATTCTACACAGACAAACAACTGTTAACTGATTCACTCTGAAAACCAGACTAAGTTGGTCTTAGTTTCAAACCACAAGTATAAGTGTTGGTCTGTCTTGGAGGCAGAGACAAATAATAATGGGGAAAGGACAGTCATAGAGAAAGTAGCCCAAGAAACCTCTAAATTTAAGCAGACATTTATTCGTTGGGATTACTGGGATCCTCATAAGGTGCTAAGTATGGATCCACCCTGTGGATGAAGGCTATTTGCTTAAAAAGAGATGCAAAATCTTAGAGGAAAACTCATATGGAACAAAGTACTAAGACATTTGCTTTGAAGTAGAAAGTCTCCAACAGTGTGGCAACTATTTATCATGTTCAGGTGATGTGACTGTGAAGAGCAGGTCTGTTGTGATAGTGCTGATGTAGAAAGAGGACAGGTGTCTGTAATGTTAAGCCATGAAAAGATGTGCAAAATAATAACAGAATAGTGAGGTGTGGGGACATTGAGTGGGATAATTAAGAGGCTAAGATGATCATGGTAAAGGGTGGATAGTTGGGATGTAGTGATGATTCAGATGCCATGATTCAAATTTTAGCTGGCTATTTTGAGTTGAATAAGATGGGTGATCTAACCCTGTATAAAGAAAAAAAAATTAATGTGGAACTATACGTATTGTTTGATGGTTTTGTCTTTTATGGTAGCTTTGGTTTTTTAATTTGAAAAGAGTTCAAACTTCTTGACTCAGTAGTGACACAGGGTAAAGTATCCACAAGTGAATAGATAGATAAATAAAGTATCTTCTTTTTTGCTTTCAGTGTCTAATATCTGCCAAAATGTAGAGAAACGGCCAAACAACACTGTGACAGCAAATCTAGTAGCCTATGCAACCATATTAATTGTTGGGGGTCATCTTGACTGGGGATAACTTAATTTTGGATGGAGATTGCAATACCTCATTTGAATCTAAGATTCCTTGGCTGTATCCAGACATGCAGGCACAGGCAGGATATGGTGCTGCAACCTCTTTGCAATGCTACAAACCACATGCCTGGCATGTTAAAAACTGCCCTGTGCTGCAAATGTGCAGGGTGGGGGCTAAATTTGCTACTGGGAAATTCTGTGAAAAATGCTACAAAAAAGTAGCACCACAGGAGTGTGTTCCAGCAGACACAGAGGTTCAGTCCTCCAGGGAGATGCTTTAGCTGGTGACCAAAGTGTCTCTTCTCCTCTAGTTGTCCCCCAGCTCCTCCAGCACAGCCGGAGCCAGGAGGAGTGGGGAAACGGCATTTTCCCAGTAGCGGGGCAATTTGCTTGTACCAAACCGCACATGCAGGAGCATGTGCAGTGGCAAAAAGTAGTGGCGCACAAATGTGTGCCGCTACTTTTTTTGCCTCTGCAAGCACACACCTTTGTATGAAGGGACACGCCCCTTGATTACAATAGAAACCAAGGCTTATGTAAAAAAGAAGCCAACTTTGGATGCTACTGACCTTTCCTTTATTATTTAATGATTAATGAGCAGATTTGAGAAGATGTGAGTATAGGTTCTCTTCAGAAAAAAAAATCTGAAGATTAAAATGTTTATGGAACTAGCATTAGAATCTTCTCCAGCTGCCAGTAAGGGTTATATTTTGCCCTCAGTGCACAATCTATCATAAGGGGAAAAGGATGATTTTGTCTTCATGACTAATTAAATTTTTTCTAAAGCTGATTGGGAAACATTCTTTATTTCCTGTGAGTGATACGGTGGAAATAATTTTCCCCATGAGAAGAGAGGCATTTGGGATTCTTTTGTTCTTAGTGTTGCTGGGTAGAAGAACCCTCAGACTTGCGTCATCAGAGGTGGGGTTGGGAGCCAGAAGGCAGGGGGGTAAGTGGCTAAGCGTTGTTACTTCCCTACTGCCTGTCTACTTGCAGTTTGACCAGGATATTGCTTCCCTCACCTGACCTTTGTTTAGAATTTACCCCCATCTTAGCAAAAATAAAATAGAGCCAACCAGCATTTTATACAAGACAGGGGCTTACAGAGACAAGGTAGGAGTGGGGAAAAACAAGGCTTGTACATACTCAAAAGGTTTCCAAGTATAGTTTGGTTAGCATACCTCCCAGTGTAGATGCAGGTATATAATAAAAAGGTTGGTGTGGTTCCCCCTCCCTGCCAGCATAGCTATACTATCTCTCTGAACAATGTAAGCCAAACTGATAAACCTACTTCTTTGCTGGTATGCCTATACCAGGGTTTTTTCCAGGAGAATTGTCAGCTAATGGGTGTTACCTTTTTCATACCCTTTGCTAATCTAACTATGCTGACAAAACTATTTGGGCTACACTTCAAAAATCCAAGAATACATGTATTCCAGGAGTGAGCAAAATGAAGTATCCAGCAGGCAGCCAGACTTCATTTCCCAGTAGCCCCTGCCTGCATGGCTGGGGTCAGTCTTCATGGAGACCCCAGCCATAGCTCTGTGCTGTGATAGCGCAAGGCTGAGGTTGCCATGGAGACTGGCCCCAGCCATGCTGGCAGGGCAGGGGACTACTCTGGAGCTGCTGGAATCTTGCAGCGGGGGCAGCTTGGTTTGGGGCCAGGGCAGAGCTGCGATCTGCAGCCTTCAGGCAGGAGTGCACAGGGAGCAGATCACAGTTCGGCCCTGGACCCAACCAGACTGCCCTCGCTGCAATATCCCAGTGGCTCTGGAGCAGCCCTCTGCCCTGCCCTGCCCTGCCCTGCCCTGCCCTGGTGTGTGCCCTGCCAGTGCAGCTGGGGTCGGTCTCCATGGCAATTCCAGTCTTGTACTATCACAGTGCAGCTGGGACTGTGGTCTCCATGGAGGCTGTCCCCAGTTATGCGGGCAGGAGTTGCTGGGAAATGGAGTCCACTGTAGGCTGGATCCGGCCCATGGGCCAGATTTTGCCTGCCCTTGATTTAGTCTTTGCAACATAATGCTTAGTTATATAACAGTAAACACAATACAGTGTACATGGTTCTAAAAGTAGAAAAGGAATTAGTGTAATTGTACTTATTGATATTTTCTAATTTGTTTACCTTTATGTGAAATATGGTGCTGAGGAAGACAGCACATGAACTAAATATGGACTAAATTGATACTGTGTCCCATGGGATTATCTCAATTAAATTGGAGGGTACAGGGCTAGAATAAAGCTTTTACTTGCCTCTGTCCCAATGGGAGATCTTGCCTGTATCCCAACAGGAGATCTAAACAAGATTCTGTTACGCAACTTGCATATAAAGAAACAAGATGATTGCTGTACATAATCCTATCTGAAATGTAGCACCACCAGGCTGATTATATATCAGTATGTAGGTGGAATTTGAACATAATCTAAGTCTGCTGAGGGAGGGTCCTCTTCCTATCTCTAATCAATACAGTTCTGGTAATGACTAATATATGTGTTTATTCAGTTGGTAAATGATTGGGAAATTTTTTGTACATCAGCTACATGTATAGGGTAATTCCTTAGCATATGAAAAGGACAAAATATACTTCTCATTATTTTATCCTAATGGTAATGTATATAAATAGTTGAGTGGCCCATGTGGTGAAAAGATGATCGTGTAGTACACATTACAGGTATTGCATGATTAACTGGTTAATCACACAGTTACTTTGAAACCAGCTATACATACAAAGTAGTTCTCGCACCAGCTATAAAGTAGACCTAAAAATGTGTATTAATGTTTATACCTGGTTTAAAAAGGGAATAATATTTCCTTGTTCAGGGGTATGGGATCAGATCGATCAGTTGATCTATCTACTTACATGCCTATTTATCTATATGTGTGTGTAGATTCATAGATTAATAGACATTAGGGCTGGATAGGACCTCGGAAGATCATTGAGTCCAGCCCCCTGCCCCAGGGGCAGTAAGTCAGCAGGGATCATAAGATCCCAGCAAGATAAACATCCAAATGTCTCTTGAAGGTGTTCCAAGTAGGTGCTTGAACCACCTCCGGTGGCAGTCTATTACAAATCTTGGGGGATTGGACAGTAAAAAAAGTTCTTTCTTATGTCCAGCCTGAAATGGTCACAGAGGAGTTTGTGATCATTCAATCTTGTCATCCCATGGAGAGCTCTGGTGAACAGACGTTCCCCCAGATCCTGGTGAGCACTGCTGACAAACTTATAGGTTGCCACAAGATCACCCCTGAGCCTGCACTTTTCCAGGCTGAAGTCCCATGGCTCTCAGCCTCTCATCGTAAGGTCCGTTTTCCTGACCTGTGATCATGCATGTGGCTCTCCTGTGGACTCTCTCAAGCTTCTCCACATCCTTTTTGAATTGTGGAGCCCGAAACTGGATGCAGTACTCCAGCTGCGGCCTCACCAAGGCTGAGTACAGCGAGAGAATGATGTTCTGGGATTTGCTTGAGAAGCATCTATGGATGCAAGCGCGTTTTGCTCACTTTACTAGCTGTAGCATCACATTGATAGCTCATGTTCATCTTGTGGTCAATCATGACACCCAAGTCCCTTTTGTCTGTAGCACTAACCAGAGTAGCACTGTCGAGCCTATGAGCATGCTGCAGGTTTTTCCTCCCAAGGTGGAGAACCTTGCATTTTTTGGTGTTAAGCACCATCAGGTTCTTGTCCATCCATTTCCTGAGCCTGTCAAGGTCAGCCTGGGTCACCCTCCTGTCCTCAGGTCTGGATGCTTTACCTCAGAGTTTGGTGTCGTGTATGTGATAGTGAATATTCTCTGTTCTCAACAAAATTCTCATAGAAATCACTGGAATTTTAGGTGAAGAAGGTTCTTACATAATGGTCTCGGTTCGGTAACAGTATCAGCACAGCAGGCCTCAGAACCTTTTGATGTTCACAGGACTGTATATTGGCACAGGTATTTAACCTATGGGTCCCACTGCAGGGCTAGGAACTGTGGGCCTTATTCAAAACCCATGACAACTAGTGG
Organism: Alligator sinensis; assembly: GCF_000455745.1. Taxonomy (NCBI): domain Eukaryota; kingdom Metazoa; phylum Chordata; order Crocodylia; family Alligatoridae; genus Alligator; species Alligator sinensis. The sequence goes on along the minus strand of NW_005841939.1, from coordinate 815,324 downwards.
GAATATTTCCATTGGTTTCCATGGATTTACCATCATATTTTAAAAGAAATCTAGAAGATTAGATTCCCTCGTAGATGCATTGGATATGCGGTGGAAAAAATACAGATTTCTATAACTCTTCTCCCTATACTTGCACTTAAATGTGGGAATCTGAACATATGTTTCATGTATTTTAATAGTATTTATACACGTAAATCCTGGCATACTAAGATAAGACTTTTTACCTTCTTTGTACTTTATCTGGTGTAATGGGGGAGCAGGAAATACCTAGAATACTTATGGACAGCAGAAAAATGGGCTAAACAAAAAGGAAGGTGTGAAACCATTGGCATACTGCCAAGTCATGCTGTGCCAAAATTAGATTTTCAAATTATTTCTGTCATTTTCATGAACCCCATAATGCTTTGTGTTAAAAGTCCTAAAGCTCTCATAACCTGATCAGAAAAAGTTGGATGTTCTCATCCTGCAAGCCATTCTGGCATGCTTGGAAGCTGAGATACTTCAGCATATTGCAACCATTTGAAAAAACAAATGCCCTTCTCCTTGGCATATCCTGGAAAATATTTCCAATTCTGCACAAAATTATGAGGACAGATTTGAAAAGTAAAACAATTCATGCAGGAGTAGCTGTTAACTGCTCAGCTGGACTGATTCCTGCTTCTAGTGTTCCCAATTAATTTGCTTAATTTAACCTTTAAAAATGTCATTCCCTGCCCCTCCTGTAAAGATAACTGACAGATGTGATTCTTTTCTGGCTTTTAAGAAACTTATGCCTTTGGTTTGACAGTAGAAACTCTTTGGGATGACTGTGAAAAAGGAAAGGATACATGCAAATGCTATCTCCTGGGAACTACAGATAATTTTATGCCACTTATACGCATTATAATGTAATTAATTCCGTGCCTTTTACTCATCAGAAAATATGAAAGTGCAAAGTGTCATAGATAAAATTACTCAATACACCCTTTAGAATTGGCTGATGCATGTCTGTACTATTCACCACATACTGGAATTGTCGGCATCTGGTACTAATGAACTTTATAAATACCTCCACAAGTTTAAAAAATATACGATCTATCATGTTGACATACCTTTAGACTTTGCAGTTTTCACATTAATGAGCCTTGCATTATGTTAAAAACAAAGTTCTTTTTCATTCCTACTGACATTTCATTCGTAACTGTAGTGACCACTGGTACCATATGCAGATAACGGTGAAAAATGACAATACTAAATACTTTACAAATAAGTTTTAATTCATCGTATTTGCCATAATACAGAATGATGTAATTAGTAATGATTTTTAACTGCTTCTAAGAAGGTGTCGTGTATCAATTTTGTCACATGAATTAGTTGTTATGGCAGTAATATAATACCAATTATTCTTTGGAAGGCTGCATTAGATAAGTTCTATAATTAATCTGTCTTCTTGCTTTCCTTATTTATTTTGTCTGTAATTATTAATATACCATTATCATATATAGTTAGTACTTATTTAATTTTTCAGATATGCTTGTATAGATTATTTTGGACAGAATATATTTCCAAATGTTTTTATAGCTTTTTTTTTTCCTCCAATGAAAATAAGATGAGTTTACTCAAATTTTAATTAAGTATACTTCCATTGCATTAGTCACAGTTCTTTTGTTTTGTTTTTCTCCCAAAAAACATGTTCGTCAATAACAGGTTGTTTGCTTGCATAGTAACCTGATCTGAGTTGATGGTATTTACTAAGTGTGTGCAACTGTGTATATCCTCTTTAGATCCTTGGTCTAAGTACTGCCATGAAATTAATGCCATAACAAGAAATACATATATTTCATCCGTATTTAAGACCCCCAGTACATCCTTTCGGTTATCCCAGAAGTTCATTATTTGATGCAAAATACCTAGTTCAGAACTAACGTTAGTCAAAATCTCCTTTCATTAGATAGAGCTTTGATTATGGGGTGAAAGTTACTTCACCCATATCAAACCCAAGTATTTTCAGGTGTTGAAAAAGGGAAAACCAACAGTGTTACTTAATTTTTTTTAATATCTTTAATCACTTCTGTTGCTCTTATTCATAGATTGTAAGGGCCAGAAGGGACCTTGCAAGATCATTGGCCAGCTCATGTTCATACTGTGGTCTATTATTACCCCCAGGTCCCTTTCAGTCATAATGCTGGTCTGTGTGGTGCCACTGAGCCAGTAGGTATGTTGGGGATTGTTCTTCCTCAGCTGGAGCACTTTGCATTTCTGTATGTTGAACTTCATTTGGTTCTGATGAGCCCAACTTGCTAGCCTGTCTAGGATCTTCAAGCGTGACCACGCTTCCCCATAACTTGGTGTTGTCTGCAAACTTGGCCAGTGAGCTCTTCACCCCCACATCCAAATCATTGATAAAGATGTTGAAAAGAACTGGACCAAGCACTGCCCCTGAGGGTTTAAAGTTATACCTTGAAGTCTAGGACAGATTAGAGGAAATTAGGGCCTGGGCTGATAAGAAGTGCTCAAAATATAGCTAAACAGGGTTCAAAAGTCACAAGTTAAACTTCAAAAAGTATAAGATGAATTTAAAGATCAGATTTCCCATGGTTTTTCTACCCCCTAACTGGAAAATATGAACGCAAGCAAAGGAAAAGAATGCTTGTGCCTCACATTTTACCCAATATAAGGGAAAGGAGTGTAAGATGTCTTTAGTCATTCTTATGATTCTAGGCTGCTTCAAAGGCTGAAGAGGTTCTTGTAGTCATTCTGGGTGCCTATACATGAGTGCCAAGGCTGCCCTGATGTGCTGGAATTTCAAAGCATCAGAGCAGATTCAATTAATGTCCCAGGGTTAAACTCTCCCTCCTCCCCCATTGCAAGGTAGCAGTATGGGGAGTGCTTGCATATGTGGCATCACAGATGTGTCTGTAGCTCCACATACCACATGCCCATGCTCATCTGGATGTGGCCTAAGAGGGCAACCTGGCTCTGCATCTCCCTCAGCACTACAGCCTTCTCTCTCCTGCTCATTACCCTTCCTGGGGGTTTTAACTTCCTCTAGGGCCAGCCAGCCAGCCCCTGTCAGCTAGCCCAGTGCTCCTAGGCAGGCAGGCTGTTACCCTCTAACCCCCTGCAGCTGGGATTCAACCCTTAAGCTATGCATCTTGTTACAGGGAGATTTTATAGCAATCGTCAAATACCAGAAGGGTGATTACAGAGAGAATGGAAATAGGCATTTCTCTGTGACCTTAGGGGACTAATAGCAATGGCTTTAGGCTGCAGCAGAGGAAATTTAGGATGGAGATTAGGAAGAATTTACTGGCTATGAGGGTGGAATGGTCTGCCTAGAGAAGTTGTGGAAGTTTTCCAATTGCCTTAGAAGTTTTCAACAGCAGGTTAGATAGACACTTGGATGGGATAGTAATCCTTGACAAAACTGTTTTGTGTAGAGGGCTGGACTAGATGACCTTTTGGGATACCTTTTAGCCCTACTTTCCTATGATCCTGTATCAGGAACCTTCCCTTCCATGCCAGGACTTGTGAGACTGTTGCTAGTTCTATCTTTTAAAATTTGGACCACAGAAACGGGCTCTCCTCTTTTTTGCCTACTGTTCACTAACCATTCCTTGAAGCTTTTTTTATGCATACCCTGGATACTTTTGTGATTTAAATAATTTACAAATGTAGAGAGGCACGAGTCTTGTTTCTTCATTAACATTGTTCTCTAGGTTATTCTGCTGTTCTCTTAATATCTTCTTTAGTTTTATGATGCTTTGCATGTGTATAGCTATTGAATGCTTTGTAACAGCGGTTGACACTGATATGTCTTTGACTGAGTGATTTCATAAGCAGTCTTGATGATGAAATACATGTCACCTTCGCACACCTGTTCCCAATATCATTATGTGTCTAGAATATGGAAAATGATGCAACATGTGCTCTAACAAATATATTTAGAAGTTTCCTTGAAAACTGTTTTTAAATTTTAACTCAGAACTTGTGCTCTCTTATTACATGCTAGAGCAGCACAATTGTTCCATTTCACTAATACATTTCCAGTATACACATCTTCTTTCATAAGTTTCTCCTTCTTTCATAAGTTTATAGCATACCTTCATAGCTTTACTTTGGGTACAAATTCCAGAGGTTATGAAAGGAAACCCTACTTGAGGCTTCACTTTAGATAGATACTAATTTAACAGGATTTGTAGTCTGTTCTTCCTGATCAAAATAGCTGGCTTAACAATGACTTTGAAATGAGACTTGGTCACTGCCATGCCATAGAGAAAAATTCTAATTTAAGGCAAAGCCACGAGGAGAAGAATGTGCATAAGACAAACCACCCAAGGAGAAAGTCATTATGTCCTTTCAGCTGGAAGGACATCTGTTGCATCATTCTCCATAGTTAGATCAAGGATGGACAAACTGCAGCCAAGGTGTCAGAGGCAGCCATTGTGTGTGACATGAGGCAGACTGCGGAGAGGCTGGCAGCATAGGGCAGGGACCAGAAAGAGCATCAGATTAGGCAGGGAGCACAAGGCAGGAAACAAAAAGCAGAGCAACAGCTTGGTCAGGGAGTCAAAAGAGTTGGCACCGCTGGGTTATCATTATTCGATGATATTGGGTGTATGGGGTTAAGATGACTCATAGATTCATAGATGCCAGGGTTGGAAGGGACCTCAACAGATCATCGAGTCTGACTCCCCTGCCTAGGAAAAATTAGGACTCTAATTATATGAAATCACTATGTCAGTCAAAGGCAGAGTGACAAATTTACCAGTGGTAAATTAATAGCTAGAAGAGGGCTGGAATAGATGTTCTCTCTGTTCCCTGCTTCTTTCTACTTCAGTAAGTTGGTGAGTAGCTCCATTTAGTTCCAGGCCCGAGGACTTCAGGGATTTCTTACCTCTCTGAAAAGGCACAGTTGCCTCAGACACTGATAACTAACCATAAAATAGACAAAAAAAAAAAAAAATCCAAATAGCTGAATGTTTGCCCCATCTAACAAAAGTAATCAGATGTGAAACATTGGTCTTTTGCATAAAGATTTTACAGATAATCACACTTCTAACTCTTAAAGCTTTTTTGTGCAATTTTAATGCACATTACTGTCTGTAATTTTTCTTCGTAAAATAAAAGGATTTTTTACCTTGTTTTTGCATTTGACAGCAATTTAATTTCCTGGGGGCTTGCTTTATGAGAGTTTATTAGGATCCAGAATAGTTTCTTTGTCAAAGATTACTACAGTCAAGCACTGATGTGAAGAAGCATCTTCTCGAATTTTAAAAAAGAAATTAGTTGTTGTTTTTTATAAGGCAACTTTCAATCTCAATCTTTTCAGCTAGAGGAAATACCAGCTCTTAGCCAGATGACAAATGAGTCTGATGTATTTCCTGCTATTCACATGAAAAAGGATGCTAAAAAAATTGGAAGTTAAATCTATCAGTCACAAACAAATAGTTTCCACTTTAGACTACAGAAATATTAGCTTGGGAGATTTGAAGGGGAGAGGCAATCAGTCAGCTCTCTCAATACACCTATGTTATGCTTATGGTAAATGCTAGCATTTTAGTGACAGGTTGTTAGTGCTATTTGATTTCTATTATGATTTAGTTAACCCTTTATTGAGGCTAAGGGAACTGAAAACCCCTGTGCCAAAGGAAGTTGATGGTAACTTGCAATTACTATAAATATTTAACTCAAAAGAACTATGGCTACCTCATGCACTTTAAGTGCATTGGATTTCTCAGTGAAGAATGCCCTTTTCATGGTTATTGATTGATCTTTGTAAATTTTGCATAACACCTAGGTGCATAGTATAGATCAAATGCAATGAGACATTAAATTGAGTGGTTCTTGAAAGATGACAGTAAAGAGCCTCATTCTTTCTTTAACTTCCCAAAAGTTGTATGCAATTCTGCAAGATAATACATAATGAAAAAAAAAATTTTGGATAACCCTCCAAAGGCCGAGAACAGATGGACCTTTGGCAGGAGTAATTTTTCTTGCCACCCAAAGCAATTTATTTCTTATATTATCCAACATCTACCTACTGTGAGGCTCTTACACATTCCTTTGAAACATCTGGTATTGTTCATTGTCAGCAGCAGGATCATGGATTAGCTGGATTTTGTATTTAATCCACTCTGGCAGTCCCTATAGGCACTTCTCCATGACACAATGCAGTAATATTCAGGTAGAGTTGAAGTAGTTTAGAGATTAGAAGCACTATAGATCCACATCTATATAGCATGGAGCTCTGCCTGGGTTGACATTCTCTGCTTCTTGGCAGTACAGATTAGTTTGGGTGGAGGGCCAAATTTTTGTGGCTATACTGCTTCAGATTCCAGAGCCAGAGCTTGAAGATCTCATTTTGAGTACCTCTATACCATATGGGGTTGTGCCATGTAGACATAGCTCATGGGCATTTATACAAATACTTTTTTTTATCTTATCTTGTGATGCACCAGAGATCTGCTGCTTTGGAACAGACCTGATTAATTGAATCTGCTCTGCATTCAAACTGACATGCACTGTGCTGCGCTGCGTGCGGTTGTATAAGCAGTGAAATGCATATCAGTGTGCAGAAAATGGCAGTGGTGTGCTTTTGAACTAAAGCACCTCTGATGTGTTTTAGTTCAAAAGCATGCCACCACCATTTTCTCAGCACTGATGTGCATTTCGCTGCTTATACAACTGCAAGTATCGCAGTGCTGGGTGCTTTTCAAAGCGCCCAACACTGCGACACTTACATATGTAAGAATGCCCTCTGTGATTTAGACTCTCACATCACACTTTCAATATTGTTTTTGTGGGGTTGGAGTGGTGTAGCCATGAGGAGCCAGGTAATGTCCAAAAGGCAAGGTTTTTTTTTTTTTTTTTTGTGTGTGATATCTTTTATTGGATTAAATGTGTAAGTGGGAGATATGTTGGAAAAGTGTTGAGGTGTCAAGTGTTTTTTCCATGGGTTGAAACAAGCCTGAAAGCTTGTTCAACAGGTCTCCAAACTATATAGTTGTTCCAATATTACTTTTATTCCTAAATCCTATAGACTTCTGAAAATATTGTTCTTAGTCTAACTGATGAAACTTAATTAACAAAACGTTATGCTAGGATGCATGGACTGCTATAAAGACATAAGAACATAAGAGTTAAGACTGCAATCTGTTAATAATAATGAACCCTATAGATGTAGATCATTCTAAACAGGCAGAGGGTGTATGGAGGCAAAAGTACTTGAAAATTCAAAAGTATTAAAGGGTCCCTTTATCTAGTTAATTGTCTTGCTTCTCTAGTGGTAGTTGTCCTTTTGGTTGCACGATACAAATTCTTTTTCCTTTTCAGAAACTCATTCATCAGTAGCAGGCTGTTTGCTTGCAAACTGAACTGATCCAAGTTGATGGCATTTACTGCTATATTTACGGGAATATAAGATGACCTAGAATATAAGGAAACCCCTAATAATTAGATTCTATATGTGGAAAATTAATAAATCTCTTATATTTTTCTGGCATATGATGTAATTATTGGAGGTTTGCCTTGAATTTGTCCCCTTCCCATTGGTACAGCAGGGAAAATAAATCTGGAGGGGTCAGATAAGCTCCTTGCACTATGCCTCCTGCAACTTCTTCCCCCTTCAGCCCTTTTCCCCTCCTCCTTACTGTTAGATCCTACTCTCCCTAGGCACATGCAAGTGAGGGGAATATTTAAAAACACTGATCTAGAAATAAGCATACCTATAGTATTTTGCATATAGGCAAATCACTACATGTATCCATAGACTGTCATAGTTTATTGGCATGAGCCCCAGCAGAGTCAACCACATTTCAAACCATGGTGACTCCACAAGTCAGCACTGCTTAATGTGTGTATGTACTCCAGGTATCCCCCACAAAGGATCCATGTGCCAATTAGCCCCCACTCATGACTGGAACTGGGTATTCTTATCATGAGTCATGGGATACTCCAAGAACTTATATGCAGATGATGCATAGGGCAACCTGGTCTAGCTCCATCTTATGGTGGAGCCACACTAATCGTATGTGATGGGCTGAGAGATGGGGTGATGTACAGATTGTGGGTGAACTGTTTTGGGCCCCATTTGGTGAAGTTTACCAAACATTTAAGGCTGGTGAAGAAACAGGACTCATTAGAAATGGAAAACAGAGGTACAGCTCAACTGTGGGAGTGAATAGGGAATTGAAATGTATTCAATGTAGTAGCCCACCATGACCTGAAGAAGAGTTGGCAATGAGGGGGACTATGCACAGTGGCCATAACATGCATCTGTTTCAGATAGGTTTCACTAATCTTTTTTGTAGTTAGCCTAATATGGGCCACGAGTTTGTGATCATGCTCCATGTTGGTTGCATTTAATCAACTTCAAAGTTGGTTTCCAACATGGTAAGTATTTGTAACTGTGCATATCCTCTTTAGATACATGAGTAAATATTGCTATAAAAATAAATGTCATAACAATGACTACATATGTTTCATCTTTATTTAAGATCTCCTAATATATTCCCTTAGTTATTCCAGAAGTGCATTATTTGATGGTAAATACTTTAGTTCAGAGCTAACTTTATTCAAAACATTTCTCATTAGATAGAGCTTTGATTTTTGGTTGAAAATTGCTAATATTAAACCCAAGTATTTGCACGGATTAAAGGCTAAGGAATCCGTGGGCATGCCTACACATGTATTTGCATGTGCCTAAACTTAATTCACTGTTACGGCGGGGTCCTACAGGAGGGCCGTGATCTCCTTAAGGCCCCTTCCTCTGTGCCAAGTCGGCTCAAGGGCACCCTCCGATTCTCGTCCACCACGCCTTTGATGTTGTAATATATATTAGGGAGGCTGCCTCATGTCTTCATGGACACGGTCCGTTGTAACCTCTGGTCCTGTAAACTCCCGGACCCCTCGTGGGTCTTGTCCTGCAAACGGGTGCTTCGGGGCACCCTAGCCTTATGGGCTATGCGTGGCTCCAACCACCCCTCATATCACATCCCACGCCTCGCAGTTGGGATAGACGTTGTTCAGTCTCTCTCTCTCTCTCTCTCTCTGCATACACGCCCATCTCTCAGTCCTTCTCGGTAATGCCGCCCCCTCCTGGGGCTCTCCACACCCACTCTGGGCCTCTCTGTACGGTTGCCCTCTCTCCGGGCCTTCTCTGGTACCACTATGGGCCTTCTCAAACAAACCGCCCACTCCTAGGGCTCTCCATGGCCGCACTGGGCCTTCTCAGTCTAACAGCCCTCTCTCGGGGCTCGCCAGTAAGCTGTCCCCTTCTCTGGAGCTCGCTATGCCCGCACTGGGGCTTCTCAATAGTGCCCCTTCTCTGGGGCTGGGGTCTATGCACCCCATATGCCACACCCTCACTAGCACTGGGGTCCCCACACTACTGTGGGCCCCCTATGAGGCCTCCTCCAACCCCTGATAGCCTCACCCAAACCACCGGTGTAAAAACAACAAAACACAAGCCTCTGGGCTGTAACATAAACATAAGCCACCTGGCTATAACATTGCTCAAACCTCAAGAGCTGCTATAAGCTGTACCTGTGGTCAGGCTTCTTCCCGTATCCTAGCTTAGGAAGCTCCTGCCTCTCTGGCTACTGGCAGGGAACTGCTAGCCTGGCCTCAGCCCCTGGGCCTTTGAGGGCCAGGCCCTGCCCCTTCCGGTCAGCTGACCTCCTGGTTGCCCTGGGCAACCCACAGCTGTGCTCCTTACTCCCTGTCAGGGCTCTCTCCCTGGCAGTTTCCCCTCTCTAGGAGCAGGGCACCTCAGTGTTCTGCGACATGCACCTTTCCTTAAGGTGTATTAAGGTGATTTAGACATGCATCTACATGTGGATGCACTAATGTGCATTAAGGCACGTTAAGTTTAGGTGTGAAAAGCTAAGTTGCAATAGTGCACATGCAAACACATTAATGCACATTAACACTGCATCTATCCATTGATGCACACCACATTAATGCACATTAGCGCATCTATACTTGCGCTAATGCAACTTAGCTGTTTGAGCCTAAATCTGATACCTGCTTCATGAAGGTATCAAATTTAGGCTCACATAGCCTTAAATTGCCATTTTTAAGGCACATTAAGGGTGTGCACATGTAGACATATGCCCTTAATGAGCCTTAAAAATGGCAATTTTAGGCTAAGCCCACTCAAGAGGCATGTGTACATATGCCCAATTAGTGGGTAATGATGTTTTAAAAAATAAATCTGTATATCCTTAATCACTATTGCTGCTCTTATCATGAACATGCAATCTTAAGCGTTGAAGTTTAGAACAGACCAGAGGAAGTTAGGGCCTGGTCTCATTTAGTCCCTATGAAATGAAACAGTACTGTCAAGGAGTATTCAAAATCGGACAAGTAATGTTTGAACTGCAACCTGTTAATATTCTTCTGGTTGCAGGTCTGTTCTCTCATGTGCTCCTGGGAGGTTCATTTCATTCTGTCAACCAGAAACGTGATTTATTTCTCTCTCATGCCTGTCTATTATGTGCCTTGGGGATTACTTCTCCATACATACTCGGACGAGGGTTCCCTTCTTGAATTCACTTCCTGTTCCAATTCCAGCCCTTAACTGCCCACACATGTACATTCTTGAAGCACCCCTCTATGTAGTGGCTTTTCCAGTCCCATTGTCAAGATGAAAACTCCTTCAGCTTTGCTTTCTCTTCCTACCATTTTCCCTATCTGTCATCTGTTCTGGGAAGCTGCTTCATTCCCTCTGTTATTCAAAGAAGAAAGGACCTGCTTTCTTGATTAATTTACTTGTACAGAATTTTGACTAAGTGAGAGGAAGATGGTCTCATTTTCCTTACATGACTGGATTGGCCTAGAAGGTGTCTTTTGGGGTGTCCATCCTTCAATCAAGTCTGAGGTTATGCCACCAGGAAAAGAGGTTTGTGAAGAGCTTACATTTTTATTGGTTGCCAAACTGAAAAATAAAACGAAGTAGTGCCCCTCCCCACTTCCCCTTTGTGCCATTTGAACCTTAGGGCATTTGTACACATGCATGTGCCCCAGTGCCAGGAACTTTTAAAAGAGCCCGGTGCTGTGGCGTACACATTTGTATAAATGGCAAAAAGTGCATCAACATTGAAGGGGTTTTAGTTCAAAAGTGCACTGCTGCCATTTTCCATGCGCTGATGTGCATTTTGTCATTTATACAAATGCATGTGATGTAGTGCTGGGCACATCAGCTCTCATGCTCTGCAGACTTGATTAATCAAGTCTCCTCTGACGCACTAGATTTCTGGCACATTGGAGCAGACAAAGGTACATGTATAAATGCCCTTAACTTCTGATGAATTTTTGGTGAGGTGAAAAAAATAAAAAGAGTCAAATAACATTATATTCAATGCAAAACAAAATATTTCACTTAATTTCCTTGTATTTTTAATAAAATAAAAATAAAGGGCTAGATTCACAAAACCAGTGCAGGGAGGAGTTTTTCCTTCCCAACTCCCAGAGCTCAGTGATTTGGGCCTACACTTAGAATAGAAGATAACCTAGTTCAAGTTGCTTCCCCATAATGCTTGGAGCAGGACCTCAAAACCCGGGCTTCTATCTCCAAGAAGCTTCCCTAACAGCTGGAATATTAAGGTATTTTTTTATTCTATTCTACTTTACAGGAAAACAAACACTGTGGAAATCTACAATGCAGAACTCTCATTTTTAAAGGCTTGTTACCCATAATTCATCAGAAATTTCTGAATGAAGGAATCCTTTTCTCAAGATAACTGAAATTTGCTATAAATGCTTCTCTCTATTGGTTAGATGATGACTGACTACGTACCATAGTATTACTGAGGGAGTGAATCACAAACAGCTGCAGTACTTAATATATCCAAGAGGAATACAAAAGTAGTTGAGAAACAATATCTTCAAGGAGCCTTTATGTACAAATTATGATGTATGCTGTTCTGTATAAGGCAATCTTTCCTGCACTTTCCATGCAGCTGAATCAGTTATCCCTCTCAAGGATAATGTCAAGTATTTCCTGTTGTTTGTGTAACATAATACTGCCTTCCTTTCCTTGCTCCCTTAATAGCAAGTAGCATGTTAGGTATAAGCAGTATAGCTTCCTTCCCAATAATACTTCTGAAGCTCTTAAGAAAAAGTGTTTTTTGTTCTCCTTGTGCCATCCAGGTAAGGCCTCTGCCTACTCCTACAACTGAACATTTGTAGAAATTATAAAGGGTCCTTCAAATGTCTCCAGCAGCACAAAGTAGCTGGAAACTTCCCTGAAGGGCACAACCAAGGAGTTCCTTAACACAAGAACCTTCAGAAAATGAAGAGTTGCATAGCTCACTTCCACTTTTTCAAGAAAGAGGCCAGGATGGTTGGTTTCAAAGGTGAAGTGGTGCAGGGCATAGGAATCGCACAAAATTCCTCTAGATCTTGGGTGCATAGCTGTGGCCGGCAGTGTCTGAGCAATTTAGGATATCTCTAAATTACGTTGAGAGCCACTCTGCTTTCAACTGGCCAAGCACCAGGGATATGGAAACATGGGTTAATACTAATGGTACCTGAACACTCATCCCTATTCTAATTAAACAGACTAAATATTCTAAACTAGGCATGTTCCTTCCTTCACTTCTTTCCTTCTGAAATCTCTCTAGTGTTTTGTCAGGTTTTTTGTTTGTTTGTTTGTTTTTTTAACAATTTTCTGCTTCTGGGAATAGCACATTCTTTTTTTTATGGGTGTTTCAGCATTTTCATTTCTAAACAGCTCTAGAATTGAGATTATTAAAATGAAAAATAATGGCAATAAATACTCTAGCTTTGACATATTTGAACCTAATGACATTTAATTCAAGTTTGTATGTATATCTGAATGAATGTTTATATTGGTGCTTATTTGAAATGAGTTACCTGTTCCTACTTTATGTCTAACCAGATGGTTCTCTTGTTGTTTGTGTAGATACACATTTTTTTTTCTTTAATTCCAATTTTAGTGAATTAACTCAAGGCTACCAGTGTTCTGGGGGAAAATGCCATAGTGTGGCTAATTTCACACAAAATTAAATGCCCTTGTCTTGAAGGTGGATTTTGACAATGTTGGAATATCTCTGCTTTGTGCTTTAATAATTACTTTTAGTGTCTGCAGGCATACTTTTATATTCATTTTCAAATTTCTTCATTTCTTTTCCTACTTCCTACTTGCACTGATTCCTATTTCTTTTTTTCAGGACTTCTTGGCAGTTATCTCTGTACCGTTTTATTTAATCCTTGACCAATCTTGCTGCACTGAACCAGAATATTTTTGAAGTATGAATGTGAATGCTAATGCCATCACTACAAAGTTCTATTTACATTATTAGCATGCACATTATAAAACTTAGCTATTCCTGTGCAAAGGGAGGCTGGTGTAATGTAGTTTGTCTGCATTGTTTATTTTACTTTACAAACTTAACTTTCCCAAACTAGAAAATATTTGGATTTTCTGCTGAAGCCTAGCGTTTGGGGCTCTCAGCAATAATATCTGACTGAATGCAAGAAGTATGGTCTGGTGATTAAAACTGAAGTCTGAGAGTCAAGAAATCTGAGTGATATTACTACAAAAGCTGTGCCACAAACATGCTGTTTGACTTTGATCAAATTACTTAGGCTCAGATTCTATTCTATTTATTTGATGTGTGAGTAGATTTAGGCACCCAAGTGCTATTCTATTCTATGTTGCTCAAGTTGCTAAAAAACTGTTAATACGAAACTTGAGTAGGACCCCTCCTTTTCCTTTTTTGGGTCTCAGCTTTAAGGGTTAGATGATTCTGGGTGTGTTTACATGGGATGCTTACTGTGCATTAACTTAATAATACTGCACAGTAGCATGGTGGTTAAAAACCATGCTAATAGCCATGCTAATTGCGCAGTGTTATTAGGCTAATGTGCAGTAAGCATCACAAAATAAGTGTGTGCCGGCACTAAAGTTAGTACTTTATTAAGCAAGTACTAAACTAAATGAGCAGTATCTAAGTCACATTAATGAACATGTAGATGTGCCTGCAATGTTACAAAAGCAGATTTGATATGAATTTTCAGGGACTTAAACAGGGTGGAATAAAATGGCACTTACTACCTAAGTCCACTTGGTTTCCCAATACATGGATTTGAATCTGGTCTTTAAACTCTTTGTGCCCTGGTCCCTTTTTCTGTAAAAGTGGGATTGCAAAGCCTACCTTAGAGGTACATTGTGAAACTGAATTCTTTAAATATACACAAAATATTTTGAGATCACTAAATCAAAATTTTAAAAAGTGAAAAATATTAAATCATATCAATTCATATCTATAGTCTTCAGTGACTTTTTCATAAAGGTGATCTCTAATCTGCATACAATGATTGATTTTTATGCATGCTCACACACACGCACAAGTGTACTACGGCTGTGTGAAACAGCACCGTTCTGTTTCAACTTCTGTTTAGCTATTTTGAAGGGACAGTGTTTCATTTTGCTGCTTCAAAGCATTGTTTCATTTCATTTCGTCGAAACTGTTTTGCTGTTTCGAAGCTGTTTTGATCCATTTCAATGTTTTGCACATAGGCTATAATGGGGAATCATGAAAATGACTATAACTTTGTAATTTCTTTCCTGATTCAAATGAAAACAGCAGGGAGGGTAGCCCCCGCTGAGGCCACAAAGCCTGTCATGTTTCAAGGAGATAGGTGCAGGGGTTTGTGGGAAACTGCACCTCAAGCTGCTGACAAGCAAAACTTGTGACATGTATGACTGTGTGTGTGTTAAGGCATGCCCACTGGTGCTGGGGCCTATACATGACACGGTAGCAAGCCCTAATGTGGCTTCCTCCTCCCCTACAGCCTCAGTCCAGTCCACCACTAAATAACAACAGGTAAGCAGCACAGTAGCACTAGCATCTCAGGCAGCCAAACTGTCACAGAGCCTTTCTTTCCTTTCCTGCAGGAGCTTCTTCTCCAGCAGCTGCCAGAGAACTGTCCCTGCCAGCCCCAGCCCTGGGGCTTAGATGTGCCCAGGGCCTTGCCTCTTTCCAGTCAGCAGCCCAGGGACAGGTGCTAGGAGTGTAGGTTGTAGCTGTGTTGGTCTAATGACATGGCACTGGCAGACAAGGTTCTTTGGGTCAATCTGGTATCTTTTAGTAGACCAACTGAATAGTTGGAGAAATATATCTTAGCAAGTTTCAGGTTGAAAAATTTTTTGTCAGGATGAAGAAGCACCTACAGTTGGTGTGTGTGCTTTTCCTGGATGGAAGGATTAGTAAAGAAGTCAGAGGCTGGCATGCAATGCAGGCAAGAAAGCCAGTAGGTGAAAATAGAAACGGAGGTGTCAGGGGGTGAGGGACAGGCTGAGGGGGGGCGGGGGGGAAATGTAGCAGGTAAAAGTGGAGAGGTACCTGGAGAGTCAGATGTCTGACAAATGCCCTGAAGGAAAATATGTAGGGACATCAAGCAACAACTGCACACCAGAATGAGCGCACACCAAAAATCTATCAGAGAAGAACACCCAACTACCTGTCTCCAATCTCTCAGGCCTGATCCTCAAAGGGAATTTAAAAACCACTTTTCATAGACGAGCCTATGAACTTCACTTCTTCAACCTCCTGGATACAGAAACTCATGGACTCAATATAGACATTGGAATTCTGACACACTACAACCTGCCGGATATCTGACTCCCCAGGTAAGTTTCCACTTTTATGTGCTACATCCCCCTTCCCCCACCACCCCAGCCTGTCCCTCACCTCCTGACACCTCCATTTCCGTTTTCACTGACTGGCTTTCTTGCCTGCATTGCATGCCAGCCTCTGGCTTCCATCCAGGAACAGCACACACACACACCACCTGCAGGTGCTTCCTCAGCCTGATGAAGGGTTTTTCAACTTGAAAGCTGGCATCTCAAGCAGCTAAACTGAGCTCACCTGGAGCCTCACAACTCCACTGCAAGCCTCAGGCCTGTCAAAAATGTGATGATTCTGGGCTTTTCCCAGCCAGGACTGTGCATGCGTGTAGTGGCTGGCGGTTATAAGGCGCTTCCTATCTGCGTTTCACCAGTTCAATGCTGGAGCTGCTGTGCTGCCGGCAGTCCCACCAGGCCTCCCAACCCTGGCAGGGTGCAGTTTTAGTGGTCATGCCCAGGACCTGGGGTCTCCTCTTTACCCATAGACCCAGCCCATACCTCCAAGTTTGTCCTGGCATGGGAGCTCAGCAGGGACATGTTCTTCCCCTGCTGGCTGGTAATACAATAAGTGCCCACTTCAGCTCTGAGAGCAGGACATTAAATGGTTGTGAAACCCAAGGGTAAAAAAAAGAAGGAAGTGCGGACAGAGTGAGGAGGGTGTCACTTGCTCCATCTACACATAGAGCTTAGGGAACCCCAGGACCAGGAGGTTCACCTTCAAGAACACCAGCTGCTTCACCAAATCAGGATCCAAGCAGGTGTGGTGGGGTGTCACTACATCCCCATCAATGCTGAACACCCTCTCACTTGGAGCACTGGCTGGTGGACGGGACAGGTGTTCCTGGGCAACCGTGGTCAGAACTGGCTGCGGCTTGCCAAGTAGGCAAAGGGGTCACACAGCAGTGGCTCCCTGTCCTCAGAAAGATAGGCAGCCACTAAGGCCTGAGTGCTACCTGCCTGATGGTGGGGTCTGGTGCCTCTGGACCCCACCATGGAATCCATGCCCTTGGCCCACATTAGCAGCACCTGTGGTGGAGGAGACTGGCTGGTGGATGGCATGCTGGCAAGGGACAGTGGATCACCCTCCACCTCTGCCCTTCTGCTTCCTTGACTCCGTTCACCAGCACCTCCATCCACTGATCCAGTGTTTTGCTGCTGTATACGTTGATGCACCCCTTCACCCTTGGGTCACACATGGTGGCCAGCACATGGAGTGTACTGGACTGCAAGGGATCAAACCATTTCCTGATGCCTTCCTTCAACTGCCTGACCAGTGCCTACATGTCTGGTGATAGTGGCTTGCCCCAGGCAGGAACAGCGATCCCCTGGAGCTTCTCCATCTGGTTCTGAAGTTCCTCACTATGGGGATCACCTGGCAAAGAAGGGAATCACCAGTGCTGAGGCTCCTGGTGGCCTCAAGGAAGGGCTTGAGGACCACCAAGATCTGGGAGATGTTATCCCACTCAGCTCTGTTAAGGGGGCCACTGATCCCAATCTCTCCAACCAAGGCCATCTCATGGATGGCCTTCTATTGCTCCATCAGCCTCTTGAGCATCAGGTTCCTCTGCCTGTTTGTCCTGCAGCATCTTGCCCACCTTGATGCTTCAGTGGAAGTAGCCTGCTACCTTCCTGTATTTGGAAATGAGCTTACTGGTGGTGTGGGCATCATCACCGGCAGACCTGTCCCCCGTCAAGGTGTCCCTGACAATGAGGTGGAACTTGTGTGCCACACAGTGGATGCTAACAAAATTGACATCACAGACCACCTTGACCCTATTGGTCCTATTGTTGGTGACCATGAGCCCACAGGTGAGCTTGCCTTACCCAATGAGCCATCCCTGCACTGAGTGGTTCATGATCCCCATGATCTTGGTTGCCGTGTGGGACTCATCCATCACCTCGGTCTGAAGAAGAGTCCACTGATGGCCTGACTGGTCACACCAGTGCCCTGTGAGGAAGAGCTAGGCATGATCTCCACCCAGACTGCTCCAGCTGTCCGAGATGAAGTGTAAGGCCACCTGAGGACTTGCCTCATGCAGCTCCTCCTTGAAGTACTCCCTGCATGCCTCATACAGGGAGGGCACCACCGTCTTGCTGAAAGTGGTGTGGGTGGGCACTTGGTATGATGGGGCTACGAGCACCATGAGCTGCCTGAACTCTGGCCGCTCAACTAAGGAGAAGGGCTGGCCATCTACAAGCATCTCCCCAGATGCTCAGAGTGATCTCGCTCATCTTTGCAACACCTCCCGCTTGCTGTCTGCCTTTCCCCTCCTGTTCCAGGGCACCTTGCCTTTGCTTTGGGGGGACAGGAGCTTTGGAGTGAGAGGGGGACATTTTTCTGGGCACACTCCCCCTGATGCCAGGCTGCAGAGGAGCAAGGACAAAGGTGTTCTACAAGCATCTCCCCAGATGCTCAGAGTGATCTCGCTCATCTTTGCAACACCTCCCGCTTGCTGTCTGCCTTTCCCCTCCTGTTCCAGGGCACCTTGCCTTTGCTTTGGGGGGACAGGAGCTTTGGAGTGAGAGGGGGACATTTTTCTGGGCACACTCCCCCTGATGCCAGGCTGCAGAGGAGCAAGGACAAAGGTGTGATGCCTGTGGAGATGCATCAGCATCCCCGTGGTGCTCATGTGGTTTGTTCCCTTACCCCAGCTGGTTTTGGCTCAGCAGTGTAGGCAGATAGTATATGTGGGACCATCTGCCAGCTCAAAATGATCCCAAACCACATTACCTGCTTGCTTCTGGGGTGCAGGTGCATGTGTGAATGCTGCCTTTTCCTCCTCCTCAGCAGGCAGAGGCATAGCAACAGGAGGAGCAGACTCAGCTGAGCCACTTGCCCAGCCCCCCTGGGAAGCTGCTGCAGTGCCCCCGAGCGGAGAGCCTCCCCTTACAATCAAGCACCCTTGCAGACATTTCTCAAACTATTTACAAGATTTAATTATTTACATCATAATAAATAATCATTAAATAAGCACATGGATATACTGTCTAATAAACCCTCAAGAACTTATTTACACAGTCTCTCACTTGCACATGGTGTACTGGGGATCCCGTGTGCACTGCCCCTGGCGGGGTATCTCGGAGAGCGGGACTGTCTGTGTCCCTGCATGTGGTCTGTGGACGCTCCCTGGCACTGGCATCCATCTCCATGCTCCTGGGGTCTCTGAGCAGCAAGCAGCGGCTCCTCTGCAGTTCCTGTAAGACAGCCTTCCCCTGCCTTTTCCCCCCTTCCCTGGTCCTGCTGTGAGCAGTGTCTGGGCTGCAGGCTGTAGCAACCCTCCTGCCCCACACAGCCTCACAGCCCCAGCAAATGCAGCCCCTCCCTGGGCTTTGCCTGCCCCTGGGGCTCCTCACCCCTCAGGGAAACTAGGGCAGACTCCGGCAGTCCCCACCTCCCCCTGGCTCTGCTGTGCTCACCCCACACTGGCTGCAGTCAGGTCTCTCCAGACGTGGGTTCTCCACACCAGCCATCCCTGCCTGCTCCTGCCACCACAGCTTCTCTACTCTACTCCTGCAGGCCTCTCTCAGGGGCTCTCCGAGGGACCACTGCGCTGAGACACTCCATCCGGTCTCCAGCCTGTCTCTCAGCCCCCTCTCCCTCTCTAGTTCCCCCCCCCCGGGCGGGAAAAACTGCTCCCCTTTTTATCCAAGTCTCTCAGCCAATCCCAGCTCAGGGCCCTTCCCGGGCTTTTGCTAACAGCTCTCTTTCAAACTGTGCTGGGGTTACATCACCCCTCCCACTTCCAACAGGGCTGCTCCCAAACAGCTTCACTTGCCTTCAGAGCCTACAGTGTCCCCTCAGGGACAAACTCTCTCTGCCAGGCAGCTCTTCCCCTTCTGTTCAGGTCGGTCCATTTTTTAAAGGCTGCTACATGAGGGAGGAGACCTAGCTCTAACAGAAACTTGAGTGTTGTGGAGCACAAACTAAGATGATGGTCCTCCTTCCCCAGAATTTCCCTTGCTAGTGCACTCAGATCCAGCTCCAGGTCCAGCTCTTCCTCTGGCATTGGAAGGCTCAGCATGGGAAGTGAAATGGGGGTGGAGGAAACTGTCATACTGGTGCTCCTGCTTGTTGTTATGGTGGTAGTGGGGGGTGTTATGGCTGGTGCTCTTGTTGGGGACGCAGACTCAGGCACAGGAAGTGGCACTGGCACTGCTCCCCTCTCCTTGCTGCTTGTAGAACTAGTGGAAGCCTCATGCTTGCTTGTAGCAAAGAGGCTGCATCTGAGTTTGGGTGGGGGGGCGGGGAGGGACTTATAGTTCTCCCTTAACCCCCTCTTCTGCCCCTCCAGCAGGCTTCATAGTGTGTCTCATAGTGTGTTCTTGGTGCTGGAAAAGCTGTGTGTTCTTCTGTAATGTAATATGTATTTATGTAATATATATAGATAATTGTATGTATGTATTTATGTACTAAATAAAATATATAAATGTATGTATATGTCCCTGTATGAATTGTATATTATAATATGCAATATATGCTATGCCTCCCTGCACAGTGAATAGAACGCTCACTGAGAGAGAAAGCACAGATTTATTTTCTGGGGGGAAGGATCAAAATAGACTAACAAAAACACAAAGAGGATTTTGGGGGAAGAATAAACTGAAAGGAATGAATATAATAATAAAGGGTATTAGGAAAGCAAGAGGTATTGGATCCCATTTGCTAGTAACTGGTTAGCAAATAGGAAGTGATAGCCTTTCTCTGACGCTGCTAAGTGGCTGGAAGACACAGCTCAGTAAGCTGACCCTGAGGCACAGAGAGAGCTCTGTTCAAACAATGCTTTTTATGCTGTTTTTCCGTCCCTTCCCCAGAGCTCTGGGATTGGAAAGGACCTCAGGTAGGATCACAGTCTCTGGCCAGCTACACATGTCAATATCAGAGTAGTCCTTCCCCCACCCCTTCCCCTTCCCTCTCCTTAGTTTCTCTTGCTGCAAGCAAGCCCAGCTTTGAAACTTGAAATATTTCAAAATTTTCTAAACATTTTGAGTGCCCTCATTTCATTTCAAGGTTGTTTCGAAGCTTTTTGTTTCTTTCAATTTTGCTGTTTCAAGCTTGAAACGAGTCAAAACAGCATTGAAATGAAATACCCATTGAAATTTCAAACAGCCCTAGCATGTACACACATGCGTGCATTCTACTTCATGTATAGAGTGCTCTGGTTTTTCAATCCCAAGGTCCATTCCTACCCTTTTGAATAGATTCTGCAATTACATTTTAATTACTGGCACTCCTAATTGTGTCTGGTAGATATATTTTGATACTGAAATGAGGAATGGAACATGTTTTTCTTCTGAAAAGAGAATTAAAACATCTACCATTAAAACCTAAATATTTTAGTAGTTTTTTTAAATTTCTGTATAGTTTGTCACAACAGTGTGTCATTTGCCAAATTACCTATCAAGACCTGTCTTATTTGCTTTATTTTATTAAAAATCGTGGCTCAATAATGTTGCACAAATTGCTAGTTTCGTGCCCCTGGAGGCTTTCTCCAAATACCTCAAGGGGGAGTCACACGCTCAGGCCGGGTCCATTATAAGTTTATTGATTGCGCAATCGATCGACAGAGGGGTTAAGTAACCCAAAACAGAGTCGACCCCCAGTCTTTGTCTGAGGGTCTTTTTATAGCTTACCTAAACAAAGAATTGTAGCGTGTCTTACAACTATTGGCAGTTTCACAATTTTACCGTTACGTCTAAGTTTCCACAGGATGTCAGGGCCTTTCAAGTTAGACTCAACTTATTATGGGATAGAGGATGGCACATGCGTGTTGGGGAAGCTGTGGTAAACTCAGTGTCCTTTAGTAACCCCTTATCTTCGTGTAACTCTAGGTCATTGAACAGGTGCGATTGTGAAACTCTATGTGCAAAGCTGCCTTTAACCTATATGCAGAAGCTATTGGCAAGCCATGTTGTATACAGAAGCATATTGCAAAAATAAAGTATCATGTCTAAATTTAGGCCTTATGTCTAAAATCTAACGTATTTGTACTACAATAACATCCGATGCTACATAGACGCTAATATCAATTTTGTCTCAAATGGATTTTTTCCTCTGTACAGACAAAACATTTAATTAGGATCTAGTTTTCCTCTCAGATGGAATATATCAGGCCACCAAGATACTCCCAAATGTTGAGTAGAATATGGTTGCTTTATTAATTTTGTTAACAACAGTTTATACTAGAAGACTCTTCTGCAATTGTGTAAAAAGACAGACAAAACTGTCTGGAAAAACACATTGCCTTTGTTCTGTCATAACAATTTTATGGCTGCACAAAGTGAAAGCAAATGGACATCTTTGTCCTTTGTTGTGACCCACTTTTTCATGGGAGATATTTATTTGCATTATGGTGGGAGAGAGCAGGCAGCCCACAGCTGCTACACTCTCCAGCTGCCCTCGGCAGTTGCTCCCAGGGTTTGAGGGGCCTGGTTTTGCACACCCAGAGAATTCCTGCACAGGATCAGGTCCCTCAAGCCCTGGATGTGCCTACCTAACTTTCCCTGACTGGCAAGGATACAGGTTTTCCATAATTTTCACATGGAAAAATACAGATTTTCTCCTTAAAGGAGAAAATAATGGATTTTCCCCTTTAAAGGAGAAAATAATGGATTTTCCCCTTTAAAGGAGAAAATAATGGATTTTCCCCTTTAAAGGAGAAGACTGTGGGAAACCATGGGTTTGTAAATAATGCTGGGACATGGAACATTTACAGACAACTTGTCAACAGTCAACAAGTGATAGCCTCAGCAGAAATCTGGAGTGTGGCTTGTTACCAAATCTGCCCATTACTTTGGGGTGTGCTCATTTATTAGGGATAGTTTCTAGGGTCTTGGTGATTCTGTCAATGTGCTGCTTGTGTTACTACACGGAGCTGTATCTCTCCCTTCTGCAAGCCCTCACCCCGAGTGGAGCTATCTTGCAGGACTCAATCTCAATGGGACTGGGTTCCTCCAGTCACCAAATCAGTCATACACACAAACACACACAAATTAACGTGACACGCCTGACCTGGCCGGGCTGATCAGCATGGACAGGCTGACACCCTCATATGCCAAGAATCAGTTCATAAGAGCAACAATAAAATGCAGTCAGACACAAGCACACAGGTAAACAGAATCCCTCTGAATCCGGCTGGGTGTCCAGCTGACACCCTCATGGGCCAGCATTCAGTTCATAAGGGCACGTCTGAGTCAAACTGGGTCAATCAGCCTATACAAGCTGATCCCCTTATGTGTTTCAAACTCAGCACGTCCCAATCTTTGGCCTCTTGATGAGCAGACCCCACAATAATTTGGGCTTCACAGGGATCTTTAGCATAGGTAAAAGAAGCGTTGCTGCAGAGCACGGGAGGAAAGAGAAGCAGAGAAGGAAAAATATACCCAATTACTACCAGTTTGACTATAAAAGTTATTTATTGCTAAGCATATGAAATATATAATAGTACTAGTAGTAATAGACATGCAAAAGAAAAACAAACACCAACAATGACAATACTACCCTGGTTTCACTAAGTATTTGGGGAAACTTAGCTCAAGCTTAACTGATACAGTTCAGGTTCAGAAGTTTATGCCTAGAAAGAAGACAGAGAACGCTGGGATCTCACCTAGTCCACGGTACTCAGGCTGCAAAGCTGACAGGCACAGTCTGTAGCACAGTCCTTGAAGGGAGAGATGATCTGTTCTTCCAGCGTCCCAAGAACGACAGGGGATGGTGTCAGCACAGGGGTTTTCTTCTTCTCCTTCTTTCCTCCTGCTTCTACTTCTTTTCCTTCCTTTTCCTCTTCCTCTTCTCCCTCTAGCAGCACACACACTTACAGATTTTTATACCCTCAGTTCAGCTGCTTCGAAGCACCCTCAGTAGTGTAAATCATTGTCTTTTCTATTGACAAGGGGTTATCTGGTTTGGACCATCTCAGGAAACTGATTGATAATCAGGAAACACTTAAGATTAGGGAGTAACCCAAATACTTGGGAGCCAGCTTGAAATTCCTATGGGTGGCAGATATACTGATGGGATATCTCATGGTTTCTTCAGGAACAATAGATAGCTTGCAGCATCAGGATTTTGGATTTTTACTTGTTGTGCACAAGCCTCAGCTTAGCATGACTTTTCCAGATCTTACTATAGTCTTTTAACAGACTTAAAACAATTATTGGGGTGCTCATAACCTTTTGTGGAGAGGACTCCCACCAGTCGTCTCGGGAAAGATATGACAACACCTGGGATTAGGGCTCCAGCAGGCTGGATGCTGTGATGAACCCTTAACCATTGTTCAAATGTTGCCCATACCCCCTCTGACTCGGTCTCTTGCCTCAGCATTCCCTAACCCGGCAACCGAGTTTTAGTCAATCAAGTTTAAATAGGCCTCCCATAGTGGGACCGGGGAATGTACGGCCCGAGATGCCTATTAAACTTAGAGCTGTGTGTGTGTGTCTGGGGGGGAAAAGTCCTTAGTAAATCCAGATTAGAACTGGTCTGATAAATGCTGAGCTGGGTGTGTGTGAACATGGGTTGATTAACATTGGAAGCACAGATTCCCCATCATGCAGTGCTCCCCTGCTTCTCTGGTCCCAGAATTCACTGCAGTCTCTGCTTCAGGCTTTCTGTTTTCCATCTCTCATGTAAATGAGACCTAGGGCAGTTGATTCACTCGTCACCCTTATCTGGTGAGGGTCTTAGGTGCGTCTCTCACTGCATCTTAATCAGTTTCGTTTAGGTAGAGGAGGGGAGGGGGGTGAGTCCTTTGTGAGTCAGACAGACTGCATCCTGTACCAGGGTTCCCCAAGAATACAGAGCTGAGACGTAACAACAGGTCTGTTGGGTCAGGGGGATGCTCTAACTCATGGCACTCTAAGTGAAGTGCCATGAGTTAGACCATGAGCCTGAGCTTCTGTAAGCACTCAGAGTCACCCTGCACACCATATCCAACCCTGAGCACTGACCTAGCACATGGGACTGTCTTTCAGCCCATGGGACTCTCCAAGGATCCAGAAATTTGTCACTGGGGAATGGTGGCAACATTAATTGGCACAGAAGCTGCTATTCTGTCATTAAATGTCACTACCAAAGGAGAGCACCATGGGCTGGATGACATGGCTTTATGGCTCGAGTCTGGCCCATTGGTTGAGGATTGAGCACTCTCAGTTTACACTATTAGATTTTAAGCTTCTTGAAAAGACACCATTGGGCCTCCTGGTCCCTGACTGGAGCTTGTAGAAAATATTACAATGAAAATCATTATCATTACCTCTGAGGTTATGTTTGAAATAACATATACTTACCGTGGTCTGCAAATATATTTTTTTTCTGCATAACATTTTGCAGACATAGAACTAATCCTGTAAAGTTTTGCATAGTAACCTGGACATATGCCATAAACAGACCACTGATGAAGCACTGATGCATTGAAGGATAGCATAGTGAGGAAGCAATTGATAATACAGATGATTTATTAGCTACATACTTAATTGGTTCTTCTTTACCTTCTTCATGTATATGCCATTGATGCCATAGATTGTTCAGAAATCACTGATGGGGCCATATAAATATAGGTCTTAATAAAATAGGAATCTGATAATTAATAAGTCACTTTGTAGCCTGGAGCCTTTTGCTATTACTTAGTCATGGTTTGCTTAGGAATGAGAACAACTTTGTTAATAATTCTAGGCAGGCAGTGGTTTTGAAATTAAATGTATTACTTCTTCAAGTGAGCTTATTAGCATAGTTTCCCACCATGAAGCTGAATTAACTTCTTTAGAAGTCCATACTAGCTTACCAAGCATAACCATTTGGGACTGGATTGTACCTGACCTTCAGGCAGGTGCACTGGGAACAACATAGGAAGCCTTCCTCTTCCTTGTATACGTCTTAGACATACAGTCCTCTGTCTGCTTTTAGGGGGTGACAAAGTACCCAAAAAAGGATGCAGGTTCAAAGGAGACCATAGCTTTTCTGTACCATTCCAAAAAGCAGAATTAATGGCAGAGCTTCAGAAGTACATTTTGTCAAGCTGCAGATGCTCATCTTGTACAGTTTTTTCTCCTTTGTGTACCTTACTTTGCATTGCATGCATTGACTTTGGGTAATAGGGTAAGTTTAAGTCCTTTTTGTGACTCGCTCCATTTGGATTCTGTTTTTGCTGCTTATTCTAAGGAGAAGAAACTAATGAAAAATGAAAGTCAGAAGCTCTATAACAGAGATCCACATAGAAAAAAAAAAGTGTTCTATCTTATATAGCCAGGTTCTTAAATTTAAATAGGCCCAGTCCCTGTATAGAGTCATCTTTTAATTTGAAATAGCAAGAACAAATACTTGGTCCAAGTTGTCATGCAGTTATAGTGGGAATGACATTTACTCAATGCCTAGTCCTAACAGTTTTATTTAAAAAATAAAAAAGACTCTTAATGAATTGTTTAGATTACTGATCAACACTAAAGATCAAAGAAAGGTTTTTTACCTATTAATGAAGGATGTAGGTAATCATTTAGAGCACCTCGAGAAAACTCTGAAGTTGTTTCAAGAGAACATGGAGTTAACAATAAAACACAGAATCTTAAATTCAAAATAAGAAAGGCATCAATGGCAGAAAAGAATAAATGTTGAGGTTTTCTGGAGATAATAGCTCCTTTAGTGAACTTTTGCAGTTTGAAAAGCATGAACACCACATGCTGCTGGAGGCTGGGGGGGCATGGTGAGCTCCGGCAGGCGGTGGCGGTGCTGTCAGCTGTGGGAGTGTAGCGATGGTAAGTGGGGAGCTTCCGCAGGCAGCTGCAGTGCTATCGGCAGCAGGGTGGGGTGGTGGTGAGCACTGACCAGTGGCTGGCGACCACCCACAGACACCACCAGCAGCATCAGGAGTGGCCAGCAGTGACCGCGGACCACCCGCAGAAATGGC
>NW_005841939.1:784490-787373 GCF_000455745.1 Alligator sinensis | reverse complement strand
ACAACGATGCACAGCAGAGACTTCTGCCGGGCCTCCTTTTTACTTCCCTAACACCCCATTAGCTAGATCTACAGTTAGCTGAAATCCCTGGAGGAAAGGAACTCCTAGGATTCCCTTCTCATTTCCCTCATGAGCACAGCACTCTACTTTTCCTTGCAATCTGTCAATTTGCAAGGGAACATCCTGCCAGACAGGAGCTTCCTGAATTTCTCCCCCATATCCACTGAGCTGAACCTGTTTCGTGGTGGGTCTCCCTCCAGAGATCCACCGGGGACTTAGAATATTTACCGAGGATCCAGTATCCACTAGCAATTGGGCTAACATCCCTGGGTTCCCCACTGTAGCCCTCACAGTGGGTCTCCCCCATACATCACACTGAAGTCTTGCGACCAGCTGGGGAGGCCCGAGGAGAACCGGGCACCCCTATTGATCAGCAGACTCCCTCTGGAGCCTCCACTCAGGAGAAGAGACAGGGGTCTGGCGCTGACAGGGAGCAGGCACATGGGATGCACTCTGGACTGGGGCAGTGGGCTGAGGAGGTGCTCCCTGCATTAACTCTGCTCTCCGCATGGTTTGAGACAAAGCATTAATCAGGACACTAATGGGTTGGTGATCATATTTTCCCATATCTTCCCCTAAATTCACTAGCTCTTTCCAAATCATTCTCCTAAGGGTCTCTTTGTGCTGTCGTTGCCCAGGGTTGTGAGGCAAAGGGGGATTAGAATTGGGAGGGTGACTGGCAGAGTGAGGACCATTATTTGCAAAGGTGATAGCCTGCACAGGCTCTGATGTAATCTTTTTGCCTGCTTGTCTCTTTAAAACACCAGTCTCTTGCAGCAAATCTCCTGCCTGTTTGATTTTTGCCACTAGTTCATTCCAGCTCATGTGTGCTAAATCCACAACCCCTATGGTCATTTTCGTCTGGGAATTTAACCCTGCATAGGTGCTCTGTATCAATTCAAGTCCCTGATAATGGAAAGTGATAACTCCATTCTCTTCTGTCTGGGGCAGTGAATCAGAGAGAGCTGCCAGCATTTTCTTTCGGATCAGGTAAGATTCTGGGGCTTCTCCTGGTTTCTGCTCTTCCAGTACATACAATTTCTTAAGGGAAGAAGCAGGCAGTAATATTCTAAGAGCACTTATCATCCATTCCCGGATGATACAGACTGCATCCTGTACCAGGGTTCCCCAAGAATACACAGCTGAGATGTAACAGGCTTGAACTCATGCCTCTGGATCTGTAGCAAGATACCTTACCTGGTCTGGTACTATCTGGTCATTTAGGCTGGGAAGCACTCTGCTTCCTAGAGTGCAGTAACTAAGAGGGGGAGGGCATCAGTCCCAGAGATGAATTAGTGGGCAGCCACAAAATAGCAGCCGCTGTGCTATGCATCCCTCCCTGCCACCAACTTGGGCACAGTGGCTACAGCTGCTGCCCCTCCACTACCCAGGGCACAGAACTGCAGAGTTATGCCTCTGTGTGTGCGCCATTGTCTGTAGAAACTGGCATGCTTTAGCCACTGTAGGTTATTTTGACTTCTAAGACAACCCATGGTATTCTTTTATCTATTGGTCTATAACTAAGATTCATTCTTAAATAATTGCACTCATCTTCAGTTATCTGAATTTTACCTCTAACTGTGAGTTTTAGACACTGCTGCTATTAATTTATGTAAGGCAGCTTCCTGACTCTCAGAAATGGTTGTTTAAAATACTAATAATTTAATTTGCTCTCATAGGCTATTAATCTGTCCAAATTGGCACATTTGCCTCAGTGTGAAATCTTCAATTATATATATTTTTTTAAAACATCAGACTGACCACAGGTACGATTTCAAGGATTATTTAAAACTATAAGGAAAGATCAGTAAAATATAAAAATGTATCCTGCTTTCATCTAGTAAATCTGTTGCTTTCTCTAAGTTTAAAAAGCACTTGTCTGCCTCATTTTGAACAATGGGTCAAATACCAGAAAAGTGTCATTTTAGGTTTTAAAATAAGTTTGTTTCTCTTTCATTTTTATTTCAGTTTCCATGAGCAGTTGGGCAAGCTAATCTGCCTGCCATGA
Source organism: Alligator sinensis (assembly GCF_000455745.1). Classification (NCBI taxonomy): domain Eukaryota; kingdom Metazoa; phylum Chordata; order Crocodylia; family Alligatoridae; genus Alligator; species Alligator sinensis. The sequence goes on along the minus strand of NW_005841939.1, from coordinate 785,305 downwards.
AAGTCCATGGAAAAGTATTTTAATCTCATGTCCTAATCCTATTCCATTTGTCAATAATTATTCTGGGGAAAGGATTAGAAAACTACGAGTCAAATCCCACAAATTACTCCCAGTGCAGGTTTTACCAGTGTTTGCTGGTGCTGGGATCTAATCAAAATAATTTGGGGGTGGGGTGGACAAGATCAAGGAGGTTGGCTTGCTGTGGGGACATTGTTCATCTGAGAGAGCTGGGGTAAATAACCCGCCCCCCCAACCCTACCAACACCCCACATAGAGCTGCTAGCCTCTCCAAATTCTGCCAAGCCCACCATGAAGCTACCAGCCCTCTGATCCACCTGCCTCTCCCACCACCCTTATTTACTTCAGTGGGGCTCCTGGTACCAATGAACACTGCTAAAACCAGCACCAGAAGCAGTTTGTGGGATAAGGGGCCATCAGCAACATTGGGGTGGGGGGAAAGCTGTGGGAATCTGAGGGGGTTTGATGGGATCAGGGAGCATCTCCAATCCCGCTAAGTCTCCCACACCCCAGGTCCACCTACACACCCTGTTAGCCCTCTTGATCCTACCCCTCCATCCTCCTACCTCAATTCACCTTAGATCAGGGTCCCAGCAAATATCTAATCACTGAGTTAGATCAAGGAGCCATTTTTAACCTGATCTAACCCTCCAAACTTCTCAGCATAATGATGTCTGTATGAAGCCCCAAAACAAAATCACAAGCCTGAGATTCAGAGCACAGAATCGGGTAGGAGTTCCACACAGACCAGAGGCACAGAAAAGCAGATGCTGTTACTGGTCTGAGCGTCTATAGGT